>NW_028136133.1:0-567181 GCF_964662115.1 Mustela nivalis | reverse complement strand
CCTCCGCTGCCCAACGACTGTTAGCTCCTGTTGCCAGGCACTGATTTGCCTTGGAGTCTCGGGTGCACCTCCCCCACCCCTACTCCCTTCAGCTCCTGTTGCCAGGCACTGGTTTGCATTGGAGACGGAACCCTCGTAGGGGTTCCAAGCAGTTTCTAGTGGCCGAGAGGACACTGGTGATCAGAGACAAAGCCCCCAGGCTCTCTGGAGCCAGCTGGTGGCCATTACAATGTCTCCCCACACAGTTCTGGAGCCGCTGTGGGCTCTCCGGGAACAGCTGTGGGCTTCTGGGTTGCCGATAATCGAACGTTGGCCACATGGGCCACGAGACTCTGGGTTTGGCTGGGAGATCCTCGTGTGCACTGTGTTGCTGGTGTTCATTCCAGTAAAGTGTGGACTCCGCTTAAGAGGAAGAAAGGGGCACTGTGCCCAGAATGAAGTATCTGGAAAAGACATGGAGAAGACCGACCCGGATGCACCAGCCCATGGAGCCGTCGCATCATCGGAGCACAAGGCCAGTCCTCTCCCGCTACAGATCCTTGCTCTGGCTGCCCTGAATCAAGATGTCGGGTACTTTTCTGTGGGAGACGCTACGCAACTGCTGAAGGGAGTTCGGCAAAGGCTGTTGAAGAAGAGCCCTCACCAGCTCACCGATGAAAATCCCATCTGTGGAGCAGCCCAGGACGATGGAGAACCCCCTGCGAGGAATATGCCAGAAGACTTCAAGGACAGCCCTGATCTGCGGGGAAGTGCAGACCCTCTGTCTCAGGACATTGGCAGCTGTGGACTGAGAGGGCAGGAAGAGGCAGGGGAGGCAGGCAGGCCAGAGCTTCCTGACGGAGGTGTGCCGTGGCAGGCCCCCGCTGAGGGCCAGAGCCAACACCACACCCTCAGCCAGATCCTACTGACGGTGATGCATCTGCTAGAGCTCCTTCGAGATCATCTGGAAGGTGGGGGCTCAAGGAGGCAGGTGCAGACTGGCTCCTCCTCCACTGATCACGTGCCCCGTGGGAGCCCCCTGAATCAAGGAAAGCCATCCAGGGCACTGAAGAAGGCACGTCAGGGGAATGAAGAGCTCCCAGGAAACACAACAATCCACCAAGCGGAGCAAGTATCTTTTCACCAGCGAAACAGCCTCCTGGAAAGGGAGATTCAGAAGCTGCACCTGAAGCTCGAGGCAGAGCCTAAGCTGTGCGAAGAGCACCTCAAACACCTGGAGAGGAAGATGATGGAGGAGAAGGCACGCTGCCTGCAAGTGAAGAACGAACTCGCCAAGGTGCGCAGGAAGGTGGATGCTGCCCACTGGAACTTAGGCCTCTACAAGAAGATGGCCGACGACCTGCACCTAGAATGGCAGAGAATCTCCTCCTTGCATGACCGAGAGCGCCGCCTGGTGGAGAACAGAAGTGAGGAGAGCCAGAAGGCTGTTCTGTGGGCAGAGAGGGAGTTCCAAAGGCTCAAGGAAGAAAACCATTGCCTCAGGCAGAAGCTGGCCAACTCTGGGCCCAAGGTCCAGCCTGTCTCCGGGGGGCCTCCTGCTCCTGCTCCTGCTCCTGCTCCAGCTCCAGCTCCTGCTCCTGCTCTTCTGGGCACAGCCTCCAAATGCCCTCAAGGGCCACAGGCTCCCCTGAAAGCCCAGAAGCCCAAGAAGGGAGCAAGGGTGCACTGGCCAGACTCCAAGTTCTTGGGTCCCCTGCAGGTCTGATTCCCTTTCCCAGCAGCCACCAACACTCACAACCAGAGCACAAAAGCTCCTGTGCTTCCTTACCCCTTCAGCCACACCCATTGCTCCTTTGACTGGAGATCCACCCCATTCTTGAACTGATGCTACCTATTCCCTATAGCCATGTGAGAGAGCATTTTTCATTGTTAAGGACCAAAAAAATAAAACGATCAAATTGCTGATCCTACTGCGACTGAGAATTGATTGTATGAAGGGATTCTATGCCAAGCAACCAAGGGTTTTAAGTGTCCTTTACTGATCACTTAATTGTCCCAATAACCCAGTGTGTCATATACTACTGAGGTTCAGAGAGGGGACACAACTTGCCCCAAGATCACACAGCTAGTGAATTTCAGAGCTCCCATTCCAAGCCAAGGTTGTCTCATTACCCACTGATGTGAAAATAACTACCACTCCTACCACTACGATGACTTCTGCTTCTTCATTTCTGAGAGAGAGAAAGAGCGAGGGCACACACACATGCAAGCGGGGGAGGGGCAGGGAGAGAGAGATTCCTAGACAGCCTTCCCACTCAAGTGCACAACCAGACGCTGGGCTGGATTTCACAGACCATGGGACCACGCCCTGAGCCGAAATCAAGAGTCAGACGTTGACCTGACTAAGCCACACAGGCACCCTTCCCTTGTGCAAGGAACTTCTAGGCAAGCTGCTGTAAGGATCCCAGAAGGGCTTGACAAAATTTTCTCATAGGTCACGTTCTAGTTTGGATGCAAGGATTATGGTGATGCCTAGCTGAGGTAAAGTCCCAGCAAAGCATGGAGGGCAGCCTTTCAGGGTCTCCAACGATTCCCTTCGTGGGTACACCTCGTTTTGTGTTCCATACTCTACCACTGGATTAGAGTCAGGAACTCTTGCCTCACTTCGAAAGGACAGAATATGGCCCGAGAGATAGATAGCATGTCCCTTCTGAGGCTCGTAGACAAAGACACTGGTCTCCTCTTGGGCTTGCTCTCGCTCCCTCACCATTGGTTTCGAGGGAAGCCGCCTGCTCCTTGTGGGCTGTATGATGGAGAGGCCCATGTGGCAAGGAATGAATATTTCTTGCTCACCGCAATGGAGGACCTCTGGCTGCTAGGAGCCACCCGAGTGAGCACACAAGCAGATTTCCCGCCAACAAGCCTGGAGATGACTGAAGACCCACATGACATCTTGACTGCAGCCTTGTGAGAGATCCTGAGACACAGGTCCCTGGCTAGATGCACCTGGATGCCTGGCCCACGGAAACCATATGCGGTTATCAATTGGTGTTGTCGGAAGCCCTCTGGGTTGCGGAAAACATTCAAAAAAGACACAAGGGTGAAGCCACAGTTCTGGCTGCTGACCCACCCCCCTCTCCTGGGCTTGAAATTCCAGGGAAGTCAAGCGATGGTAGCAACCACTGAGAGATTAGGGTAAACAATGCCAGAAAGAGGTCCTCTATTCTGTTCTCCATGTATCTCTCTGAGAGGACATGCCCTCACCTGATCCACCCGAGCCAATAGGTGGCCCATGCAGGAGGAGACAACTGGCCGTGTGGTCCAAGTCGGCTGAGAGCACTAGACCCAGCGTCGCAGAGCCTCCTTGAAGCCAGAAAAAGAGCCCAGAAGTTCCCTGGTGTCCCTAGAGAAGGCACAGAAATTAGATGAGTTGAAAGCCTGGGACCTGGTCATTGGGCTTCTGGGCAAGAGGGGAGATGGCCTGTGGAAGGGACACTGCCTGCAACCCCTCTTGGACCAGACCCCACCTGTCTGCTTTGGGATACTGAGGATTAAGACGAGAGTGAACTAGTGTAGAAGAGATGGTGTTCTAATGCTTGGCAGGTTTAAAGCGATTGAAATTGTTGACATTCCTATTCTCCTTGTCCTCAGGACCACCATTAAGGGGAAGGGGCTTTCAAAGAAGCAAGAGGAGTTTATCACTTACAGCAGCCCTGTCAAGTGTCAATATCCAACCACTCCAGTCCCTTCCACCCCCTTGGCAGCCCCACTGCTTTCATAAGGACACAGATACATTCCCCTACAGACTTTGGAGCAAACGTTAAGTTTTGATTTCTCTAAGATAAATGCCATAGTGCCATGACCTGCTCCTAAGGCGGTAGCAAGTCTAGTTCTCAAAGAATCTGTGTGGAAGGGTTGAGCCACTCTATTGGACACCTGAAATTGATATTATACTGCATGTGAACGGGAATGTAACTCACGGCTTGGAAAAGGAAAAGAAACTCTTAACTGTTTTCAAGAGTCAGCTCTATCATTTTCCATTCCCAACTGTGATGTGGGAGTGATCCAGTCATTCCACATCCTGCCTTGCATTTGGTGGTGGGGTCTCTCTCTCCCTCTCTGGCGCATTTGGTTTGAATCACTGTGATAGGTGTGCAGTGAGAGCTCACTGGAGTTTTCATTTGAATTGCCCCAATGGCAACTTTCTATGTGGTTTCCATCTGTCTACGCTTTGGTAAAGTTGGCAGGCCCTTTCCTTTTCCCCCACCCCCTTCTATTTCCTTTTGCTAACTAGATTGCATGCTTACATGGGGATCAAATTCTGAGTTTCCATGCTTCAGACAGGAGTCCTCTATTAGCTATGTGATTTGGACCTATTTCCTCCAAGTTGGTAGCTTGTCTTTTGGGTCTTCTTAAGGAGGTCTTTCACACGGCACAGATTTACAATTCTGATTGTTGGATAAAGTCTAATTAATCAACTTTACCTTAGGGAAAATAATTTGATGTTCGACTGGAGGATTCTTTACCTAGCTTTCCATTCTGGAAATTTTTCCCCACATTTTCCCTATAAGATTTATCATTTTCCATGTAAGGCAGTGATTAATTTTGAGCTACTTTTTAAAATACTCTTTTTTTCTTTTTTTCCTTTGGGAGAGTGAACATGTGCATGAGCGGGCAGGGGCCTGGAGGGAGAAGGGAAAAGAGCATCCTCAAGCAGCCTCGCCAGTGAGCTTGGAGCCTGACTTTGTCCCGGGACGCTGAGAGCTTGACAAGAGCCGAAATCAAGAGCTGGCTGCCGCACAGGCTGCCTCACCCAGGCAGCCTGAGTTAAGTTTTGTATAGGGTTTGATACTTAGATTGTGGTCCCCGGCCTCCTCGTCCTCCACCTCCTCCTCCCCTCTCCCGCTCCCTCTTCTGCTTCTCCTTCTTCTTTCATGCCTATGCATGTCCACTTGCTCTAGCACCATTTATTCAAAACGCTGTCACTCCTCCACTGAACGGCTTTTTACCTTTGTCAAGGCCCCATTCCACATATGGGTGTAGTTCACTTTCTGGGTCCTTGATTCTGTTCCACTTATCCATCTTTATTCTGTTCCATTGGTCTAGCTCTTCACCAACACCACGCACTTTTGATTACTGTAGACGAATATCTTGAAATGGGGTAGAAGGATTCTTCTGGTTTTCTTCTTTAGTTTTAGTTTCTCCTCTTTTTCTAGGTTCTAAAATAGAAAGATTATAGTTTTGAGACTCCTTTTCTTTTTAGAGAGAGAGACAGAGACAGAGAAAGGGAGAGAGAGATGATTAAGCAGCCACCATGCCCAGCACCAGCACAATGCAGGTTCAGCCTCACTATCCCAAGGTTGACCATGACCCGAGTCAAAATCAAGAGTTGGACTAACTGACTGAGCCACCCAGATGCTCCTCCTCCTTTCTAATGTATGCATTGAGTGCTATAAATTGAGCTCTCTGTTGATTTAGCTGTGTCCCACCAATTTTAATACGTTGTAGTTTTATTTTCCTTCGGTTCAGTGCACTGAAATTTTATCTTTTGTCTCCGATAATCTAGAAAGTTACTTTCTACGTGTTTAGATTTTGTTATGTTTCTCCCTTTGATATCTAGTTTCATTTTTAACTTTTTTATATAAGTGTCAAAGTTTAATTCCAAGACAATGCTACAGAGGGTTGCATTTTTTTCAGGTACACAATATAGAGATTCTCCTCCGCTGCCCAACGACTGTTAGCTCCTGTTGCCAGGCACTGATTTGCCTTGGAGTCTCGGGTGCACCTCCCCCACCCCTACTCCCTTCAGCTCCTGTTGCCAGGCACTGGTTTGCATTGGAGACGGAACCCTCGTAGGGGTTCCAAGCAGTTTCTAGTGGCCGAGAGGACACTGGTGATCAGAGACAAAGCCCCCAGGCTCTCTGGAGCCAGCTGGTGGCCATTACAATGTCTCCCCACACAGTTCTGGAGCCGCTGTGGGCTCTCCGGGAACAGCTGTGGGCTTCTGGGTTGCCGATAATCGAACGTTGGCCACATGGGCCACGAGACTCTGGGTTTGGCTGGGAGATCCTCGTGTGCACTGTGTTGCTGGTGTTCATTCCAGTAAAGTGTGGACTCCGCTTAAGAGGAAGAAAGGGGCACTGTGCCCAGAATGAAGTATCTGGAAAAGACATGGAGAAGACCGACCCGGATGCACCAGCCCATGGAGCCGTCGCATCATCGGAGCACAAGGCCAGTCCTCTCCCGCTACAGATCCTTGCTCTGGCTGCCCTGAATCAAGATGTCGGGTACTTTTCTGTGGGAGACGCTACGCAACTGCTGAAGGGAGTTCGGCAAAGGCTGTTGAAGAAGAGCCCTCACCAGCTCACCGATGAAAATCCCATCTGTGGAGCAGCCCAGGACGATGGAGAACCCCCTGCGAGGAATATGCCAGAAGACTTCAAGGACAGCCCTGATCTGCGGGGAAGTGCAGACCCTCTGTCTCAGGACATTGGCAGCTGTGGACTGAGAGGGCAGGAAGAGGCAGGGGAGGCAGGCAGGCCAGAGCTTCCTGACGGAGGTGTGCCGTGGCAGGCCCCCGCTGAGGGCCAGAGCCAACACCACACCCTCAGCCAGATCCTACTGACGGTGATGCATCTGCTAGAGCTCCTTCGAGATCATCTGGAAGGTGGGGGCTCAAGGAGGCAGGTGCAGACTGGCTCCTCCTCCACTGATCACGTGCCCCGTGGGAGCCCCCTGAATCAAGGAAAGCCATCCAGGGCACTGAAGAAGGCACGTCAGGGGAATGAAGAGCTCCCAGGAAACACAACAATCCACCAAGCGGAGCAAGTATCTTTTCACCAGCGAAACAGCCTCCTGGAAAGGGAGATTCAGAAGCTGCACCTGAAGCTCGAGGCAGAGCCTAAGCTGTGCGAAGAGCACCTCAAACACCTGGAGAGGAAGATGATGGAGGAGAAGGCACGCTGCCTGCAAGTGAAGAACGAACTCGCCAAGGTGCGCAGGAAGGTGGATGCTGCCCACTGGAACTTAGGCCTCTACAAGAAGATGGCCGACGACCTGCACCGAGAATGGCAGAGAATCTCCTCCTTGCATGACCGAGAGCGCCGCCTGGTGGAGAACAGAAGTGAGGAGAGCCAGAAGGCTGTTCTGTGGGCAGAGAGGGAGTTCCAAAGGCTCAAGGAAGAAAACCATTGCCTCAGGCAGAAGCTGGCCAACTCTGGGCCCAAGGTCCAGCCTGTCTCCGGGGGGCCTCCTGCTCCTGCTCCTGCTCCTGCTCCAGCTCCAGCTCCTGCTCCTGCTCTTCTGGGCACAGCCTCCAAATGCCCTCAAGGGCCACAGGCTCCCCTGAAAGCCCAGAAGCCCAAGAAGGGAGCAAGGGTGCACTGGCCAGACTCCAAGTTCTTGGGTCCCCTGCAGGTCTGATTCCCTTTCCCAGCAGCCACCAACACTCACAACCAGAGCACAAAAGCTCCTGTGCTTCCTTACCCCTTCAGCCACACCCATTGCTCCTTTGACTGGAGATCCACCCCATTCTTGAACTGATGCTACCTATTCCCTATAGCCATGTGAGAGAGCATTTTTCATTGTTAAGGACCAAAAAAATAAAACGATCAAATTGCTGATCCTACTGCGACTGAGAATTGATTGTATGAAGGGATTCTATGCCAAGCAACCAAGGGTTTTAAGTGTCCTTTACTGATCACTTAATTGTCCCAATAACCCAGTGTGTCATATACTACTGAGGTTCAGAGAGGGGACACAACTTGCCCCAAGATCACACAGCTAGTGAATTTCAGAGCTCCCATTCCAAGCCAAGGTTGTCTCATTACCCACTGATGTGAAAATAACTACCACTCCTACCACTACGATGACTTCTGCTTCTTCATTTCTGAGAGAGAGAAAGAGCGAGGGCACACACACATGCAAGCGGGGGAGGGGCAGGGAGAGAGAGATTCCTAGACAGCCTTCCCACTCAAGTGCACAACCAGACGCTGGGCTGGATTTCACAGACCATGGGACCACGCCCTGAGCCGAAATCAAGAGTCAGACGTTGACCTGACTAAGCCACACAGGCACCCTTCCCTTGTGCAAGGAACTTCTAGGCAAGCTGCTGTAAGGATCCCAGAAGGGCTTGACAAAATTTTCTCATAGGTCACGTTCTAGTTTGGATGCAAGGATTATGGTGATGCCTAGCTGAGGTAAAGTCCCAGCAAAGCATGGAGGGCAGCCTTTCAGGGTCTCCAACGATTCCCTTCGTGGGTACACCTCGTTTTGTGTTCCATACTCTACCACTGGATTAGAGTCAGGAACTCCTGCCTCACTTCGAAAGGACAGAATATGGCCCGAGAGATAGATAGCATGTCCCTTCTGAGGCTCGTAGACAAAGACACTGGTCTCCTCTTGGGCTTGCTCTCGCTCCCTCACCATTGGTTTCGAGGGAAGCCGCCTGCTCCTTGTGGGCTGTATGATGGAGAGGCCCATGTGGCAAGGAATGAATATTTCTTGCTCACCGCAATGGAGGACCTCTGGCTGCTAGGAGGCACCCGAGTGAGCACACAAGCAGATTTCCCGCCAACAAGCCTGGAGATGACTGAAGACCCACATGACATCTTGACTGCAGCCTTGTGAGAGATCCTGAGACACAGGTCCCTGGCTAGATGCACCTGGATGCCTGGCCCACGGAAACCATATGCGGTTATCAATTGGTGTTGTCGGAAGCCCTCTGGGTTGCGGAAAACATTCAAAAAAGACACAAGGGTGAAGCCACAGTTCTGGCTGCTGACCCACCCCCCTCTCCTGGGCTTGAAATTCCAGGGAAGTCAAGCGATGGTAGCAACCACTGAGAGATTAGGGTAAACAATGCCAGAAAGAGGTCCTCTATTCTGTTCTCCATGTATCTCTCTGAGAGGACATGCCCTCACCTGATCCACCCGAGCCAATAGGTGGCCCATGCAGGAGGAGACAACTGGCCGTGTGGTCCAAGTCGGCTGAGAGCACTAGACCCAGCGTCGCAGAGCCTCCTTGAAGCCAGAAAAAGAGCCCAGAAGTTCCCTGGTGTCCCTAGAGAAGGCACAGAAATTAGATGAGTTGAAAGCCTGGGACCTGGTCATTGGGCTTCTGGGCAAGAGGGGAGATGGCCTGTGGAAGGGACACTGCCTGCAACCCCTCTTGGACCAGACCCCACCTGTCTGCTTTGGGATACTGAGGATTAAGACGAGAGTGAACTAGTGTAGAAGAGATGGTGTTCTAATGCTTGGCAGGTTTAAAGCGATTGAAATTGTTGACATTCCTATTCTCCTTGTCCTCAGGACCACCATTAAGGGGAAGGGGCTTTCAAAGAAGCAAGAGGAGTTTATCACTTACAGCAGCCCTGTCAAGTGTCAATATCCAACCACTCCAGTCCCTTCCACCCCCTTGGCAGCCCCACTGCTTTCATAAGGACACAGATACATTCCCCTACAGACTTTGGAGCAAACGTTAAGTTTTGATTTCTCTAAGATAAATGCCATAGTGCCATGACCTGCTCCTAAGGCGGTAGCAAGTCTAGTTCTCAAAGAATCTGTGTGGAAGGGTTGAGCCACTCTATTGGACACCTGAAATTGATATTATACTGCATGTGAACGGGAATGTAACTCACGGCTTGGAAAAGGAAAAGAAACTCTTAACTGTTTTCAAGAGTCAGCTCTATCATTTTCCATTCCCAACTGTGATGTGGGAGTGATCCAGTCATTCCACATCCTGCCTTGCATTTGGTGGTGGGGTCTCTCTCTCCCTCTCTGGCGCATTTGGTTTGAATCACTGTGATAGGTGTGCAGTGAGAGCTCACTGGAGTTTTCATTTGAATTGCCCCAATGGCAACTTTCTATGTGGTTTCCATCTGTCTACGCTTTGGTAAAGTTGGCAGGCCCTTTCCTTTTCCCCCACCCCCTTCTATTTCCTTTTGCTAACTAGATTGCATGCTTACATGGGGATCAAATTCTGAGTTTCCATGCTTCAGACAGGAGTCCTCTATTAGCTATGTGATTTGGACCTATTTCCTCCAAGTTGGTAGCTTGTCTTTTGGGTCTTCTTAAGGAGGTCTTTCACACGGCACAGATTTACAATTCTGATTGTTGGATAAAGTCTAATTAATCAACTTTACCTTAGGGAAAATAATTTGATGTTCGACTGGAGGATTCTTTACCTAGCTTTCCATTCTGGAAATTTTTCCCCACATTTTCCCTATAAGATTTATCATTTTCCATGTAAGGCAGTGATTAATTTTGAGCTACTTTTTAAAATACTCTTTTTTTCTTTTTTTCCTTTGGGAGAGTGAACATGTGCATGAGCGGGCAGGGGCCTGGAGGGAGAAGGGAAAAGAGCATCCTCAAGCAGCCTCGCCAGTGAGCTTGGAGCCTGACTTTGTCCCGGGACGCTGAGAGCTTGACAAGAGCCGAAATCAAGAGCTGGCTGCCGCACAGGCTGCCTCACCCAGGCAGCCTGAGTTAAGTTTTGTATAGGGTTTGATACTTAGATTGTGGTCCCCGGCCTCCTCGTCCTCCACCTCCTCCTCCCCTCTCCCGCTCCCTCTTCTGCTTCTCCTTCTTCTTTCATGCCTATGCATGTCCACTTGCTCTAGCACCATTTATTCAAAACGCTGTCACTCCTCCACTGAACGGCTTTTTACCTTTGTCAAGGCCCCATTCCACATATGGGTGTAGTTCACTTTCTGGGTCCTTGATTCTGTTCCACTTATCCATCTTTATTCTGTTCCATTGGTCTAGCTCTTCACCAACACCACGCACTTTTGATTACTGTAGACGAATATCTTGAAATGGGGTAGAAGGATTCTTCTGGTTTTCTTCTTTAGTTTTAGTTTCTCCTCTTTTTCTAGGTTCTAAAATAGAAAGATTATAGTTTTGAGACTCCTTTTCTTTTTAGAGAGAGAGACAGAGACAGAGAAAGGGAGAGAGAGATGATTAAGCAGCCACCATGCCCAGCACCAGCACAATGCAGGTTCAGCCTCACTATCCCAAGGTTGACCATGACCCGAGTCAAAATCAAGAGTTGGACTAACTGACTGAGCCACCCAGATGCTCCTCCTCCTTTCTAATGTATGCATTGAGTGCTATAAATTGAGCTCTCTGTTGATTTAGCTGTGTCCCACCAATTTTAATACGTTGTAGTTTTATTTTCCTTCGGTTCAGTGCACTGAAATTTTATCTTTTGTCTCCGATAATCTAGAAAGTTACTTTCTACGTGTTTAGATTTTGTTATGTTTCTCCCTTTGATATCTAGTTTCATTTTTAACTTTTTTATATAAGTGTCAAAGTTTAATTCCAAGACAATGCTACAGAGGGTTGCATTTTTTTCAGGTACACAATATAGAGATTCTCCTCCGCTGCCCAACGACTGTTAGCTCCTGTTGCCAGGCACTGATTTGCCTTGGAGTCTCGGGTGCACCTCCCCCACCCCTACTCCCTTCAGCTCCTGTTGCCAGGCACTGGTTTGCATTGGAGACGGAACCCTCGTAGGGGTTCCAAGCAGTTTCTAGTGGCCGAGAGGACACTGGTGATCAGAGACAAAGCCCCCAGGCTCTCTGGAGCCAGCTGGTGGCCATTACAATGTCTCCCCACACAGTTCTGGAGCCGCTGTGGGCTCTCCGGGAACAGCTGTGGGCTTCTGGGTTGCCGATAATCGAACGTTGGCCACATGGGCCACGAGACTCTGGGTTTGGCTGGGAGATCCTCGTGTGCACTGTGTTGCTGGTGTTCATTCCAGTAAAGTGTGGACTCCGCTTAAGAGGAAGAAAGGGGCACTGTGCCCAGAATGAAGTATCTGGAAAAGACATGGAGAAGACCGACCCGGATGCACCAGCCCATGGAGCCGTCGCATCATCGGAGCACAAGGCCAGTCCTCTCCCGCTACAGATCCTTGCTCTGGCTGCCCTGAATCAAGATGTCGGGTACTTTTCTGTGGGAGACGCTACGCAACTGCTGAAGGGAGTTCGGCAAAGGCTGTTGAAGAAGAGCCCTCACCAGCTCACCGATGAAAATCCCATCTGTGGAGCAGCCCAGGACGATGGAGAACCCCCTGCGAGGAATATGCCAGAAGACTTCAAGGACAGCCCTGATCTGCGGGGAAGTGCAGACCCTCTGTCTCAGGACATTGGCAGCTGTGGACTGAGAGGGCAGGAAGAGGCAGGGGAGGCAGGCAGGCCAGAGCTTCCTGACGGAGGTGTGCCGTGGCAGGCCCCCGCTGAGGGCCAGAGCCAACACCACACCCTCAGCCAGATCCTACTGACGGTGATGCATCTGCTAGAGCTCCTTCGAGATCATCTGGAAGGTGGGGGCTCAAGGAGGCAGGTGCAGACTGGCTCCTCCTCCACTGATCACGTGCCCCGTGGGAGCCCCCTGAATCAAGGAAAGCCATCCAGGGCACTGAAGAAGGCACGTCAGGGGAATGAAGAGCTCCCAGGAAACACAACAATCCACCAAGCGGAGCAAGTATCTTTTCACCAGCGAAACAGCCTCCTGGAAAGGGAGATTCAGAAGCTGCACCTGAAGCTCGAGGCAGAGCCTAAGCTGTGCGAAGAGCACCTCAAACACCTGGAGAGGAAGATGATGGAGGAGAAGGCACGCTGCCTGCAAGTGAAGAACGAACTCGCCAAGGTGCGCAGGAAGGTGGATGCTGCCCACTGGAACTTAGGCCTCTACAAGAAGATGGCCGACGACCTGCACCGAGAATGGCAGAGAATCTCCTCCTTGCATGACCGAGAGCGCCGCCTGGTGGAGAACAGAAGTGAGGAGAGCCAGAAGGCTGTTCTGTGGGCAGAGAGGGAGTTCCAAAGGCTCAAGGAAGAAAACCATTGCCTCAGGCAGAAGCTGGCCAACTCTGGGCCCAAGGTCCAGCCTGTCTCCGGGGGGCCTCCTGCTCCTGCTCCTGCTCCTGCTCCAGCTCCAGCTCCTGCTCCTGCTCTTCTGGGCACAGCCTCCAAATGCCCTCAAGGGCCACAGGCTCCCCTGAAAGCCCAGAAGCCCAAGAAGGGAGCAAGGGTGCACTGGCCAGACTCCAAGTTCTTGGGTCCCCTGCAGGTCTGATTCCCTTTCCCAGCAGCCACCAACACTCACAACCAGAGCACAAAAGCTCCTGTGCTTCCTTACCCCTTCAGCCACACCCATTGCTCCTTTGACTGGAGATCCACCCCATTCTTGAACTGATGCTACCTATTCCCTATAGCCATGTGAGAGAGCATTTTTCATTGTTAAGGACCAAAAAAATAAAACGATCAAATTGCTGATCCTACTGCGACTGAGAATTGATTGTATGAAGGGATTCTATGCCAAGCAACCAAGGGTTTTAAGTGTCCTTTACTGATCACTTAATTGTCCCAATAACCCAGTGTGTCATATACTACTGAGGTTCAGAGAGGGGACACAACTTGCCCCAAGATCACACAGCTAGTGAATTTCAGAGCTCCCATTCCAAGCCAAGGTTGTCTCATTACCCACTGATGTGAAAATAACTACCACTCCTACCACTACGATGACTTCTGCTTCTTCATTTCTGAGAGAGAGAAAGAGCGAGGGCACACACACATGCAAGCGGGGGAGGGGCAGGGAGAGAGAGATTCCTAGACAGCCTTCCCACTCAAGTGCACAACCAGACGCTGGGCTGGATTTCACAGACCATGGGACCACGCCCTGAGCCGAAATCAAGAGTCAGACGTTGACCTGACTAAGCCACACAGGCACCCTTCCCTTGTGCAAGGAACTTCTAGGCAAGCTGCTGTAAGGATCCCAGAAGGGCTTGACAAAATTTTCTCATAGGTCACGTTCTAGTTTGGATGCAAGGATTATGGTGATGCCTAGCTGAGGTAAAGTCCCAGCAAAGCATGGAGGGCAGCCTTTCAGGGTCTCCAACGATTCCCTTCGTGGGTACACCTCGTTTTGTGTTCCATACTCTACCACTGGATTAGAGTCAGGAACTCCTGCCTCACTTCGAAAGGACAGAATATGGCCCGAGAGATAGATAGCATGTCCCTTCTGAGGCTCGTAGACAAAGACACTGGTCTCCTCTTGGGCTTGCTCTCGCTCCCTCACCATTGGTTTCGAGGGAAGCCGCCTGCTCCTTGTGGGCTGTATGATGGAGAGGCCCATGTGGCAAGGAATGAATATTTCTTGCTCACCGCAATGGAGGACCTCTGGCTGCTAGGAGGCACCCGAGTGAGCACACAAGCAGATTTCCCGCCAACAAGCCTGGAGATGACTGAAGACCCACATGACATCTTGACTGCAGCCTTGTGAGAGATCCTGAGACACAGGTCCCTGGCTAGATGCACCTGGATGCCTGGCCCACGGAAACCATATGCGGTTATCAATTGGTGTTGTCGGAAGCCCTCTGGGTTGCGGAAAACATTCAAAAAAGACACAAGGGTGAAGCCACAGTTCTGGCTGCTGACCCACCCCCCTCTCCTGGGCTTGAAATTCCAGGGAAGTCAAGCGATGGTAGCAACCACTGAGAGATTAGGGTAAACAATGCCAGAAAGAGGTCCTCTATTCTGTTCTCCATGTATCTCTCTGAGAGGACATGCCCTCACCTGATCCACCCGAGCCAATAGGTGGCCCATGCAGGAGGAGACAACTGGCCGTGTGGTCCAAGTCGGCTGAGAGCACTAGACCCAGCGTCGCAGAGCCTCCTTGAAGCCAGAAAAAGAGCCCAGAAGTTCCCTGGTGTCCCTAGAGAAGGCACAGAAATTAGATGAGTTGAAAGCCTGGGACCTGGTCATTGGGCTTCTGGGCAAGAGGGGAGATGGCCTGTGGAAGGGACACTGCCTGCAACCCCTCTTGGACCAGACCCCACCTGTCTGCTTTGGGATACTGAGGATTAAGACGAGAGTGAACTAGTGTAGAAGAGATGGTGTTCTAATGCTTGGCAGGTTTAAAGCGATTGAAATTGTTGACATTCCTATTCTCCTTGTCCTCAGGACCACCATTAAGGGGAAGGGGCTTTCAAAGAAGCAAGAGGAGTTTATCACTTACAGCAGCCCTGTCAAGTGTCAATATCCAACCACTCCAGTCCCTTCCACCCCCTTGGCAGCCCCACTGCTTTCATAAGGACACAGATACATTCCCCTACAGACTTTGGAGCAAACGTTAAGTTTTGATTTCTCTAAGATAAATGCCATAGTGCCATGACCTGCTCCTAAGGCGGTAGCAAGTCTAGTTCTCAAAGAATCTGTGTGGAAGGGTTGAGCCACTCTATTGGACACCTGAAATTGATATTATACTGCATGTGAACGGGAATGTAACTCACGGCTTGGAAAAGGAAAAGAAACTCTTAACTGTTTTCAAGAGTCAGCTCTATCATTTTCCATTCCCAACTGTGATGTGGGAGTGATCCAGTCATTCCACATCCTGCCTTGCATTTGGTGGTGGGGTCTCTCTCTCCCTCTCTGGCGCATTTGGTTTGAATCACTGTGATAGGTGTGCAGTGAGAGCTCACTGGAGTTTTCATTTGAATTGCCCCAATGGCAACTTTCTATGTGGTTTCCATCTGTCTACGCTTTGGTAAAGTTGGCAGGCCCTTTCCTTTTCCCCCACCCCCTTCTATTTCCTTTTGCTAACTAGATTGCATGCTTACATGGGGATCAAATTCTGAGTTTCCATGCTTCAGACAGGAGTCCTCTATTAGCTATGTGATTTGGACCTATTTCCTCCAAGTTGGTAGCTTGTCTTTTGGGTCTTCTTAAGGAGGTCTTTCACACGGCACAGATTTACAATTCTGATTGTTGGAGAAAGTCTAATTAATCAACTTTACCTTAGGGAAAATAATTTGATGTTCGACTGGAGGATTCTTTACCTAGCTTTCCATTCTGGAAATTTTTCCCCACATTTTCCCTATAAGATTTATCATTTTCCATGTAAGGCAGTGATTAATTTTGAGCTACTTTTTAAAATACTCTTTTTTTCTTTTTTTCCTTTGGGAGAGTGAACATGTGCATGAGCGGGCAGGGGCCTGGAGGGAGAAGGGAAAAGAGCATCCTCAAGCAGCCTCGCCAGTGAGCTTGGAGCCTGACTTTGTCCCGGGACGCTGAGAGCTTGACAAGAGCCGAAATCAAGAGCTGGCTGCCGCACAGGCTGCCTCACCCAGGCAGCCTGAGTTAAGTTTTGTATAGGGTTTGATACTTAGATTGTGGTCCCCGGCCTCCTCGTCCTCCACCTCCTCCTCCCCTCTCCCGCTCCCTCTTCTGCTTCTCCTTCTTCTTTCATGCCTATGCATGTCCACTTGCTCTAGCACCATTTATTCAAAACGCTGTCACTCCTCCACTGAACGGCTTTTTACCTTTGTCAAGGCCCCATTCCACATATGGGTGTAGTTCACTTTCTGGGTCCTTGATTCTGTTCCACTTATCCATCTTTATTCTGTTCCATTGGTCTAGCTCTTCACCAACACCACGCACTTTTGATTACTGTAGACGAATATCTTGAAATGGGGTAGAAGGATTCTTCTGGTTTTCTTCTTTAGTTTTAGTTTCTCCTCTTTTTCTAGGTTCTAAAATAGAAAGATTATAGTTTTGAGACTCCTTTTCTTTTTAGAGAGAGAGACAGAGACAGAGAAAGGGAGAGAGAGATGATTAAGCAGCCACCATGCCCAGCACCAGCACAATGCAGGTTCAGCCTCACTATCCCAAGGTTGACCATGACCCGAGTCAAAATCAAGAGTTGGACTAACTGACTGAGCCACCCAGATGCTCCTCCTCCTTTCTAATGTATGCATTGAGTGCTATAAATTGAGCTCTCTGTTGATTTAGCTGTGTCCCACCAATTTTAATACGTTGTAGTTTTATTTTCCTTCGGTTCAGTGCACTGAAATTTTATCTTTTGTCTCCGATAATCTAGAAAGTTACTTTCTACGTGTTTAGATTTTGTTATGTTTCTCCCTTTGATATCTAGTTTCATTTTTAACTTTTTTATATAAGTGTCAAAGTTTAATTCCAAGACAATGCTACAGAGGGTTGCATTTTTTTCAGGTACACAATATAGAGATTCTCCTCCGCTGCCCAACGACTGTTAGCTCCTGTTGCCAGGCACTGATTTGCCTTGGAGTCTCGGGTGCACCTCCCCCACCCCTACTCCCTTCAGCTCCTGTTGCCAGGCACTGGTTTGCATTGGAGACGGAACCCTCGTAGGGGTTCCAAGCAGTTTCTAGTGGCCGAGAGGACACTGGTGATCAGAGACAAAGCCCCCAGGCTCTCTGGAGCCAGCTGGTGGCCATTACAATGTCTCCCCACACAGTTCTGGAGCCGCTGTGGGCTCTCCGGGAACAGCTGTGGGCTTCTGGGTTGCCGATAATCGAACGTTGGCCACATGGGCCACGAGACTCTGGGTTTGGCTGGGAGATCCTCGTGTGCACTGTGTTGCTGGTGTTCATTCCAGTAAAGTGTGGACTCCGCTTAAGAGGAAGAAAGGGGCACTGTGCCCAGAATGAAGTATCTGGAAAAGACATGGAGAAGACCGACCCGGATGCACCAGCCCATGGAGCCGTCGCATCATCGGAGCACAAGGCCAGTCCTCTCCCGCTACAGATCCTTGCTCTGGCTGCCCTGAATCAAGATGTCGGGTACTTTTCTGTGGGAGACGCTACGCAACTGCTGAAGGGAGTTCGGCAAAGGCTGTTGAAGAAGAGCCCTCACCAGCTCACCGATGAAAATCCCATCTGTGGAGCAGCCCAGGACGATGGAGAACCCCCTGCGAGGAATATGCCAGAAGACTTCAAGGACAGCCCTGATCTGCGGGGAAGTGCAGACCCTCTGTCTCAGGACATTGGCAGCTGTGGACTGAGAGGGCAGGAAGAGGCAGGGGAGGCAGGCAGGCCAGAGCTTCCTGACGGAGGTGTGCCGTGGCAGGCCCCCGCTGAGGGCCAGAGCCAACACCACACCCTCAGCCAGATCCTACTGACGGTGATGCATCTGCTAGAGCTCCTTCGAGATCATCTGGAAGGTGGGGGCTCAAGGAGGCAGGTGCAGACTGGCTCCTCCTCCACTGATCACGTGCCCCGTGGGAGCCCCCTGAATCAAGGAAAGCCATCCAGGGCACTGAAGAAGGCACGTCAGGGGAATGAAGAGCTCCCAGGAAACACAACAATCCACCAAGCTGAGCAAGTATCTTTTCACCAGCGAAACAGCCTCCTGGAAAGGGAGATTCAGAAGCTGCACCTGAAGCTCGAGGCAGAGCCTAAGCTGTGCGAAGAGCACCTCAAACACCTGGAGAGGAAGATGATGGAGGAGAAGGCACGCTGCCTGCAAGTGAAGAACGAACTCGCCAAGGTGCGCAGGAAGGTGGATGCTGCCCACTGGAACTTAGGCCTCTACAAGAAGATGGCCGACGACCTGCACCGAGAATGGCAGAGAATCTCCTCCTTGCATGACCGAGAGCGCCGCCTGGTGGAGAACAGAAGTGAGGAGAGCCAGAAGGCTGTTCTGTGGGCAGAGAGGGAGTTCCAAAGGCTCAAGGAAGAAAACCATTGCCTCAGGCAGAAGCTGGCCAACTCTGGGCCCAAGGTCCAGCCTGTCTCCGGGGGGCCTCCTGCTCCTGCTCCTGCTCCTGCTCCAGCTCCAGCTCCTGCTCCTGCTCTTCTGGGCACAGCCTCCAAATGCCCTCAAGGGCCACAGGCTCCCCTGAAAGCCCAGAAGCCCAAGAAGGGAGCAAGGGTGCACTGGCCAGACTCCAAGTTCTCGGGTCCCCTGCAGGTCTGATTCCCTTTCCCAGCAGCCACCAACACTCACAACCAGAGCACAAAAGCTCCTGTGCTTCCTTACCCCTTCAGCCACACCCATTGCTCCTTTGACTGGAGATCCACCCCATTCTTGAACTGATGCTACCTATTCCCTATAGCCATGTGAGAGAGCATTTTTCATTGTTAAGGACCAAAAAAATAAAACGATCAAATTGCTGATCCTACTGCGACTGAGAATTGATTGTATGAAGGGATTCTATGCCAAGCAACCAAGGGTTTTAAGTGTCCTTTACTGATCACTTAATTGTCCCAATAACCCAGTGTGTCATATACTACTGAGGTTCAGAGAGGGGACACAACTTGCCCCAAGATCACACAGCTAGTGAATTTCAGAGCTCCCATTCCAAGCCAAGGTTGTCTCATTACCCACTGATGTGAAAATAACTACCACTCCTACCACTACGATGACTTCTGCTTCTTCATTTCTGAGAGAGAGAAAGAGCGAGGGCACACACACATGCAAGCGGGGGAGGGGCAGGGAGAGAGAGATTCCTAGACAGCCTTCCCACTCAAGTGCACAACCAGACGCTGGGCTGGATTTCACAGACCATGGGACCACGCCCTGAGCCGAAATCAAGAGTCAGACGTTGACCTGACTAAGCCACACAGGCACCCTTCCCTTGTGCAAGGAACTTCTAGGCAAGCTGCTGTAAGGATCCCAGAAGGGCTTGACAAAATTTTCTCATAGGTCACGTTCTAGTTTGGATGCAAGGATTATGGTGATGCCTAGCTGAGGTAAAGTCCCAGCAAAGCATGGAGGGCAGCCTGTCAGGGTCTCCAACGATTCCCTTCGTGGGTACACCTCGTTTTGTGTTCCATACTCTACCACTGGATTAGAGTCAGGAACTCTTGCCTCACTTCGAAAGGACAGAATATGGCCCGAGAGATAGATAGCATGTCCCTTCTGAGGCTCGTAGACAAAGACACTGGTCTCCTCTTGGGCTTGCTCTCGCTCCCTCACCATTGGTTTCGAGGGAAGCCGCCTGCTCCTTGTGGGCTGTATGATGGAGAGGCCCATGTGGCAAGGAATGAATATTTCTTGCTCACCGCAATGGAGGACCTCTGGCTGCTAGGAGGCACCCGAGTGAGCACACAAGCAGATTTCCCGCCAACAAGCCTGGAGATGACTGAAGACCCACATGACATCTTGACTGCAGCCTTGTGAGAGATCCTGAGACACAGGTCCCTGGCTAGATGCACCTGGATGCCTGGCCCACGGAAACCATATGCGGTTATCAATTGGTGTTGTCGGAAGCCCTCTGGGTTGCGGAAAACATTCAAAAAAGACACAAGTGTGAAGCCACAGTTCTGGCTGCTGACCCACCCCCCTCTCCTGGGCTTGAAATTCCAGGGAAGTCAAGCGATGGTAGCAACCACTGAGAGATTAGGGTAAACAATGCCAGAAAGAGGTCCTCTATTCTGTTCTCCATGTATCTCTCTGAGAGGACATGCCCTCACCTGATCCACCCGAGCCAATAGGTGGCCCATGCAGGAGGAGACAACTGGCCGTGTGGTCCAAGTCGGCTGAGAGCACTAGACCCAGCGTCGCAGAGCCTCCTTGAAGCCAGAAAAAGAGCCCAGAAGTTCCCTGGTGTCCCTAGAGAAGGCACAGAAATTAGATGAGTTGAAAGCCTGGGACCTGGTCATTGGGCTTCTGGGCAAGAGGGGAGATGGCCTGTGGAAGGGACACTGCCTGCAACCCCTCTTGGACCAGACCCCACCTGTCTGCTTTGGGATACTGAGGATTAAGACGAGAGTGAACTAGTGTAGAAGAGATGGTGTTCTAATGCTTGGCAGGTTTAAAGCGATTGAAATTGTTGACATTCCTATTCTCCTTGTCCTCAGGACCACCATTAAGGGGAAGGGGCTTTCAAAGAAGCAAGAGGAGTTTATCACTTACAGCAGCCCTGTCAAGTGTCAATATCCAACCACTCCAGTCCCTTCCACCCCCTTGGCAGCCCCACTGCTTTCATAAGGACACAGATACATTCTCCTACAGGCTTTGGAGCAAACGTTAAGTTTTGATTTCTCTAAGATAAATGCCATAGTGCCATGACCTGCTCCTAAGGCGGTAGCAAGTCTAGTTCTCAAAGAATCTGTGTGGAAGGGTTGAGCCACTCTATTGGACACCTGAAATTGATATTATACTGCATGTGAACAGGAATGTAACTCACGGCTTGGAAAAGGAAAAGAAACTCTTAACTGTTTTCAAGAGTCAGCTCTATCATTTTCCATTCCCAACTGTGATGTGGGAGTGATCCAGTCATTCCACATCCTGCCTTGCATTTGGTGGTGGGGTCTCTCTCTCCCTCTCTGGCGCATTTGGTTTGAATCACTGTGATAGGTGTGCAGTGAGAGCTCACTGGAGTTTTCATTTGAATTGCCCCAATGGCAACTTTCTATGTGGTTTCCATCTGTCTACGCTTTGGTAAAGTTGGCAGGCCCTTTCCTTTTTCCCCACCCCCTTCTATTTCCTTTTGCTAACTAGATTGCATGCTTACATGGGGATCAAATTCTGAGTTTCCATGCTTCAGACAGGAGTCCTCTATTAGCTATGTGATTTGGACCTATTTCCTCCAAGTTGGTAGCTTGTCTTTTGGGTCTTCTTAAGGAGGTCTTTCACTCGGCACAGATTTACAATTCTGATTTTTGGATAAAGTCTAATTAATCAACTTTACCTTAGGGAAAATAATTTGATGTTCGACTGGAGGATTCTTTACCTAGCTTTCCATTCTGGAAATTTTTCCCCACATTTTCCCTATAAGATTTATCATTTTCCATGTAAGGCAGTGATTAATTTTGAGCTACTTTTTAAAATACTCTTTTTTTCTTTTATTCCTTTGGGAGAGTGAACATGTGCATGAGCGGGCAGGGGCCTGGAGGGAGAAGGGAAAAGAGCATCCTCAAGCAGCCTCGCCAGTGAGCTTGGAGCCTGACTTTGTCCCGGGACGCTGAGAGCTTGACAAGAGCCGAAATCAAGAGCTGGCTGCCGCACAGGCTGCCTCACCCAGGCAGCCTGAGTTAAGTTTTGTATAGGGTTTGATACTTAGATTGTGGTCCCCGGCCTCCTCGTCCTCCACCTCCTCCTCCCCTCTCCCGCTCCCTCTTCTGCTTCTCCTTCTTCTTTCATGCCTATGCATGTCCACTTGCTCTAGCACCATTTATTCAAAACGCTGTCACTCCTCCACTGAACGGCTTTTTACCTTTGTCAAGGCCCCATTCCACATATGGGTGTAGTTCACTTTCTGGGTCCTTGATTCTGTTCCACTTATCCATCTTTATTCTGTTCCATTGGTCTAGCTCTTCACCAACACCACGCACTTTTGATTACTGTAGACGAATATCTTGAAATGGGGTAGAAGGATTCTTCTGGTTTTCTTCTTTAGTTTTAGTTTCTCCTCTTTTTCTAGGTTCTAAAATAGAAAGATTATAGTTTTGAGACTCCTTTTCTTTTTAGAGAGAGAGACAGAGACAGAGAAAGGGAGAGAGAGATGATTAAGCAGCCACCATGCCCAGCACCAGCACAATGCAGGTTCAGCCTCACTATCCCAAGGTTGACCATGACCCGAGTCAAAATCAAGAGTTGGACTAACTGACTGAGCCACCCAGATGCTCCTCCTCCTTTCTAATGTATGCATTGAGTGCTATAAATTGAGCTCTCTGTTGATTTAGCTGTGTCCCACCAATTTTAATACGTTGTAGTTTTATTTTCCTTCGGTTCAGTGCACTGAAATTTTATCTTTTGTCTCCGATAATCTAGAAAGTTACTTTCTACGTGTTTAGATTTTGTTATCTTTCTCCCTTTGATATCTAGTTTCATTTTTAACTTTTTTATATAAGTGTCAAAGTTTAATTCCAAGACAATGCTACAGAGGGTTGCATTTTTTTCAGGTACACAATATAGAGATTCTCCTCCGCTGCCCAACGACTGTTAGCTCCTGTTGCCAGGCACTGATTTGCCTTGGAGTCTCGGGTGCACCTCCCCCACCCCTACTCCCTTCAGCTCCTGTTGCCAGGCACTGGTTTGCATTGGAGACGGAACCCTCGTAGGGGTTCCAAGCAGTTTCTAGTGGCCGAGAGGACACTGGTGATCAGAGACAAAGCCCCCAGGCTCTCTGGAGCCAGCTGGTGGCCATTACAATGTCTCCCCACACAGTTCTGGAGCCGCTGTGGGCTCTCCGGGAACAGCTGTGGGCTTCTGGGTTGCCGATAATCGAACGTTGGCCACATGGGCCACGAGACTCTGGGTTTGGCTGGGAGATCCTCGTGTGCACTGTGTTGCTGGTGTTCATTCCAGTAAAGTGTGGACTCCGCTTAAGAGGAAGAAAGGGGCACTGTGCCCAGAATGAAGTATCTGGAAAAGACATGGAGAAGACCGACCCGGATGCACCAGCCCATGGAGCCGTCGCATCATCGGAGCACAAGGCCAGTCCTCTCCCGCTACAGATCCTTGCTCTGGCTGCCCTGAATCAAGATGTCGGGTACTTTTCTGTGGGAGACGCTACGCAACTGCTGAAGGGAGTTCGGCAAAGGCTGTTGAAGAAGAGCCCTCACCAGCTCACCGATGAAAATCCCATCTGTGGAGCAGCCCAGGACGATGGAGAACCCCCTGCGAGGAATATGCCAGAAGACTTCAAGGACAGCCCTGATCTGCGGGGAAGTGCAGACCCTCTGTCTCAGGACATTGGCAGCTGTGGACTGAGAGGGCAGGAAGAGGCAGGGGAGGCAGGCAGGCCAGAGCTTCCTGACGGAGGTGTGCCGTGGCAGGCCCCCGCTGAGGGCCAGAGCCAACACCACACCCTCAGCCAGATCCTACTGACGGTGATGCATCTGCTAGAGCTCCTTCGAGATCATCTGGAAGGTGGGGGCTCAAGGAGGCAGGTGCAGACTGGCTCCTCCTCCACTGATCACGTGCCCCGTGGGAGCCCCCTGAATCAAGGAAAGCCATCCAGGGCACTGAAGAAGGCACGTCAGGGGAATGAAGAGCTCCCAGGAAACACAACAATCCACCAAGCGGAGCAAGTATCTTTTCACCAGCGAAACAGCCTCCTGGAAAGGGAGATTCAGAAGCTGCACCTGAAGCTCGAGGCAGAGCCTAAGCTGTGCGAAGAGCACCTCAAACACCTGGAGAGGAAGATGATGGAGGAGAAGGCACGCTGCCTGCAAGTGAAGAACGAACTCGCCAAGGTGCGCAGGAAGGTGGATGCTGCCCACTGGAACTTAGGCCTCTACAAGAAGATGGCCGACGACCTGCACCGAGAATGGCAGAGAATCTCCTCCTTGCATGACCGAGAGCGCCTCCTGGTGGAGAACAGAAGTGAGGAGAGCCAGAAGGCTGTTCTGTGGGCAGAGAGGGAGTTCCAAAGGCTCAAGGAAGAAAACCATTGCCTCAGGCAGAAGCTGGCCAACTCTGGGCCCAAGGTCCAGCCTGTCTCCGGGGGGCCTCCTGCTCCTGCTCCTGCTCCTGCTCCAGCTCCAGCTCCTGCTCCTGCTCTTCTGGGCACAGCCTCCAAATGCCCTCAAGGGCCACAGGCTCCCCTGAAAGCCCAGAAGCCCAAGAAGGGAGCAAGGGTGCACTGGCCAGACTCCAAGTTCTCGGGTCCCCTGCAGGTCTGATTCCCTTTCCCAGCAGCCACCAACACTCACAACCAGAGCACAAAAGCTCCTGTGCTTCCTTACCCCTTCAGCCACACCCATTGCTCCTTTGACTGGAGATCCACCCCATTCTTGAACTGATGCTACCTATTCCCTATAGCCATGTGAGAGAGCATTTTTCATTGTTAAGGACCAAAAAAATAAAACGATCAAATTGCTGATCCTACTGCGACTGAGAATTGATTGTATGAAGGGATTCTATGCCAAGCAACGAAGGGTTTTAAGTGTCCTTTACTGATCACTTAATTGTCCCAATAACCCAGTGTGTCATATACTACTGAGGTTCAGAGAGGGGACACAACTTGCCCCAAGATCACACAGCTAGTGAATTTCAGAGCTCCCATTCCAAGCCAAGGTTGTCTCATTACCCACTGATGTGAAAATAACTACCACTCCTACCACTACGATGACTTCTGCTGCTTCATTTCTGAGAGAGAGAAAGAGCGAGGGCACACACACATGCAAGCGGGGGAGGGGCAGGGAGAGAGAGATTCCTAGACAGCCTTCCCACTCAAGTGCACAACCAGACGCTGGGCTGGATTTCACAGACCATGGGACCACGCCCTGAGCCGAAATCAAGAGTCAGACGTTGACCTGACTAAGCCACACAGGCACCCTTCCCTTGTGCAAGGAACTTCTAGGCAAGCTGCTGTAAGGATCCCAGAAGGGCTTGACAAAATTTTCTCATAGGTCACGTTCTAGTTTGGATGCAAGGATTATGGTGATGCCTAGCTGAGGTAAAGTCCCAGCAAAGCATGGAGGGCAGCCTTTCAGGGTCTCCAACGATTCCCTTCGTGGGTACACCTCGTTTTGTGTTCCATACTCTACCACTGGATTAGAGTCAGGAACTCCTGCCTCACTTCGAAAGGACAGAATATGGCCCGAGAGATAGATAGCATGTCCCTTCTGAGGCTCGTAGACAAAGACACTGGTCTCCTCTTGGGCTTGCTCTCGCTCCCTCACCATTGGTTTCGAGGGAAGCCGCCTGCTCCTTGTGGGCTGTATGATGGAGAGGCCCATGTGGCAAGGAATGAATATTTCTTGCTCACCGCAATGGAGGACCTCTGGCTGCTAGGAGGCACCCGAGTGAGCACACAAGCAGATTTCCCGCCAACAAGCCTGGAGATGACTGAAGACCCACATGACATCTTGACTGCAGCCTTGTGAGAGATCCTGAGACACAGGTCCCTGGCTAGATGCACCTGGATGCCTGGCCCACGGAAACCATATGCGGTTATCAATTGGTGTTGTCGGAAGCCCTCTGGGTTGCGGAAAACATTCAAAAAAGACACAAGGGTGAAGCCACAGTTCTGGCTGCTGACCCACCCCCCTCTCCTGGGCTTGAAATTCCAGGGAAGTCAAGCGATGGTAGCAACCACTGAGAGATTAGGGTAAACAATGCCAGAAAGAGGTCCTCTATTCTGTTCTCCATGTATCTCTCTGAGAGGACGTGCCCTCACCTGATTCACCCGAGCCAATAGGTGGCCCATGCAGGAGGAGACAACTGGCCGTGTGGTCCAAGTCGGCTGAGAGCACTAGACCCAGCGTCGCAGAGCCTCCTTGAAGCCAGAAAAAGAGCCCAGAAGTTCCCTGGTGTCCCTAGAGAAGGCACAGAAATTAGATGAGTTGAAAGCCTGGGACCTGGTCATTGGGCTTCTGGGCAAGAGGGGAGATGGCCTGTGGAAGGGACACTGCCTGCAACCCCTCTTGGACCAGACCCCACCTGTCTGCTTTGGGATACTGAGGATTAAGACGAGAGTGAACTAGTGTAGAAGAGATGGTGTTCTAATGCTTGGCAGGTTTAAAGCGATTGAAATTGTTGACATTCCTATTCTCCTTGTCCTCAGGACCACCATTAAGGGGAAGGGGCTTTCAAAGAAGCAAGAGGAGTTTATCACTTACAGCAGCCCTGTCAAGTGTCAATATCCAACCACTCCAGTCCCTTCCACCCCCTTGGCAGCCCCACTGCTTTCATAAGGACACAGATACATTCCCCTACAGACTTTGGAGCAAACGTTAAGTTTTGATTTCTCTAAGATAAATGCCATAGTGCCATGACCTGCTCCTAAGGCGGTAGCAAGTCTAGTTCTCAAAGAATCTGTGTGGAAGGGTTGAGCCACTCTATTGGACACCTGAAATTGATATTATACTGCATGTGAACGGGAATGTAACTCACGGCTTGGAAAAGGAAAAGAAACTCTTAACTGTTTTCAAGAGTCAGCTCTATCATTTTCCATTCCCAACTGTGATGTGGGAGTGATCCAGTCATTCCACATCCTGCCTTGCATTTGGTGGTGGGGTCTCTCTCTCCCTCTCTGGCGCATTTGGTTTGAATCACTGTGATAGGTGTGCAGTGAGAGCTCACTGGAGTTTTCATTTGAATTGCCCCAATGGCAACTTTCTATGTGGTTTCCATCTGTCTACGCTTTGGTAATGTTGGCAGGCCCTTTCCTTTTTCCCCACCCCCTTCTATTTCCTTTTGCTAACTAGATTGCATGCTTACATGGGGATCAAATTCTGAGTTTCCATGCTTCAGACAGGAGTCCTCTATTAGCTATGTGATTTGGACCTATTTCCTCCAAGTTGGTAGCTTGTCTTTTGGGTCTTCTTAAGGAGGTCTTTCACACGGCACAGATTTACAATTCTGATTGTTGGATAAAGTCTAATTAATCAACTTTACCTTAGGGAAAATAATTTGATGTTCGACTGGAGGATTCTTTACCTAGCTTTCCATTCTGGAAATTTTTCCCCACATTTTCCCTATAAGATTTATCATTTTCCATGTAAGGCAGTGATTAATTTTGAGCTACTTTTTAAAATACTCTTTTTTTCTTTTTGTCCTTTGGGAGAGTGAACATGTGCATGAGCGGGCAGGGGCCTGGAGGGAGAAGGGAAAAGAGCATCCTCAAGCAGCCTCGCCAGTGAGCTTGGAGCCTGACTTTGTCCCGGGACGCTGAGAGCTTGACAAGAGCCGAAATCAAGAGCTGGCTGCCGCACAGGCTGCCTCACCCAGGCAGCCTGAGTTAAGTTTTGTATAGGGTTTGATACTTAGATTGTGGTCCCCGGCCTCCTCGTCCTCCACCTCCTCCTCCCCTCTCCCGCTCCCTCTTCTGCTTCTCCTTCTTCTTTCATGCCTATGCATGTCCACTTGCTCTAGCACCATTTATTCAAAACGCTGTCACTCCTCCACTGAACGGCTTTTTACCTTTGTCAAGGCCCCATTCCACATATGGGTGTAGTTCACTTTCTGGGTCCTTGATTCTGTTCCACTTATCCATCTTTATTCTGTTCCATTGGTCTAGCTCTTCACCAACTCCACACACTTTTGATTACTGTAGACGAATATCTTGAAATGGGGTAGAAGGATTCTTCAGGTTTTCTTCTTTAGTTTTAGTTTCTCCTCTTTTTCTAGGTTCTAAAATAGAAAGATTATAGTTTTGAGACTCCTTTTCTTTTTAGAGAGAGAGACAGAGACAGAGAAAGGGAGAGAGAGATGATTAAGCAGCCACCATGCCCACCACCAGCACAATGCAGGTTCAGCCTCACTATCCCAAGGTTCACCATGACCCGAGTCAAAATCAAGAGTTGGACTAACTGACTGAGCCACCCAGATGCTCCTCCTCCTTTCTAATGTATGCATTGAGTGCTATAAATTGAGCTCTCTGTTGATTTAGCTGTGTCCCACCAATTTTAATACGTTGTAGTTTTATTTTCCTTCCGTTCAGTGCACTGAAATTTTATCTTTTGTCTCCGATAATCTAGAAAGTTACTTTCTACGTGTTTAGATTTTGTTATGTTTCTCCCTTTGATATCTAGTTTCATTTTTAACTTTTTTTTATAAGTGTCAAAGTTTAATTCCAAGACAATGCTACAGAGGGTTGCATTTTTTTCAGGTACACAATATAGAGATTCTCCTCCGCTGCCCAACGACTGTTAGCTCCTGTTGCCAGGCACTGATTTGCCTTGGAGTCTCGGGTGCACCTCCCCCACCCCTACTCCCTTCAGCTCCTGTTGCCAGGCACTGGTTTGCATTGGAGACGGAACCCTCGTAGGGGTTCCAAGCAGTTTCTAGTGGCCGAGAGGACACTGGTGATCAGAGACAAAGCCCCCAGGCTCTCTGGAGCCAGCTGGTGGCCATTACAATGTCTCCCCACACAGTTCTGGAGCCGCTGTGGGCTCTCCGGGAACAGCTGTGGGCTTCTGGGTTGCCGATAATCGAACGTTGGCCACATGGGCCACGAGACTCTGGGTTTGGCTGGGAGATCCTCGTGTGCACTGTGTTGCTGGTGTTCATTCCAGTAAAGTGTGGACTCCGCTTAAGAGGAAGAAAGGGGCACTGTGCCCAGAATGAAGTATCTGGAAAAGACATGGAGAAGACCGACCCGGATGCACCAGCCCATGGAGCCGTCGCATCATCGGAGCACAAGGCCAGTCCTCTCCCGCTACAGATCCTTGCTCTGGCTGCCCTGAATCAAGATGTCGGGTACTTTTCTGTGGGAGACGCTACGCAACTGCTGAAGGGAGTTCGGCAAAGGCTGTTGAAGAAGAGCCCTCACCAGCTCACCGATGAAAATCCCATCTGTGGAGCAGCCCAGGACGATGGAGAACCCCCTGCGAGGAATATGCCAGAAGACTTCAAGGACAGCCCTGATCTGCGGGGAAGTGCAGACCCTCTGTCTCAGGACATTGGCAGCTGTGGACTGAGAGGGCAGGAAGAGGCAGGGGAGGCAGGCAGGCCAGAGCTTCCTGACGGAGGTGTGCCGTGGCAGGCCCCCGCTGAGGGCCAGAGCCAACACCACACCCTCAGCCAGATCCTACTGACGGTGATGCATCTGCTAGAGCTCCTTCGAGATCATCTGGAAGGTGGGGGCTCAAGGAGGCAGGTGCAGACTGGCTCCTCCTCCACTGATCACGTGCCCCGTGGGAGCCCCCTGAATCAAGGAAAGCCATCCAGGGCACTGAAGAAGGCACGTCAGGGGAATGAAGAGCTCCCAGGAAACACAACAATCCACCAAGCGGAGCAAGTATCTTTTCACCAGCGAAACAGCCTCCTGGAAAGGGAGATTCAGAAGCTGCACCTGAAGCTCGAGGCAGAGCCTAAGCTGTGCGAAGAGCACCTCAAACACCTGGAGAGGAAGATGATGGAGGAGAAGGCACGCTGCCTGCAAGTGAAGAACGAACTCGCCAAGGTGCGCAGGAAGGTGGATGCTGCCCACTGGAACTTAGGCCTCTACAAGAAGATGGCCGACGACCTGCACCGAGAATGGCAGAGAATCTCCTCCTTGCATGACCGAGAGCGCCGCCTGGTGGAGAACAGAAGTGAGGAGAGCCAGAAGGCTGTTCTGTGGGCAGAGAGGGAGTTCCAAAGGCTCAAGGAAGAAAACCATTGCCTCAGGCAGAAGCTGGCCAACTCTGGGCCCAAGGTCCAGCCTGTCTCCGGGGGGCCTCCTGCTCCTGCTCCTGCTCCTGCTCCAGCTCCAGCTCCTGCTCCTGCTCTTCTGGGCACAGCCTCCAAATGCCCTCAAGGGCCACAGGCTCCCCTGAAAGCCCAGAAGCCCAAGAAGGGAGCAAGGGTGCACTGGCCAGACTCCAAGTTCTCGGGTCCCCTGCAGGTCTGATTCCCTTTCCCAGCAGCCACCAACACTCACAACCAGAGCACAAAAGCTCCTGTGCTTCCTTACCCCTTCAGCCACACCCATTGCTCCTTTGACTGGAGATCCACCCCATTCTTGAACTGATGCTACCTATTCCCTATAGCCATGTGAGAGAGCATTTTTCATTGTTAAGGACCAAAAAAATAAAACGATCAAATTGCTGATCCTAATGCGACTGAGAATTGATTGTATGAAGGGATTCTATGCCAAGCAACGAAGGGTTTTAAGTGTCCTTTACTGATCACTTAATTGTCCCTATAACCCAGTGTGTCATATACTACTGAGGTTCAGAGAGGGGACACAACTTGCCCCAAGATCACACAGCTAGGGAATTTCAGAGCTCCCATTCCAAGCCAAGGTTGTCTCATTACCCACTGATGTGAAAATAACTATCACTCCTACCACTACGATGACTTCTGCTTCTTCATTTCTGAGAGAGAGAAAGAGCGAGGGCACACACACATGCAAGCGGGGGAGGGGCAGGGAGAGAGAGATTCCTAGACAGCCTTCCCACTCAAGTGCACAACCAGACGCTGGGCTGGATTTCACAGACCATGGGACCACGCCCTGAGCCGAAATCAAGAGTCAGACGTTGACCTGACTAAGCCACACAGGCACCCTTCCCTTGTGCAAGGAACTTCTAGGCAAGCTGCTGTAAGGATCCCAGAAGGGCTTGACAAAATTATCTCATAGGTCACGTTCTAGTTTGGATGCAAGGATTATGGTGATGCCTAGCTGAGGTAAAGTCCCAGCAAAGCATGGAGGGCAGCCTTTCAGGCTCTCCAACGATTCCCTTCGTGGGTACACCTCGTTTTGTGTTCCATACTCTACCACTGGATTAGAGTCAGGAACTCTTGCCTCACTTCGAAAGGACAGAATATGGCCCGAGAGATAGATAGCATGTCCCTTCTGAGGCTCGTAGACAAAGACACTGGTCTCCTCTTGGGCTTGCTCTCGCTCCCTCACCATTGGTTTCGAGGGAAGCCGCCTGCTCCTTGTGGGCTGTATGATGGAGAGGCCCATGTGGCAAGGAATGAATATTTCTTGCTCACCGCAATGGAGGACCTCTGGCTGCTAGGAGGCACCCGAGTGAGCACACAAGCAGATTTCCCGCCAACAAGCCTGGAGATGACTGAAGACCCACATGACATCTTGACTGCAGCCTTGTGAGAGATCCTGAGACACAGGTCCCTGGCTAGATGCACCTGGATGCCTGGCCCACGGAAACCATATGCGGTTATCAATTGGTGTTGTCGGAAGCCCTCTGGGTTGCGGAAAACATTCAAAAAAGACACAAGGGTGAAGCCACAGTTCTGGCTGCTGACCCACCCCCCTCTCCTGGGCTTGAAATTCCAGGGAAGTCAAGCGATGGTAGCAACCACTGAGAGATTAGGGTAAACAATGCCAGAAAGAGGTCCTCTATTCTGTTCTCCATGTATCTCTCTGAGAGGACATGCCCTCACCTGATTCACCCGAGCCAATACGTGGCCCATGCAGGAGGAGACAACTGGCCGTGTGGTCCAAGTCGGCTGAGAGCACTAGACCCAGCGTCGCAGAGCCTCCTTGAAGCCAGAAAAAGAGCCCAGAAGTTCCTTGGTGTCCCTAGAGAAGGCACAGAAATTAGATGAGTTGAAAGCCTGGGACCTGGTCATTGGGCTTCTGGGCAAGAGGGGAGATGGCCTGTGGAAGGGACACTGCCTGCAACCCCTCTTGGACCAGACCCCACCTGTCTGCTTTGGGATACTGAGGATTAAGACGAGAGTGAACTAGTGTAGAAGAGATGGTGTTCTAATGCTTGGCAGGTTTAAAGCGATTGAAATCGTTGACATTCCTATTCTCCTTGTCCTCAGGACCACCATTAAGGGGAAGGGGCTTTCAAAGAAGCAAGAGGAGTTTATCACTTACAGCAGCCCTGTCAAGTGTCAATATCCAACCACTCCAGTCCCTTCCACCCCCTTGGCAGCCCCAATGCTTTCATAAGGACACAGATACATTCCCCTACAGGCTTTGGAGCAAACGTTAAGTTTTGATTTCTCTAAGATAAATGCCATAGTGCCATGACCTGCTCCTAAGGCGGTAGCAAGTCTAGTTCTCAAAGAATCTGTGTGGAAGGGTTGAGCCACTCTATTGGACACCTGAAATTGATATTATACTGCATGTGAACGGGAATGTAACTCACGGCTTGGAAAAGGAAAAGAAACTCTTAACTGTTTTCAAGAGTCAGCTCTATCATTTTCCATTCCCAACTGTGATGCGGGAGTGATCCAGTCATTCCACATCCTGCCTTGCATTTGGTGGTGGGGTCTCTCTCTCCCTCTCTGGCGCATTTGGTTTGAATCACTCTGATAGGTGTGCAGTGAGAGCTCACTGGAGTTTTCATTTGAATTGCCCCAATGGCAACTTTCTATGTGGTTTCCATCTGTCTACGCTTTGGTAAAGTTGGCAGGCCCTTTCCTTTTTCCCCACCCCCTTCTATTTCCTTTTGCTAACTAGATTGCATGCTTACATGGGGATCAAATTCTGAGTTTCCATGCTTCAGACAGGAGTCCTCTATTAGCTATGTGATTTGGACCTATTTCCTCCAAGTTGGTAGCTTGTCTTTTGGGTCTTCTTAAGGAGGTCTTTCACTCAGCACAGATTTACAATTCTGATTGTTGGATAAAGTCTAATTAATCAACTTTACCTTAGGGAAAATAATTTGATGTTCGACTGGAGGATTCTTTACCTAGCTTTCCATTCTGGAAATTTTTCCCCACATTTTCCCTATAAGATTTATCATTTTCCATGTAAGGCAGTGATTAATTTTGAGCTACTTTTTAAAATACTCTTTTTTTCTTTTTGTCCTTTGGGAGAGTGAACATGTGCATGAGCGGGCAGGGGCCTGGAGGGAGAAGGGAAAAGAGCATCCTCAAGTAGCCTCGCCAGTGAGCTTGGAGCCTGACTTTGTCCCGGGACGCTGAGAGCTTGACAAGAGCCGAAATCAAGAGCTGGCTGCCGCACAGGCTGCCTCACCCAGGCAGCCTGAGTTAAGTTTTGTATAGGGTTTGATACTTAGATTGTGGTCCCCGGCCTCCTCGTCCTCCACCTCCTCCTCCCCTCTCCCGCTCCCTCTTCTGCTTCTCCTTCTTCTTTCATGCCTATGCATGTCCACTTGCTCTAGCACCATTTATTCAAAACGCTGTCACTCCTCCACTGAACGGCTTTTTACCTTTGTCAAGGCCCCATTCGACATATGGGTGTAGTTCACTTTCTGGGTCCTTGATTCTGTTCCACTTATCCATCTTTATTCTGTTCCATTGGTCTAGCTCTTCACCAACACCACACACTTTTGATTACTGTAGACGAATATCTTGAAATGGGGTAGAAGGATTCTTCTGGTTTTCTTTTTAGTTTTAGTTTCTCCTCTTTTTCTAGGTTCTAAAATAGAAAGATTATAGTTTTGAGACTCCTTTTCTTTTTAGAGAGAGAGACAGAGACAGAGACAGAGAAAGGGAGAGAGAGATGATTAAGCAGCCACCATGCCCAGCACCAGCACAATGCAGGTTCAGCCTCACTATCCCAAGGTTGACCATGACCCGAGTCAAAATCAAGAGTTGGACTAACTGACTGAGCCACCCAGATGCTCCTCCTCCTTTCTAATGTATGCATTGAGTGCTATAAATTGAGCTCTCTGTTGATTTAGCTGTGTCCCACCAATTTTAATACGTTGCAGTTTTATTTTCCTTCCGTTCAGTGCACTGAAATTTTATCTTTTGTCTCCGATAATCTAGAAAGTTACTTTCTACGTGTTTAGATTTTGTTATGTTTCTCCCTTTGATATCTAGTTTCATTTTTAACTCTTTTTTATAAGTGTCAAAGTTTAATTCCAAGACAATGCTACAGAGGGTTGCATTTTTTTCAGGTACACAATATAGAGATTCTCCTCCGCTGCCCAACGACTGTTAGCTCCTGTTGCCAGGCACTGATTTGCCTTGGAGTCTCGGGTGCACCTCCCCCACCCCTACTCCCTTCAGCTCCTGTTGCCAGGCACTGGTTTGCATTGGAGACGGAACCCTCGTAGGGGTTCCAAGCAGTTTCTAGTGGCCGAGAGGACACTGGTGATCAGAGACAAAGCCCCCAGGCTCTCTGGAGCCAGCTGGTGGCCATTACAATGTCTCCCCACACAGTTCTGGAGCCGCTGTGGGCTCTCCGGGAACAGCTGTGGGCTTCTGGGTTGCCGATAATCGAACGTTGGCCACATGGGCCACGAGACTCTGGGTTTGGCTGGGAGATCCTCGTGTGCACTGTGTTGCTGGTGTTCATTCCAGTAAAGTGTGGACTCCGCTTAAGAGGAAGAAAGGGGCACTGTGCCCAGAATGAAGTATCTGGAAAAGACATGGAGAAGACCGACCCGGATGCACCAGCCCATGGAGCCGTCGCATCATCGGAGCACAAGGCCAGTCCTCTCCCGCTACAGATCCTTGCTCTGGCTGCCCTGAATCAAGATGTCGGGTACTTTTCTGTGGGAGACGCTACGCAACTGCTGAAGGGAGTTCGGCAAAGGCTGTTGAAGAAGAGCCCTCACCAGCTCACCGATGAAAATCCCATCTGTGGAGCAGCCCAGGACGATGGAGAACCCCCTGCGAGGAATATGCCAGAAGACTTCAAGGACAGCCCTGATCTGCGGGGAAGTGCAGACCCTCTGTCTCAGGACATTGGCAGCTGTGGACTGAGAGGGCAGGAAGAGGCAGGGGAGGCAGGCAGGCCAGAGCTTCCTGACGGAGGTGTGCCGTGGCAGGCCCCCGCTGAGGGCCAGAGCCAACACCACACCCTCAGCCAGATCCTACTGACGGTGATGCATCTGCTAGAGCTCCTTCGAGATCATCTGGAAGGTGGGGGCTCAAGGAGGCAGGTGCAGACTGGCTCCTCCTCCACTGATCACGTGCCCCGTGGGAGCCCCCTGAATCAAGGAAAGCCATCCAGGGCACTGAAGAAGGCACATCAGGGGAATGAAGAGCTCCCAGGAAACACAACAATCCACCAAGCTGAGCAAGTATCTTTTCACCAGCGAAACAGCCTCCTGGAAAGGGAGATTCAGAAGCTGCACCTGAAGCTCGAGGCAGAGCCTAAGCTGTGCGAAGAGCACCTCAAACACCTGGAGAGGAAGATGATGGAGGAGAAGGCACGCTGCCTGCAAGTGAAGAACGAACTCGCCAAGGTGCGCAGGAAGGTGGATGCTGCCCACTGGAACTTAGGCCTCTACAAGAAGATGGCCGACGACCTGCACCGAGAATGGCAGAGAATCTCCTCCTTGCATGACCGAGAGCGCCTCCTGGTGGAGAACAGAAGTGAGGAGAGCCAGAAGGCTGTTCTGTGGGCAGAGAGGGAGTTCCAAAGGCTCAAGGAAGAAAACCATTGCCTCAGGCAGAAGCTGGCCAACTCTGGGCCCAAGGTCCAGCCTGTCTCCGGGGGGCCTCCTGCTCCTGCTCCTGCTCCTGCTCCAGCTCCAGCTCCTGCTCCTGCTCTTCTGGGCACAGCCTCCAAATGCCCTCAAGGGCCACAGGCTCCCCTGAAAGCCCAGAAGCCCAAGAAGGGAGCAAGGGTGCACTGGCCAGACTCCAAGTTCTCGGGTCCCCTGCAGGTCTGATTCCCTTTCCCAGCAGCCACCAACACTCACAACCAGAGCACAAAAGCTCCTGTGCTTCCTTACCCCTTCAGCCACACCCATTGCTCCTTTGACTGGAGATCCACCCCATTCTTGAACTGATGCTACCTATTCCCTATAGCCATGTGAGAGAGCATTTTTCATTGTTAAGGACCAAAAAAATAAAACGATCAAATTGCTGATCCTACTGCGACTGAGAATTGATTGTATGAAGGGATTCTATGCCAAGCAACGAAGGGTTTTAAGTGTCCTTTACTGATCACTTAATTGTCCCAATAACCCAGTGTGTCCTATACTACTGAGGTTCAGAGAGGGGACACAACTTGCCCCAAGATCACACAGCTAGTGAATTTCAGAGCTCCCATTCCAAGCCAAGGTTGTCTCATTACCCACTGATGTGAAAATAACTACCACTCCTACCACTACGATGACTTCTGCTTCTTCATTTCTGAGAGAGAGAAAGAGCGAGGGCACACACACATGCAAGCGGGGGAGGGGCAGGGAGAGAGAGATTCCTAGACAGCCTTCCCACTCAAGTGCACAACCAGACGCTGGGCTGGATTTCACAGACCATGGGACCACGCCCTGAGCCGAAATCAAGAGTCAGACGTTGACCTGACTAGGCCACACAGGCACCCTTCCCTTGTGCAAGGAACTTCTAGGCAAGCTGCTGTAAGGATCCCAGAAGGGCTTGACAAAATTTTCTCATAGGTCACGTTCTAGTTTGGATGCAAGGATTATGGTGATGCCTAGCTGAGGTAAAGTCCCAGCAAAGCATGGAGGGCAGCCTTTCAGGGTCTCCAACGATTCCCTTCGTGGGTACACCTCGTTTTGTGTTCCATACTCTACCACTGGATTAGAGTCAGGAACTCTTGCCTCACTTCGAAAGGACAGAATATGGCCCGAGAGATAGATAGCATGTCCCTTCTGAGGCTCGTAGACAAAGACACTGGTCTCCTCTTGGGCTTGCTCTCGCTCCCTCACCATTGGTTTCGAGGGAAGCCGCCTGCTCCTTGTGGGCTGTATGATGGAGAGGCCCATGTGGCAAGGAATGAATATTTCTTGCTCACCGCAATGGAGGACCTCTGGCTGCTAGGAGGCACCCGAGTGAGCACACAAGCAGATTTCCCGCCAACAAGCCTGGAGATGACTGAAGACCCACATGACATCTTGACTGCAGCCTTGTGAGAGATCCTGAGACACAGGTCCCTGGCTAGATGCACCTGGATGCCTGGCCCACGGAAACCATATGCGGTTATCAATTGGTGTTGTCGGAAGCCCTCTGGGTTGCGGAAAACATTCAAAAAAGACACAAGGGTGAAGCCACAGTTCTGGCTGCTGACCCACCCCCCTCTCCTGGGCTTGAAATTCCAGGGAAGTCAAGCGATGGTAGCAACCACTGAGAGATTAGGGTAAACAATGCCAGAAAGAGGTCCTCTATTCTGTTCTCCATGTATCTCTCTGAGAGGACATGCCCTCACCTGATTCACCCGAGCCAATAGGTGGCCCATGCAGGAGGAGACAACTGGCCGTGTGGTCCAAGTCGGCTGAGAGCACTAGACCCAGCGTCGCAGAGCCTCCTTGAAGCCAGAAAAAGAGCCCAGAAGTTCCTTGGTGTCCCTAGAGAAGGCACAGAAATTAGATGAGTTGAAAGCCTGGGACCTGGTCATTGGGCTTCTGGGCAAGAGGGGAGATGGCCTGTGGAAGGGACACTGCCTGCAACCCCTCTTGGACCAGACCCCACCTGTCTGCTTTGGGATACTGAGGATTAAGACGAGAGTGAACTAGTGTAGAAGAGATGGTGTTCTAATGCTTGGCAGGTTTAAAGCGATTGAAATCGTTGACATTCCTATTCTCCTTGTCCTCAGGACCACCATTAAGGGGAAGGGGCTTTCAAAGAAGCAAGAGGAGTTTATCACTTACAGCAGCCCTGTCAAGTGTCAATATCCAACCACTCCAGTCCCTTCCACCCCCTTGGCAGCCCCACTGCTTTCATAAGGACACAGATACATTCTCCTACAGGCTTTGGAGCAAACGTTAAGTTTTGATTTCTCTAAGATAAATGCCATAGTGCCATGACCTGCTCCTAAGGCGGTAGCAAGTCTAGTTCTCAAAGAATCTGTGTGGAAGGGTTGAGCCACTCTATTGGACACCTGAAATTGATATTATACTGCATGTGAACGGGAATGTAACTCACGGCTTGGAAAAGGAAAAGAAACTCTTAACTGTTTTCAAGAGTCAGCTCTATAATTTTCCATTCCCACCTGTGATGCGGGAGTGATCCAGTCATTCCACATCCTGCCTTGCATTTGGTGGTGGGGTCTCTCTCTCCCTCTCTGGCGCATTTGGTTTGAATCACTGTGATAGGTGTGCAGTGAGAGCTCACTGGAGTTTTCATTTGAATTGCCCCAATGGCAACTTTCTATGTGGTTTCCATCTGTCTACGCTTTGGTAAAGTTGGCAGGCCCTTTCCTTTTTCCCCACCCCCTTCTATTTCCTTTTGCTAACTAGATTGCATGCTTACATGGGGATCAAATTCTGAGTTTCCATGCTTCAGACAGGAGTCCTCTATTAGCTATGTGATTTGGACCTATTTCCTCCAAGTTGGTAGCTTGTCTTTTGGGTCTTCTAAGGAGGTCTTTCACACGGCACAGATTTACAATTCTGATTTTTGGATAAAGTCTAATTAATCAACTTTACCTTAGGGAAAATAATTTGATGTTCGACTGGAGGATTCTTTACCTAGCTTTCCATTCTGGAAATTTTTCCCCACATTTTCCCTATAAGATTTATCATTTTCCATGTAAGGCAGTGATTAATTTTGAGCTACTTTTTAAAATACTCTTTTTTTCCCTTTGTCCTTTGGGAGAGTGAACATGTGCATGAGCGGGCAGGGGCCTGGAGGGAGAAGGGAAAAGAGCATCCTCAAGCAGCCTCGCCAGTGAGCTTGGAGCCTGACTTTGTCCCGGGACGCTGAGAGCTTGACAAGAGCCGAAATCAAGAGCTGGCTGCCGCACAGGCTGCCTCACCCAGGCAGCCTGAGTTAAGTTTTGTATAGGGTTTGATACTTAGATTGTGGTCCCCGGCCTCCTCGTCCTCCACCTCCTCCTCCCCTCTCCCGCTCCCTCTTCTGCTTCTCCTTCTTCTTTGCCTATGCATGTCCACTTGCTCTAGCACCATTTATTCAAAACGCTGTCACTCCTCCACTGAACGGCTTTTTACCTTTGTCAAGGCCCCATTCGACATATGGGTGTAGTTCACTTTCTGGGTCCTTGATTCTGTTCCACTTATCCATCTTTATTCTGTTCCATTGGTCTAGCTCTTCACCAACACCACACACTTTTGATTACTGTAGACGAATATCTTGAAATGGGGTAGAAGGATTCTTCTGGTTTTCTTTTTAGTTTTAGTTTCTCCTCTTTTTCTAGGTTCTAAAATAGAAAGATTATAGTTTTGAGACTCCTTTTCTTTTTAGAGAGAGAGACAGAGACAGAGACAGAGAAAGGGAGAGAGAGATGATTAAGCAGCCACCATGCCCAGCACCAGCACAATGCAGGTTCAGCCTCACTATCCCAAGGTTGACCATGACCCGAGTCAAAATCAAGAGTTGGACTAACTGACTGAGCCACCCAGATGCTCCTCCTCCTTTCTAATGTATGCATTGAGTGCTATAAATTGAGCTCTCTGTTGATTTAGCTGTGTCCCACCAATTTTAATACGTTGCAGTTTTATTTTCCTTCCGTTCAGTGCACTGAAATTTTATCTTTTGTCTCCGATAATCTAGAAAGTTACTTTCTACGTGTTTAGATTTTGTTATGTTTCTCCCTTTGATATCTAGTTTCATTTTTAACTCTTTTTTATAAGTGTCAAAGTTTAATTCCAAGACAATGCTACAGAGGGTTGCATTTTTTTCAGGTACACAATATAGAGATTCTCCTCCGCTGCCCAACGACTGTTAGCTCCTGTTGCCAGGCACTGATTTGCCTTGGAGTCTCGGGTGCACCTCCCCCACCCCTACTCCCTTCAGCTCCTGTTGCCAGGCACTGGTTTGCATTGGAGACGGAACCCTCGTAGGGGTTCCAAGCAGTTTCTAGTGGCCGAGAGGACACTGGTGATCAGAGACAAAGCCCCCAGGCTCTCTGGAGCCAGCTGGTGGCCATTACAATGTCTCCCCACACAGTTCTGGAGCCGCTGTGGGCTCTCCGGGAACAGCTGTGGGCTTCTGGGTTGCCGATAATCGAACGTTGGCCACATGGGCCACGAGACTCTGGGTTTGGCTGGGAGATCCTCGTGTGCACTGTGTTGCTGGTGTTCATTCCAGTAAAGTGTGGACTCCGCTTAAGAGGAAGAAAGGGGCACTGTGCCCAGAATGAAGTATCTGGAAAAGACATGGAGAAGACCGACCCGGATGCACCAGCCCATGGAGCCGTCGCATCATCGGAGCACAAGGCCAGTCCTCTCCCGCTACAGATCCTTGCTCTGGCTGCCCTGAATCAAGATGTCGGGTACTTTTCTGTGGGAGACGCTACGCAACTGCTGAAGGGAGTTCGGCAAAGGCTGTTGAAGAAGAGCCCTCACCAGCTCACCGATGAAAATCCCATCTGTGGAGCAGCCCAGGACGATGGAGAACCCCCTGCGAGGAATATGCCAGAAGACTTCAAGGACAGCCCTGATCTGCGGGGAAGTGCAGACCCTCTGTCTCAGGACATTGGCAGCTGTGGACTGAGAGGGCAGGAAGAGGCAGGGGAGGCAGGCAGGCCAGAGCTTCCTGACGGAGGTGTGCCGTGGCAGGCCCCCGCTGAGGGCCAGAGCCAACACCACACCCTCAGCCAGATCCTACTGACGGTGATGCATCTGCTAGAGCTCCTTCGAGATCATCTGGAAGGTGGGGGCTCAAGGAGGCAGGTGCAGACTGGCTCCTCCTCCACTGATCACGTGCCCCGTGGGAGCCCCCTGAATCAAGGAAAGCCATCCAGGGCACTGAAGAAGGCACGTCAGGGGAATGAAGAGCTCCCAGGAAACACAACAATCCACCAAGCTGAGCAAGTATCTTTTCACCAGCGAAACAGCCTCCTGGAAAGGGAGATTCAGAAGCTGCACCTGAAGCTCGAGGCAGAGCCTAAGCTGTGCGAAGAGCACCTCAAACACCTGGAGAGGAAGATGATGGAGGAGAAGGCACGCTGCCTGCAAGTGAAGAACGAACTCGCCAAGGTGCGCAGGAAGGTGGATGCTGCCCACTGGAACTTAGGCCTCTACAAGAAGATGGCCGACGACCTGCACCGAGAATGGCAGAGAATCTCCTCCTTGCATGACCGAGAGCGCCTCCTGGTGGAGAACAGAAGTGAGGAGAGCCAGAAGGCTGTTCTGTGGGCAGAGAGGGAGTTCCAAAGGCTCAAGGAAGAAAACCATTGCCTCAGGCAGAAGCTGGCCAACTCTGGGCCCAAGGTCCAGCCTGTCTCCGGGGGGCCTCCTGCTCCTGCTCCTGCTCCTGCTCCAGCTCCAGCTCCTGCTCCTGCTCTTCTGGGCACAGCCTCCAAATGCCCTCAAGGGCCACAGGCTCCCCTGAAAGCCCAGAAGCCCAAGAAGGGAGCAAGGGTGCACTGGCCAGACTCCAAGTTCTCGGGTCCCCTGCAGGTCTGATTCCCTTTCCCAGCAGCCACCAACACTCACAACCAGAGCACAAAAGCTCCTGTGCTTCCTTACCCCTTCAGCCACACCCATTGCTCCTTTGACTGGAGATCCACCCCATTCTTGAACTGATGCTACCTATTCCCTATAGCCATGTGAGAGAGCATTTTTCATTGTTAAGGACCAAAAAAATAAAACGATCAAATTGCTGATCCTACTGTGACTGAGAATTGATTGTATGAAGGGATTCTATGCCAAGCAACGAAGGGTTTTAAGTGTCCTTTACTGATCACTTAATTGTCCCAATAACCCAGTGTGTCCTATACTACTGAGGTTCAGAGAGGGGACACAACTTGCCCCAAGATCACACAGCTAGTGAATTTCAGAGCTCCCATTCCAAGCCAAGGTTGTCTCATTACCCACTGATGTGAAAATAACTACCACTCCTACCACTACGATGACTTCTGCTTCTTCATTTCTGAGAGAGAGAAAGAGCGAGGGCACACACACATGCAAGCGGGAGAGGGGCAGGGAGAGAGAGATTCCTAGACAGCCTTCCCACTCAAGTGCACAACCAGACGCTGGGCTGGATTTCACAAACCATGGGACCACGCCCTGAGCCGAAATCAAGAGTCAGACGTTGACCTGACTAAGCCACACAGGCACCCTTCCCTTGTGCAAGGAACTTCTAGGCAAGCTGCTGTAAGGATCCCAGAAGGGCTTGACAAAATTTTCTCATAGGTCACGTTCTAGTTTGGATGCAAGGATTATGGTGATGCCTAGCTGAGGTAAAGTCCCAGCAAAGCATGGAGGGCAGCCTTTCAGGGTCTCCAACGATTCCCTTCATGGGTACACCTCGTTTTGTGTTCCATACTCTACCACTGGATTAGAGTCAGGAACTCCTGCCTCACTTCGAAAGGACAGAATATGGCCCGAGAGATAGATAGCATGTCCCTTCTGAGGCTCGTAGACAAAGACACTGGTCTCCTCTTGGGCTTGCTCTCGCTCCCTCACCATTGGTTTCGAGGGAAGCCGCCTGCTCCTTGTGGGCTGTATGATGGAGAGGCCCATGTGGCAAGGAATGAATATTTCTTGCTCACCGCAATGGAGGACCTCTGGCTGCTAGGAGGCACCCGAGTGAGCACACAAGCAGATTTCCCGCCAACAAGCCTGGAGATGACTGAAGACCCACATGACATCTTGACTGCAGCCTTGTGAGAGATCCTGAGACACAGGTCCCTGGCTAGATGCACCTGGATGCCTGGCCCACGGAAACCATATGCGGTTATCAATTGGTGTTGTCGGAAGCCCTCTGGGTTGCGGAAAACATTCAAAAAAGACACAAGGGTGAAGCCACAGTTCTGGCTGCTGACCCACCCCCTCTCCTGCGCTTGAAATTCCAGGGAAGTCAAGCGATGGTAGCAACCACTGAGAGATTAGGGTAAACAATGCCAGAAAGAGGTCCTCTATTCTGTTCTCCATGTATCTCTCTGAGAGGACATGCCCTCACCTGATCCACCCGAGCCAATAGGTGGCCCATGCAGGAGGAGACAACTGGCCGTGTGGTCCAAGTCGGCTGAGAGCACTAGACCCAGCGTCGCAGAGCCTCCTTGAAGCCAGAAAAAGAGCCCAGAAGTTCCTTGGTGTCCCTAGAGAAGGCACAGAAATTAGATGAGTTGAAAGCCTGGGACCTGGTCATTGGGCTTCTGGGCAAGAGGGGAGATGGCCTGTGGAAGGGACACTGCCTGCAACCCCTCTTGGACCAGACCCCACCTGTCTGCTTTGGGATACTGAGGATTAAGACGAGAGTGAACTAGTGTAGAAGAGATGGTGTTCTAATGCTTGGCAGGTTTAAAGCGATTGAAATCGTTGACATTCCTATTCTCCTCGTCCTCAGGACCACCATTAAGGGGAAGGGGCCTTCAAAGAAGCAAGAGGAGTTTATCACTTACAGCAGCCATGTTAAGTGTCAATATCCAACCACTCCAGTCCCTTCCACCCCCTTGGCAGCCCCACTGCTTTCATAAGGACACAGATACATTCCCCTACAGGCTTTGGAGCAAACGTTAAGTTTTGATTTCTCTAAGATAAATGCCATAGTGCCATGACCTGTTCCTAAGGCGGTAGCAAGTCTAGTTCTCAAAGAATCTGTGTGGAAGGGTTGAGCCACTCTATTGGACACCTGAAATTGATATTATACTGCATGTGAATGGGAATGTAACTCACGGCTTGGAAAAGGAAAAGAAACTCTTAACTGTTTTCAAGAGTCAGCTCTATCATTTTCCATTCCCAACTGTGATGCGGGAGTGATCCAGTCATTCCATATCCTGTCTTGCATTTGGTGGTGGGGTCTCTCTCTCCCTCTCTGGCGCATTTGGTTTGAATCACTGTGATAGGTGTGCAGTGAGAGCTCACTGGAGTTTTCATTTGAATTGCCCCAATGGCAACTTTCTATGTGGTTTCCATCTGTCTACGCTTTGGTAAAGGTGGCAGGCCCTTTACTTTTTCCCCACCCCCCTTCTATTTCCTTTTGCTAACTAGATTGCATGCTTACATGGGGATCAAATTCTGAGTTTCCATGCTTCAGACAGGAGTCCTCTATTAGCTATGTGATTTGGACCTATTTCCTCCAAGTTGGTAGCTTGTCTTTTGGGTCTTCTTAAGGAGGTCTTTCACATGGCACAGATTTACAATTCTGATTGTTGGATAAAGTCTAATTAATCAACTTTACCTTAGGGAAAATAATTTGATGTTCGACTGGAGGATTCTTTACCTAGCTTTCCATTCTGGAAATTTTTCCCCACATTTTCCCTATAAGATTTATCATTTTCCATGTAAGGCAGTGATTAATTTTGAGCTACTTTTTAAAATACTCTTTTTTTCTTTTATTCCTTTGGGAGAGTGAACATGTGCATGAGCGGGCAGGGTCCTGGAGGGAGAAGGGAAAAGAGCATCCTCAAGCAGCCTCGCCAGTGAGCTTGGAGCCTGACTTTGTCCCGGGACGCTGAGAGCTTGACAAGAGCCGAAATCAAGAGCTGGCTGCCGCACAGGCTGCCTCACCCAGGCAGCCTGAGTTAAGTTTTGTATAGGGTTTGATACTTAGATTGTGGTCCCCGGCCTCCTCGTCCTCCACCTCCTCCTCCCCTCTCCCGCTCCCTCTTCTGCTTCTCCTTCTTCTTTGCCTATGCATGTCCACTTGCTCTAGCACCATTTATTCAAAACGCTGTCACTCCTCCACTGAACGGCTTTTTACCTTTGTCAAGGCCCCATTCGACATATGGGCGTAGTTCTCTTTCTGGGTCCCTGATTCTGTTCCACTTATCCATCTTTATTCTGTTCCATTGGTCTAGCTCTTCACCAACACCACGCACTTTTGATTACTGTAGACGAATATCTTGAAATGGGGTAGAAGGATTCTTCTGGTTTTCTTCTTTAGTTTTAGTTTCTCCTCTTTTTCTAGGTTCTAAAATAGAAAGATTATAGTTTTGAGACTCCTTTTCTTTTTAGAGAGAGAGACAGAGACAGAGACAGAGAAAGGGAGAGAGAGATGATTAAGCAGCCACCATGCCCAGCACCAGCACAATGCAGGTTCAGCCTCACTATCCCAAGGTTGACCATGACCCGAGTCAAAATCAAGAGTTGGACTAACTGACTGAGCCACCCAGATGCTCCTCCTCCTTTCTAATGTATGCATTGAGTGCTAAAAATTGAGCTCTCTGTTGATTTAGCTGTGTCCCACCAATTTTAATACGTTGTAGTTTTATTTTCCTTCGGTTCAGTGCACTGAAATTTTATCTTTTGTCTCCGATAATCTAGAAAGTTACTTTCTACGTGTTTAGATTTTGTTATGTTTCTCCCTTTGATATCTAGTTTCATTTTTAACTTTTTTTTATAAGTGTCAAAGTTTAATTCCAAGACAATGCTACATAGGGTTGCATTTTTTTCAGGTACACAATATAGAGATTCTCCTCCGCTGCCCAACGACTGTTAGCTCCTGTTGCCAGGCACTGATTTGCCTTGGAGTCTCGGGTGCACCTCCCCCACCCCTACTCCCTTCAGCTCCTGTTGCCAGGCACTGGTTTGCATTGGAGACGGAACCCTCGTAGGGGTTCCAAGCAGTTTCTAGTGGACGAGAGGACACTGGTGATCAGAGACAAAGCCCCCAGGCTCTCTGGAGCCAGCTGGTGGCCATTACAATGTCTCCCCACACAGTTCTGGAGCCGCTGTGGGCTCTCCGGGAACAGCTGTGGGCTTCTGGGTTGCCGATAATCGAACGTTGGCCACATGGGCCACGAGACTCTGGGTTTGGCTGGGAGATCCTCGTGTGCACTGTGTTGCTGGTGTTCATTCCAGTAAAGTGTGGACTCCGCTTAAGAGGAAGAAAGGGGCACTGTGCCCAGAATGAAGTATCTGGAAAAGACATGGAGAAGACCGACCCGGATGCACCAGCCCATGGAGCCGTCCCATCATCGGAGCACAAGGCCAGTCCTCTCCCGCTACAGATCCTTGCTCTGGCTGCCCTGAATCAAGATGTCGGGTACTTTTCTGTTGGAGATGTGGCAACCCGTTGCCGCCATTACAAGACGGCGCCGGAGAGCCTCGTAAACAAGTGGTTGGACGCGTGTCCTTAAGCTTATTCTGCCCAGCAACAAGGCTGACCTACCATAGTGAGCCACGTACCCCAGAATGAGACACGCCCCAGCTAGCCTGTATATATGTGCAGCCCTGGCTCTACCCAGGCGCTTCCTGCTTCCATCACCCTACAAACCTCAACCAAGTGCACTTCAATAAAGCGTGATAGAGAAGAATCCTGTGTCGGTGGTCTTCCTTCCTCGCGGGCGAGCGTTGGCGGGCCACAGCTGGTGCCGAAACCCGGGAATAGTCGGCGGACACCGCGGGGAGCCTAGAAAGGATTCAGAACTCTACATGCGAAGTGGTCGGCGCCGGTAAGTATTCCCCGGTATGTTATTTTGGACACTTGAGCCTTGGGTAGCTGCTATAGCTATAATTGTCCTTGCAGTTGTAGCCTTGCTTTTTTGCTTTTGGATACGTGAGTGCAAATATCCAGACTTCGTGAGCCCCATACAGGCACTATTAAAAGAGAGGGGGTTAAGGATCTCAGAGAGGACAGTCAAATCCGTTCTTAAAGACATAGATGAGTGTGCCCCGTGGTTTGCCGTGTCGGGGGACTTAAACCTTCCCTGCTGGGAAAAGTTAGGAAGAGATCTGGATGCAGCCAAGGCCAATCAGCAGCTTAAATCAGGCACCCTACCCTTATGGAGAGTTGTACATGCGTGCTTACGGGACGGAAAACACGTAGAGCATCTGAAAAAGGGCAGGCGTGCTTTAGCGGAACATCAGGACAGCCTTTCGGAATCAAGTAGTATAAAGGAAGGGGGAAACAAAAAACAAATGAAGAAGTCAGAAAAGGGATATAAAAGAGGAAGTGAAAAACAAAAGGAAACAGATGATAAAAGTAAGCACAAAAAACATCAGGCAACCGCTCCCAGTGCACCCATCTACCCGAGTTTAGATGAGTTCTATGAGGAATTCGCCGCTCTCAGTGTAAAGCAAGAGAGGGACTCGGGAGATGACTCACTAACGGAGGACGAGGAGGAGGAGTTAGAGGAAGAGGCGGCTAGATATGAGGAGGAGCGATACGGACTGCCGCCTCCGGCAAGAGCTCTGCCTCCGCCTTATCCAGGCAAGCAGAACGGAGGGGCCCATAGGCTCTCTCGAAAAACGCTCAGATGCCTTGCCGAGTTCACCCCGCTGGACGCTGTTGCGTTCCCTGTCTTTGAAAACCAAAACCAGCAAAGATATCATGAGCCCATACCCTACAAACAGTTGAAGGACTTAGTAGAGGCCGCCCGTACTTGGGGGCCCAATGCACAGTATACGTTAATTTTACTGGATAGGATCACCACCGCAGCCCTGACACCAAATGATTGGTGGGAGATAGCTCGAGCGTGCCTAAACACAGGACAGTATCTAGACTATAGAGCAGTGGTTACAGAAGCCGCGCATAATCAGGCGCGAGTGAATGTTCGTACACCAAACACAGCACCCTGGACTGCTGATATGATACTGGGGCAGGGACAGTGGGCTGATAACCAGACGGCCTTCCCGGTGCCTGTTTATCAGCAGATCGTAGAAATATTTAAAAGAGCATGGAGGATGATACCTAAACGGGGAGAGGTATCAGGAAACCTGACTAAGATAATCCAAGGACCGAATGAGCCTTTTTCAGATTTTGTGGCTAGAATGATAGAGGCAGCTGGAAAAATTTTTGGAGACGCTCAGGAGGCCATGCCTCTAGTGCAACAGCTTGTTTATGAGCAATGCACTAAGGATTGCCAGCGAGCAATCACACCATGGAAAGGAAAAGGTTTAGATGCGTGGCTAAAGGCCTGCAGAGAGATAGGAGGACCACTCACCAATGAAGGACTGGCCAGAGCTATGATAGCGGCTACTAAGCACGGGAGACGTGATGGCTGCTTCATTTGCGGACAGCCGGGACACGTAAAGAGAAACTGTCCTAACAAGGAAGGCTTCAGGGCAAAGGGACCAAATACCAAGCAGCCAGGGACATGCCCAAGATGCAAGAAGGGGAAACATTGGGCCAATGAGTGTAGATCCACAAAAGACATTAATGGACAACCTATAAATAACCCATATGTCCCGGAGTCAAAAAACATGCAGAGGGGCCCACGCCCTCAGGGCCCGAAAATATATGGGGCGTTTCAGGAGGGGATCCTTCAGCCGCCGAGAGCACCCGACGAGCCACGACAGGCTCCGCGGGGCTGGACCTCTGCGCCACCGCCGGACTGGTTTTAACCCCTCGTATGGGTATACAAGCGGTTCCTACTGACATGTCAGGACCTCTTCCTGTAGGCTCGGCTGGGCTGGTTTTAGGCCGATCATCCAGCACCATGAGGGGCTTATTGGTCCTCCCCGGGATCATTGACCCAGACTATCAGGGTACAATTAGGGTTATGTGTCACTCACCTTTTGGCATTGTCTCCATTGCCCCTGGGGACAGAATAGCCCAGCTGGTAGTTCTCTCATCCTTGCATGACCGTTTCCCCGCCCAAAATAAGGTCAGAGGAGATAAGGGCTTTGGATCCTCTGGAGTCGATATGGCCTACTTATCTTTGGAGCTAACAGGTCGCCCCATGTGTAGTTTGGAGATAGAAGGAAAGGCCTTCACCGGTCTAATAGATACGGGGGCTGACCGAAGCGTCATGAGCCAACGATTCTGGCCAAGGAATTGGCCGCTGCAAAAGGCCTCTCAAACATTACAGGGGCTAGGCTATCAAAACACACCTGAGATTAGTGCAAAAACTCTACATTGGAGGATGGAAGGGAACAAAGGGACCTTTCAGCCGTTCGTACTGGACCTTCCCATCAATCTCTGGGGAAGAGATGTCCAGAGTCAATTAAATCTAATTCTGACTAATGAGGGAACGTATTCCAAACAGAGCAAAGATTTGATGATGAAACAAGGCTATATGCCAGGCAAAGGCCTAGGTAAATACTTGCAGGGAGAATCAGAGCTAGTCAGTCCTAGCTTGAAAAATGATAGAAAGGGATTGGGTTTGAGCGCGCTAACCGCACGCTTAAAGAACTAATACAAAAACAAAAAGGGGGAATAGAGGCGGTTATGACCCCTCGAGATCGCCTATCCCTAGCAATCTTTACTATCAATTTTTTAATTCTGGATGCCAATGGCAAAAGTGCGGCAGATAGACACGCAGAAGAGGCTGAGGCCATAAAGGAACGTGTAATGTGGAAAGATATCCTGGATAACAAATGGTATGGACCGGATCCCGTGATTAGGAGATCCAGGGGAGCTGTTTGTGTTTTTCCACAGGACCGCTCGGATCCGGTGTGGGTGCCATCACGACTGACGCGAAAGTTGGATGAAAGAACCGATGACAACACCAAAGAAGCAGACATGGACTCCAACCCTGGAGATGCTGATAGTGCTGATGATCTGCCTGACCAGAGTTGAGGGAGCTACCTTTTGGGCCGTTTCAAGAACATGGCCCATCCCCATGCCAGTCACAAACGCGACAAAAACATTACCCCATCTGTATGTTCCAGAATGTGTTTTTGATTTACCCTGTAAACAAATCAATAATAAGGTACAGCGTTATAACACTACAAATTTCAACCTTCAAGGCACCTTGTGCTTTACCACTCTCGGAGTAGGAGTCATGGGCATGCTAATGTTTGCAGGACTACTGGTGGCTTTGTTCTTAATTCTGAGGGTAATGAGGGCTCGCAGAAGAGAGAAGGTGGCCATAGCGCGTGCCTTTGCCGCTATAGAGGCTGGAACATCTCCCCAAGCTTGGCTCAGCAAGTTAAATGAAACATAGGTTGTGCTCTTGCACTCGGAGGGCTTTGAGTAGCCCATTGCACCCGAATAGAGACAACCTTGCATTTTCCGCGGGTGGTTTGCACCTAGGAGTGCACAGGGTGAGCCACCCTGAAAGTCATGAGTGTCTGCATACGGGTACCTCCGTTTCTCTCCCGTCCCTAGGCAAAGGAGGACATGTTTACTAGGGGACACTCCTCTGATTTTAGCCATGACTGCAAAATAAAAGAAAAAGGGGGAGATGTGGCAACCCGTTGCCGCCATTACAAGATGGCGCCGGAGAGCCTCGTAAACAAGTGGTTGGACGCGTGGCCTTAAGCTTATTCTGCCCAGCAACAAGGCTGACCTACCATAGTGAGCCACGTACCCCAGAATGAGACACGCCCCAGCTAGCCTGTATATATGTGCAGCCCTGGCTCTACCCAGGCGCTTCCTGCTTCCATCACCCTACAGACGTCAACCAAGTGCACTTCAATAAAGCGTGATAGAGAAGAATCCTGTGTCGGTGGTCTTCCTTCCTCGCGGGCGAGCGTTGGCGGGCCACAGGGAGACGCTACGCAACTGCTGAAGGGAGTTCGGCAAAGGCTGTTGAAGAAGAGCCCTCACCAGCTCACCGATGAAAATCCCATCTGTGGAGCAGCCCAGGACGATGGAGAAGCCCCTGCGAGGAATATGCCAGAAGACTTCAAGGACAGGCCTGATCTGCGGGGAAGTGCAGACCCTCTGTCTCAGGACATTGGCAGCTGTGGACTGAGAGGGCAGGAAGAGGCAGGGGAGGCAGGCAGGCCAGAGCTTCCTGACGGAGGTGTGCCGTGGCAGGCCCCCGCTGAGGGCCAGAGCCAACACCACACCCTCAGCCAGATCCTACTGACGGTGATGCATCTGCTAGAACTCCTTCGAGATCATCTGGAAGGTGGGGGCTCAAGGAGGCAGGTGCAGACTGGCTCCTCCTCCACTGATCACGCGCCCCGTGGGAGCCCCCTGAATCAAGGAAAGCCATCCAGGGCACTGAAGAAGGCACGTCAGGGGAATGAAGAGCTCCCAGGAAACACAACAATCCACCAAGCTGAGCAAGTATCTTTTCACCAGCGAAACAGCCTCCTGGAAAGGGAGATTCAGAAGCTGCACCTGAAGCTCGAGGCAGAGCCTAAGCTGTGCGAAGAGCACCTCAAACACCTGGAGAGGAAGATGATGGAGGAGAAGGCACGCTGCCTGCAAGTGAAGAACGATCTCGCCAAGGTGCGCAGGAAGGTGGATGCTGCCCACTGGAACTTAGGCCTCTACAAGAAGATGGCCGACGACCTGCACCGAGAATGGCAGAGAATCTCCTCCTTGCATGACCGAGAGCGCCTCCTGGTGGAGAACAGAAGTGAGGAGAGCCAGAAGGCTGTTCTGTGGGCAGAGAGGGAGTTCCAAAGGCTCAAGGAAGAAAACCATTGCCTCAGGCAGAAGCTGGCCAACTCTGGGCCCAAGGTCCAGCCTGTCTCCGGGGGGCCTCCTGCTCCTGCTCCTGCTCCTGCTCCAGCTCCAGCTCCAGCTCCTGCTCCTGCTCTTCTGGGCACAGCCTCCAAATGCCCTCAAGGGCCACAGGCTCCCCTGAAAGCCCAGAAGCCCAAGAAGGGAGCAAGGGTGCACTGGCCAGACTCCAAGTTCTCGGGTCCCCTGCAGGTCTGATTCCCTTTCCCAGCAGCCACCAACACTCACAACCAGAGCACAAAAGCTCCTGTGCTTCCTTACCCCTTCAGCCACACCCATTGCTCCTTTGACTGGAGATCCACCCCATTCTTGAACTGATGCTACCTATTCCCTATAGCCATGTGAGAGAGCATTTTTCATTGTTAAGGACCAAAAAAATAAAACGATCAAATTGCTGATCCTACTGCGACTGAGAATTGATTGTATGAAGGGATTCTATGCCAAGCAACGAAGGGTTTTAAGTGTCCTTTACTGATCACTTAATTGTCCCAATAACCCAGTGTGTCATATACTACTGAGGTTCAGAGAGGGGACACAACTTGCCCCAAGATCACACAGCTAGGGAATTTCAGAGCTCCCATTCCAAGCCAAGGTTGTCTCATTACCCACTGATGTGAAAATAACTACCACTCCTACCACTACGATGACTTCTGCTTCTTCATTTCTGAGAGAGAGAAAAAGCGAGGGCACACACACATGCAAGCGGGAGAGGGGCAGGGAGAGAGAGATTCCTAGACAGCCTTCCCACTCAAGTGCACAACCAGACGCTGGGCTGGATTTCACAGACCATGGGACCACGCCCTGAGCCGAAATCAAGAGTCAGACGTTGTCCTGACTAAACCACACAGGCACCCTTCCCTTGTGCAAGGAACTTCTAGGCAAGCTGCTGTAAGGATCCCAGAAGGGCTTGACAAAATTTTCTCATAGGTCACGTTCTAGTTTGGATGCAAGGATTATGGTGATGCCTAGCTGAGGTAATGTCCCAGCAAAGCATGGAGGGCAGCCTTTCAGGGTCTCCAACGATTCCCTTCGTGGGTACACCTCGTTTTGTGTTCCATACTCTACCACTGGATTAGAGTCAGGAACTCCTGCCTCACTTCGAAAGGACAGAATATGGCCCGAGAGATAGATAGCATGTCCCTTCTGAGGCTCGTAGACAAAGACACTGGTCTCCTCTTGGGCTTGCTCTCGCTCCCTCACCATTGGTTTCGAGGGAAGCCGCCTGCTCCTTGTGGGCTGTATGATGGAGAGGCCCATGTGGCAAGGAATGAATATTTCTTGCTCACCGCAATGGAGGACCTCTGGCTGCTAGGAGGCACCCGAGTGAGCACACAAGCAGATTTCCCGCCAACAAGCCTGGAGATGACTGAAGACCCACATGACATCTTGACTGCAGCCTTGTGAGAGATCCTGAGACACAGGTCCCTGGCTAGATGCACCTGGATGCCTGGCCCACGGAAACCATATGCGGTTATCAATTGGTGTTGTCGGAAGCCCTCTGGGTTGCGGAAAACATTCAAAAAAGACACAAGGGTGAAGCCACAGTTCTGGCTGCTGACCCACCCCCCTCTCCTGGGCTTGAAATTCCAGGGAAGTCAAGCGATGGTAGCAACCACTGAGAGATTAGGGTAAACAATGCCAGAAAGAGGTCCTCTATTCTGTTCTCCATGTATCTCTCTGAGAGGACATGCCCTCACCTGATTCACCCGAGCCAATAGGTGGCCCATGCAGGAGGAGACAACTGGCCGTGTGGTCCAAGTCGGCTGAGAGCACTAGACCCAGCGTCGCAGAGCCTCCTTGAAGCCAGAAAAAGAGCCCAGAAGTTCCCTGGTGTCCCTAGAGAAGGCACAGAAATTAGATGAGTTGAAAGCCTGGGACCTGGTCATTGGGCTTCTGGGCAAGAGGGGAGATGGCCTGTGGAAGGGACACTGCCTGCAACCCCTCTTGGACCAGACCCCACCTGTCTGCTTTGGGATACTGAGGATTAAGACGAGAGTGAACTAGTGTAGAAGAGATGGTGTTCTAATGCTTGGCAGGTTTAAAGCGATTGAAATCGTTGACATTCCTATTCTCCTCGTCCTCAGGACCACCATTAAGGGGAAGGGGCCTTCAAAGAAGCAAGAGGAGTTTATCACTTACAGCAGCCCTGTCAAGTGTCAATATCCAACCACTCCAGTCCCTTCCACCCCCTTGGCAGCCCCACTGCTTTCATAAGGAAACAGATACATTCCCCTACAGGCTTTGGAGCAAACGTTAAGTTTTAATTTCTCTAAGATAAACGCCATAGTGCCATGACCTGCTCCTATGGCGGTAGCAAGTCTAGTTCTCAAAGAATCTGTGTGGAAGGGTTGAGCCACTCTATTGGACACCTGAAATTGATATTATACTGCATGTGAACGGGAATGTAACTCACGGCTTGGAAAAGGAAAAGAAACTCTTAGCTGTTTTCAAGAGTCAGCTCTATCATTTTCCATTCCCAACTGTGATGCGGGAGTGATCCAGTCATTCCACATCCTGCCTTGCATTTGGTGGTGGGGTCTCTCTCTCCCTCTCTGGCGCATTTGGTTTGAATCACTGTGATAGGTGTGCAGTGAGAGCTCACTGGAGTTTTCATTTGAATTGCCCCAATGGCAACTTTCTATGTGGTTTCCATCTGTCTACGCTTTGGTAAAGGTGGCAGGCCCATTACTTTTTCCCCACCCCCCTTCTATTTTCTTTTGCTAACTAGATTGCATGCTTACTTGGGGATCAAATTCTGAGTTTCCATGCTTCAGACAGGAGTCCTCTATTAGCTATGTGATTTGGACCTATTTCCTCCAAGTTGGTAGCTTGTCTTTTGGGTCTTCTTAAGGAGGTCTTTCACATGGCACAGATTTACAATTCTGATTGTTGGAGAAAGTCTAATTAATCAACTTTACCTTAGGGAAAATAATTTGATGTTCGACTGGAGGATTCTTTACCTAGCTTTCCATTCTGGAAATTTTTCCCCACATTTTCCCTATAAGATTTATCATTTTCCATGTAAGGCAGTGATTAATTTTGAGCTACTTTTTAAAATACTCTTTTTTTCTTTTTGTCCTTTGGGAGAGTGAACATGTGCATGAGCGGGCAGGGGCCTGGAGGGAGAAGGGAAAAGAGCATCCTCAAGCAGCCTCGCCAGTGAGCTTGGAGCCTGACTTTGTCCCGGGACGCTGAGAGCTTGACAAGAGCCGAAATCAAGAGCTGGCTGCCGCACAGGCTGCCTCACACAGGCAGCCTGAGTTAAGTTTTGTATAGGGTTTGATACTTAGATTGTGGTCCCAGGCCTCCTCGTCCTCCACCTCCTCCTCCCCTCTCCCGCTCCCTCTTCTGCTTCTCCTTCTTCTTTGCCTATGCATGTCCACTTGCTCTAGCACCATTTATTCAAAACGCTGTCACTCCTCCACTGAACGGCTTTTTACCTTTGTCAAGGCCCCATTCGACATATGGGCGTAGTTCTCTTTCTGGGTCCCTGATTCTGTTCCACTTATCCATCTTTATTCTGTTCCATTGGTCTAGCTCTTCACCAACACCACGCACTTTTGATTACTGTAGACGAATATCTTGAAATGGGGTAGAAGGATTCTTCTGGTTTTCTTCTTTAGTTTTAGTTTCTCCTCTTTTTCTAGGTTCTAAAATAGAAAGGAAAGATTATAGTTTTGAGACTCCTTTTCTTTTTAGAGAGAGAGACAGAGACAGAGACAGAGAAAGGGAGAGAGAGATGATTAAGCAGCCACCATGCCCAGCACCAGCACAATGCAGGTTCAGCCTCACTATCCCAAGGTTGACCATGACCCGAGTCAAAATCAAGAGTTGGACTAACTGACTGAGCCACCCAGATGCTCCTCCTCCTTTCTAATGTATGCATTGAGTGCTAAAAATTGAGCTCTCTGTTGATTTAGCTGTGTCCCACCAATTTTAATACGTTGTAGTTTTATTTTCCTTCGGTTCAGTGCACTGAAATTTTATCTTTTGTCTCCGATAATCTAGAAAGTTACTTTCTACGTGTTTAGATTTTGTTATGTTTCTCCCTTTGATATCTAGTTTCATTTTTAACTTTTTTTATAAGTGTCAAAGTTTAATTCCAAGACAATGCTACATAGGGTTGCATTTTTTTCAGGTACACAATATAGAGATTCTCCTCCGCTGCCCAACGACTGTTAGCTCCTGTTGCCAGGCACTGATTTGCCTTGGAGTCTCGGGTGCACCTCCCCCACCCCTACTCCCTTCAGCTCCTGTTGCCAGGCACTGGTTTGCATTGGAGACGGAACCCTCGTAGGGGGTCCAAGCTCTAGTGGACGAGAGGACACTGGTGATCAGAGACAAAGCCCCCAGGCTCTCTGGAGCCAGCTGGTGGCCATTACAATGTCTCCCCACACAGTTCTGGAGCCGCTGTGGGCTCTCCGGGAACAGCTGTGGGCTTCTGGGTTGCCGATAATCGAACGTTGGCCACATGGGCCACGAGACTCTGGGTTTGGCTGGGAGATCCTCGTGTGCACTGTGTTGCTGGTGTTCATTCCAGTAAAGTGTGGACTCCGCTTAAGAGGAAGAAAGGGGCACTGTGCCCAGAATGAAGTATCTGGAAAAGACATGGAGAAGACCGACCCGGATGCACCAGCCCATGGAGCCGTCCCATCATCGGAGCACAAGGCCAGTCCTCTCCCGCTACAGATCCTTGCTCTGGCTGCCCTGAATCAAGATGTCGGGTACTTTTCTGTTGGAGATGTGGCAACCCGTTGCCGCCATTACAAGATGGCGCCGGAGAGCCTCGTAAACAAGTGGTTGGACGCGTGTCCTTAAGCTTATTCTGCCCAGCAACAAGGCTGACCTACCATAGTGAGCCACGTACCCCAGAATGAGACACGCCCCAGCTAGCCTGTATATATGTGCAGCCCTGGCTCTACCCAGGCGCTTCCTGCTTCCATCACCCTACAAACCTCAACCAAGTGCACTTCAATAAAGCGTGATAGAGAAGAATCCTGTGTCGGTGGTCTTCCTTCCTCGCGGGCGAGCGTTGGCGGGCCACAGCTGGTGCCGAAACCCGGGAATAGTTCGGCGGACACCGCGGGGAGCCTAGAAAGGATTCAGAACTCTACATGCGAAGTGGTCGGCGCCGGTAAGTATTCCCCGGTATGTTATTTTGGACACTTGAGCCTTGGGTAGCTGCTATAGCTATAATTGTCCTTGCAGTTGTAGCCTTGCTTTTTTGCTTTTGGATACGTGAGTGCAAATATCCAGACTTCGTGAGCCCCATACAGGCACTATTAAAAGAGAGGGGGTTAAGGATCTCAGAGAGGACAGTCAAATCCGTTCTTAAAGACATAGATGAGTGTGCCCCGTGGTTTGCCGTGTCGGGGGACTTAAACCTTCCCTGCTGGGAAAAGTTAGGAAGAGATCTGGATGCAGCCAAGGCCAATCAGCAGCTTAAATCAGGCACCCTACCCTTATGGAGAGTTGTACATGCGTGCTTACGGGACGGAAAACACGTAGAGCATCTGAAAAAGGGCAGGCGTGCTTTAGCGGAACATCAGGACAGCCTTTCGGAATCAAGTAGTATAAAGGAAGGGGGAAACAAAAAACAAATGAAGAAGTCAGAAAATGGATATAAAAGAGGAAGTGAAAAACAAAAGGAAACAGATGATAAAAGTAAGCACAAAAAACATCAGGCAACCGCTCCCAGTGCACCCATCTACCCGAGTTTAGATGAGTTCTATGAGGAATTCGCCGCTCTCAGTGTAAAGCAAGAGAGGGACTCGGGAGATGACTCACTAACGGAGGACGAGGAGGAGGAGTTAGAGGAAGAGGCGGCTAGATATGAGGAGGAGCGATACGGACTGCCGCCTCCGGCAAGAGCTCTGCCTCCGCCTTATCCAGGCAAGCAGAACGGAGGGGCCCATAGGCTCTCTCGAAAAACGCTCAGATGCCTTGCCGAGTTCACCCCGCTGGACGCTGTTGCGTTCCCTGTCTTTGAAAACCAAAACCAGCAAAGATATCATGAGCCCATACCCTACAAACAGTTGAAGGACTTAGTAGAGGCCGCCCGTACTTGGGGGCCCAATGCACAGTATACGTTAATTTTACTGGATAGGATCACCACCGCAGCCCTGACACCAAATGATTGGTGGGAGATAGCTCGAGCGTGCCTAAACACAGGACAGTATCTAGACTATAGAGCAGTGGTTACAGAAGCCGCGCATAATCAGGCGCGAGTGAATGTTCGTACACCAAACACAGCACCCTGGACTGCTGATATGATACTGGGGCAGGGACAGTGGGCTGATAACCAGACGGCCTTCCCGGTGCCTGTTTATCAGCAGATCGTAGAAATATTTAAAAGAGCATGGAGGATGATACCTAAACGGGGAGAGGTATCAGGAAACCTGACTAAGATAATCCAAGGACCGAATGAGCCTTTTTCAGATTTTGTGGCTAGAATGATAGAGGCAGCTGGAAAAATTTTTGGAGACGCTCAGGAGGCCATGCCTCTAGTGCAACAGCTTGTTTATGAGCAATGCACTAAGGATTGCCAGCGAGCAATCACACCATGGAAAGGAAAAGGTTTAGATGCGTGGCTAAAGGCCTGCAGAGAGATAGGAGGACCACTCACCAATGAAGGACTGGCCAGAGCTATGATAGCGGCTACTAAGCACGGGAGACGTGATGGCTGCTTCATTTGCGGACAGCCGGGACACGTAAAGAGAAACTGTCCTAACAAGGAAGGCTTCAGGGCAAAGGGACCAAATACCAAGCAGCCAGGGACATGCCCAAGATGCAAGAAGGGGAAACATTGGGCCAATGAGTGTAGATCCACAAAAGACATTAATGGACAACCTATAAATAACCCATATGTCCCGGAGTCAAAAAACATGCAGAGGGGCCCACGCCCTCAGGGCCCGAAAATATATGGGGCGTTTCAGGAGGGGATCCTTCAGCCGCCGAGAGCACCCGACGAGCCACGACAGGCTCCGCGGGGCTGGACCTCTGCGCCACCGCCGGACTGGTTTTAACCCCTCGTATGGGTATACAAGCGGTTCCTACTGACATGTCAGGACCTCTTCCTGTAGGCTCGGCTGGGCTGGTTTTAGGCCGATCATCCAGCACCATGAGGGGCTTATTGGTCCTCCCCGGGATCATTGACCCAGACTATCAGGGTACAATTAGGGTTATGTGTCACTCACCTTTTGGCATTGTCTCCATTGCCCCTGGGGACAGAATAGCCCAGCTGGTAGTTCTCTCATCCTTGCATGACCGTTTCCCCGCCCAAAATAAGGTCAGAGGAGATAAGGGCTTTGGATCCTCTGGAGTCGATATGGCCTACTTATCTTTGGAGCTAACAGGTCGCCCCATGTGTAGTTTGGAGATAGAAGGAAAGGCCTTCACCGGTCTAATAGATACGGGGGCTGACCGAAGCGTCATGAGCCAACGATTCTGGCCAAGGAATTGGCCGCTGCAAAAGGCCTCTCAAACATTACAGGGGCTAGGCTATCAAAACACACCTGAGATTAGTGCAAAAACTCTACATTGGAGGATGGAAGGGAACAAAGGGACCTTTCAGCCGTTCGTACTGGACCTTCCCATCAATCTCTGGGGAAGAGATGTCCAGAGTCAATTAAATCTAATTCTGACTAATGAGGGAACGTATTCCAAACAGAGCAAAGATTTGATGATGAAACAAGGCTATATGCCAGGCAAAGGCCTAGGTAAATACTTGCAGGGAGAATCAGAGCTAGTCAGTCCTAGCTTGAAAAATGATAGAAAGGGATTGGGTTTGAGCGCGCTAACCGCACGCTTAAAGAACTAATACAAAAACAAAAAGGGGGAATAGAGGCGGTTATGACCCCTCGAGATCGCCTATCCCTAGCAATCTTTACTATCAATTTTTTAATTCTGGATGCCAATGGCAAAAGTGCGGCAGATAGACACGCAGAAGAGGCTGAGGCCATAAAGGAACGTGTAATGTGGAAAGATATCCTGGATAACAAATGGTATGGACCGGATCCCGTGATTAGGAGATCCAGGGGAGCTGTTTGTGTTTTTCCACAGGACCGCTCGGATCCGGTGTGGGTGCCATCACGACTGACGCGAAAGTTGGATGAAAGAACCGATGACAACACCAAAGAAGCAGACATGGACTCCAACCCTGGAGATGCTGATAGTGCTGATGATCTGCCTGACCAGAGTTGAGGGAGCTACCTTTTGGGCCGTTTCAAGAACATGGCCCATCCCCATGCCAGTCACAAACGCGACAAAAACATTACCCCATCTGTATGTTCCAGAATGTGTTTTTGATTTACCCTGTAAACAAATCAATAATAAGGTACAGCGTTATAACACTACAAATTTCAACCTTCAAGGCACCTTGTGCTTTACCACTCTCGGAGTAGGAGTCATGGGCATGCTAATGTTTGCAGGACTACTGGTGGCTTTGTTCTTAATTCTGAGGGTAATGAGGGCTCGCAGAAGAGAGAAGGTGGCCATAGCGCGTGCCTTTGCCGCTATAGAGGCTGGAACATCTCCCCAAGCTTGGCTCAGCAAGTTAAATGAAACATAGGTTGTGCTCTTGCACTCGGAGGGCTTTGAGTAGCCCATTGCACCCGAATAGAGACAACCTTGCATTTTCCGCGGGTGGTTTGCACCTAGGAGTGCACAGGGTGAGCCACCCTGAAAGTCATGAGTGTCTGCATACGGGTACCTCCGTTTCTCTCCCGTCCCTAGGCAAAGGAGGACATGTTTACTAGGGGACACTCCTCTGATTTTAGCCATGACTGCAAAATAAAAGAAAAAGGGGGAGATGTGGCAACCCGTTGCCGCCATTACAAGATGGCGCCGGAGAGCCTCGTAAACAAGTGGTTGGACGCGTGGCCTTAAGCTTATTCTGCCCAGCAACAAGGCTGACCTACCATAGTGAGCCACGTACCCCAGAATGAGACACGCCCCAGCTAGCCTGTATATATGTGCAGCCCTGGCTCTACCCAGGCGCTTCCTGCTTCCATCACCCTACAGACGTCAACCAAGTGCACTTCAATAAAGCGTGATAGAGAAGAATCCTGTGTCGGTGGTCTTCCTTCCTCGCGGGCGAGCGTTGGCGGGCCACAGGGAGACGCTACGCAACTGCTGAAGGGAGTTCGGCAAAGGCTGTTGAAGAAGAGCCCTCACCAGCTCACCGATGAAAATCCCATCTGTGGAGCAGCCCAGGACGATGGAGAAGCCCCTGCGAGGAATATGCCAGAAGACTTCAAGGACAGGCCTGATCTGCGGGGAAGTGCAGACCCTCTGTCTCAGGACATTGGCAGCTGTGGACTGAGAGGGCAGGAAGAGGCAGGGGAGGCAGGCAGGCCAGAGCTTCCTGACGGAGGTGTGCCGTGGCAGGCCCCCGCTGAGGGCCAGAGCCAACACCACACCCTCAGCCAGATCCTACTGACGGTGATGCATCTGCTAGAACTCCTTCGAGATCATCTGGAAGGTGGGGGCTCAAGGAGGCAGGTGCAGACTGGCTCCTCCTCCACTGATCACGCGCCCCGTGGGAGCCCCCTGAATCAAGGAAAGCCATCCAGGGCACTGAAGAAGGCACGTCAGGGGAATGAAGAGCTCCCAGGAAACACAACAATCCACCAAGCTGAGCAAGTATCTTTTCACCAGCGAAACAGCCTCCTGGAAAGGGAGATTCAGAAGCTGCACCTGAAGCTCGAGGCAGAGCCTAAGCTGTGCGAAGAGCACCTCAAACACCTGGAGAGGAAGATGATGGAGGAGAAGGCACGCTGCCTGCAAGTGAAGAACGATCTCGCCAAGGTGCGCAGGAAGGTGGATGCTGCCCACTGGAACTTAGGCCTCTACAAGAAGATGGCCGACGACCTGCACCGAGAATGGCAGAGAATCTCCTCCTTGCATGACCGAGAGCGCCTCCTGGTGGAGAACAGAAGTGAGGAGAGCCAGAAGGCTGTTCTGTGGGCAGAGAGGGAGTTCCAAAGGCTCAAGGAAGAAAACCATTGCCTCAGGCAGAAGCTGGCCAACTCTGGGCCCAAGGTCCAGCCTGTCTCCGGGGGGCCTCCTGCTCCTGCTCCTGCTCCTGCTCCAGCTCCAGCTCCAGCTCCTGCTCCTGCTCTTCTGGGCACAGCCTCCAAATGCCCTCAAGGGCCACAGGCTCCCCTGAAAGCCCAGAAGCCCAAGAAGGGAGCAAGGGTGCACTGGCCAGACTCCAAGTTCTCGGGTCCCCTGCAGGTCTGATTCCCTTTCCCAGCAGCCACCAACACTCACAACCAGAGCACAAAAGCTCCTGTGCTTCCTTACCCCTTCAGCCACACCCATTGCTCCTTTGACTGGAGATCCACCCCATTCTTGAACTGATGCTACCTATTCCCTATAGCCATGTGAGAGAGCATTTTTCATTGTTAAGGACCAAAAAAATAAAACGATCAAATTGCTGATCCTACTGCGACTGAGAATTGATTGTATGAAGGGATTCTATGCCAAGCAACGAAGGGTTTTAAGTGTCCTTTACTGATCACTTAATTGTCCCAATAACCCAGTGTGTCATATACTACTGAGGTTCAGAGAGGGGACACAACTTGCCCCAAGATCACACAGCTAGGGAATTTCAGAGCTCCCATTCCAAGCCAAGGTTGTCTCATTACCCACTGATGTGAAAATAACTACCACTCCTACCACTACGATGACTTCTGCTTCTTCATTTCTGAGAGAGAGAAAAAGCGAGGGCACACACACATGCAAGCGGGAGAGGGGCAGGGAGAGAGAGATTCCTAGACAGCCTTCCCACTCAAGTGCACAACCAGACGCTGGGCTGGATTTCACAGACCATGGGACCACGCCCTGAGCCGAAATCAAGAGTCAGACGTTGTCCTGACTAAACCACACAGGCACCCTTCCCTTGTGCAAGGAACTTCTAGGCAAGCTGCTGTAAGGATCCCAGAAGGGCTTGACAAAATTTTCTCATAGGTCACGTTCTAGTTTGGATGCAAGGATTATGGTGATGCCTAGCTGAGGTAATGTCCCAGCAAAGCATGGAGGGCAGCCTTTCAGGGTCTCCAACGATTCCCTTCGTGGGTACACCTCGTTTTGTGTTCCATACTCTACCACTGGATTAGAGTCAGGAACTCCTGCCTCACTTCGAAAGGACAGAATATGGCCCGAGAGATAGATAGCATGTCCCTTCTGAGGCTCGTAGACAAAGACACTGGTCTCCTCTTGGGCTTGCTCTCGCTCCCTCACCATTGGTTTCGAGGGAAGCCGCCTGCTCCTTGTGGGCTGTATGATGGAGAGGCCCATGTGGCAAGGAATGAATATTTCTTGCTCACCGCAATGGAGGACCTCTGGCTGCTAGGAGGCACCCGAGTGAGCACACAAGCAGATTTCCCGCCAACAAGCCTGGAGATGACTGAAGACCCACATGACATCTTGACTGCAGCCTTGTGAGAGATCCTGAGACACAGGTCCCTGGCTAGATGCACCTGGATGCCTGGCCCACGGAAACCATATGCGGTTATCAATTGGTGTTGTCGGAAGCCCTCTGGGTTGCGGAAAACATTCAAAAAAGACACAAGGGTGAAGCCACAGTTCTGGCTGCTGACCCACCCCCCTCTCCTGGGCTTGAAATTCCAGGGAAGTCAAGCGATGGTAGCAACCACTGAGAGATTAGGGTAAACAATGCCAGAAAGAGGTCCTCTATTCTGTTCTCCATGTATCTCTCTGAGAGGACATGCCCTCACCTGATTCACCCGAGCCAATAGGTGGCCCATGCAGGAGGAGACAACTGGCCGTGTGGTCCAAGTCGGCTGAGAGCACTAGACCCAGCGTCGCAGAGCCTCCTTGAAGCCAGAAAAAGAGCCCAGAAGTTCCCTGGTGTCCCTAGAGAAGGCACAGAAATTAGATGAGTTGAAAGCCTGGGACCTGGTCATTGGGCTTCTGGGCAAGAGGGGAGATGGCCTGTGGAAGGGACACTGCCTGCAACCCCTCTTGGACCAGACCCCACCTGTCTGCTTTGGGATACTGAGGATTAAGACGAGAGTGAACTAGTGTAGAAGAGATGGTGTTCTAATGCTTGGCAGGTTTAAAGCGATTGAAATCGTTGACATTCCTATTCTCCTCGTCCTCAGGACCACCATTAAGGGGAAGGGGCCTTCAAAGAAGCAAGAGGAGTTTATCACTTACAGCAGCCCTGTCAAGTGTCAATATCCAACCACTCCAGTCCCTTCCACCCCCTTGGCAGCCCCACTGCTTTCATAAGGAAACAGATACATTCCCCTACAGGCTTTGGAGCAAACGTTAAGTTTTAATTTCTCTAAGATAAACGCCATAGTGCCATGACCTGCTCCTATGGCGGTAGCAAGTCTAGTTCTCAAAGAATCTGTGTGGAAGGGTTGAGCCACTCTATTGGACACCTGAAATTGATATTATACTGCATGTGAACGGGAATGTAACTCACGGCTTGGAAAAGGAAAAGAAACTCTTAGCTGTTTTCAAGAGTCAGCTCTATCATTTTCCATTCCCAACTGTGATGCGGGAGTGATCCAGTCATTCCACATCCTGCCTTGCATTTGGTGGTGGGGTCTCTCTCTCCCTCTCTGGCGCATTTGGTTTGAATCACTGTGATAGGTGTGCAGTGAGAGCTCACTGGAGTTTTCATTTGAATTGCCCCAATGGCAACTTTCTATGTGGTTTCCATCTGTCTACGCTTTGGTAAAGGTGGCAGGCCCATTACTTTTTCCCCACCCCCCTTCTATTTTCTTTTGCTAACTAGATTGCATGCTTACTTGGGGATCAAATTCTGAGTTTCCATGCTTCAGACAGGAGTCCTCTATTAGCTATGTGATTTGGACCTATTTCCTCCAAGTTGGTAGCTTGTCTTTTGGGTCTTCTTAAGGAGGTCTTTCACATGGCACAGATTTACAATTCTGATTGTTGGAGAAAGTCTAATTAATCAACTTTACCTTAGGGAAAATAATTTGATGTTCGACTGGAGGATTCTTTACCTAGCTTTCCATTCTGGAAATTTTTCCCCACATTTTCCCTATAAGATTTATCATTTTCCATGTAAGGCAGTGATTAATTTTGAGCTACTTTTTAAAATACTCTTTTTTTCTTTTTGTCCTTTGGGAGAGTGAACATGTGCATGAGCGGGCAGGGGCCTGGAGGGAGAAGGGAAAAGAGCATCCTCAAGCAGCCTCGCCAGTGAGCTTGGAGCCTGACTTTGTCCCGGGACGCTGAGAGCTTGACAAGAGCCGAAATCAAGAGCTGGCTGCCGCACAGGCTGCCTCACACAGGCAGCCTGAGTTAAGTTTTGTATAGGGTTTGATACTTAGATTGTGGTCCCAGGCCTCCTCGTCCTCCACCTCCTCCTCCCCTCTCCCGCTCCCTCTTCTGCTTCTCCTTCTTCTTTGCCTATGCATGTCCACTTGCTCTAGCACCATTTATTCAAAACGCTGTCACTCCTCCACTGAACGGCTTTTTACCTTTGTCAAGGCCCCATTCGACATATGGGCGTAGTTCTCTTTCTGGGTCCCTGATTCTGTTCCACTTATCCATCTTTATTCTGTTCCATTGGTCTAGCTCTTCACCAACACCACGCACTTTTGATTACTGTAGACGAATATCTTGAAATGGGGTAGAAGGATTCTTCTGGTTTTCTTCTTTAGTTTTAGTTTCTCCTCTTTTTCTAGGTTCTAAAATAGAAAGATTATAGTTTTGAGACTCCTTTTCTTTTTAGAGAGAGAGAGAGAGATAGACACAGAGACAGAGACAGAGACAGAGACAGAGACAGAGAAATGGAAGCAGTGCAGAAAGAGAGAGAGATGATTAAGCAGCCACCATGCCCAGCACCAGCACAATGCAGGTTCAGCCTCACTATCCCAAGGTTGACCATGACCCGAGTCAAAATCAAGAGTTGGACTAACTGACTGAGCCACCCAGATGCTCCTCCTCCTTTCTAATGTATGCATTGAGTGCTATAAATTGAGCTCTCTGTTGATTTAGCTGTGTCCCACCAATTTTAATACGTTGTAGTTTTATTTTCCTTCGGTTCAGTGCACTGAAATATTATCTTTTGTCTCCGATAATCTAGAAAGTTACTTTCTACGTGTTTAGATTTTGTTATGTTTCTCCCTTTGATATCTAGTTTCATTTTTAACTTTTTTTTATAAGTGTCAAAGTTTAATTCCAAGACAATGCTACAGAGGGTTGCATTTTTTTCAGGTACACAATATAGAGATTCTCCTCCGCTGCCCAACGACTGTTAGCTCCTGTTGCCAGGCACTGATTTGCCTTGGAGTCTCGGGTGCACCTCCCCCACCCCTACTCCCTTCAGCTCCTGTTGCCAGGCACTGGTTTGCATTGGAGACGGAACCCTCGTAGGGGTTCCAAGCAGTTTCTAGTGGCCGAGAGGACACTGGTGATCAGAGACAAAGCCCCCAGGCTCTCTGGAGCCAGCTGGTGGCCATTACAATGTCTCCCCACACAGTTCTGGAGCCGCTGTGGGCTCTCCGGGAACAGCTGTGGGCTTCTGGGTTGCCGATAATCGAACGTTGGCCACATGGGCCACGAGACTCTGGGTTTGGCTGGGAAATCCTCGTGTGCACTGTGTTGCTGGTGTTCATTCCAGTAAAGTGTGGACTCCGCTTAAGAGGAAGAAAGGGGCACTGTGCCCAGAATGAAGTATCTGGAAAAGACATGGAGAAGACCGACCCGGATGCACCAGCCCATGGAGCCGTCGCATCATCGGAGCACGAGGCCAGTCCTCTCCCGCTACAGATCCTTGCTCTGGCTGCCCTGAATCAAGATGTCGGGTACTTTTCTGTGGGAGACGCTACGCAACTGCTGAAGGGAGTTCGGCAAAGGCTGTTGAAGAAGAGCCCTCACCAGCTCACCGATGAAAATCCCATCTGTGGAGCAGCCCAGGACGATGGAGAACCCCCTGCGAGGAATATGCCAGAAGACTTCAAGGACAGCCCTGATCTGCGGGGAAGTGCAGACCCTCTGTCTCAGGACATTGGCAGCTGTGGACTGAGAGGGCAGGAAGAGGCAGGGGAGGCAGGCAGGCCAGAGCTTCCTGACGGAGGTGTGCCGTGGCAGGCCCCCGCTGAGGGCCAGAGCCAACACCACACCCTCAGCCAGATCCTACTGACGGTGATGCATCTGCTAGAGCTCCTTCGAGATCATCTGGAAGGTGGGGGCTCAAGGAGGCAGGTGCAGACTGGCTCCTCCTCCACTGATCACGTGCCCCGTGGGAGCCCCCTGAATCAAGGAAAGCCATCCAGGGCACTGAAGAAGGCACGTCAGGGGAATGAAGAGCTCCCAGGAAACACAACAATCCACCAAGCTGAGCAAGTATCTTTTCACCAGCGAAACAGCCTCCTGGAAAGGGAGATTCAGAAGCTGCACCTGAAGCTCGAGGCAGAGCCTAAGCTGTGCGAAGAGCACCTCAAACACCTGGAGAGGAAGATGATGGAGGAGAAGGCACGCTGCCTGCAAGTGAAGAACGAACTCGCCAAGGTGCGCAGGAAGGTGGATGCTGCCCACTGGAACTTAGGCCTCTACAAGAAGATGGCCGACGACCTGCACCGAGAATGGCAGAGAATCTCCTCCTTGCATGACCGAGAGCGCCTCCTGGTGGAGAACAGAAGTGAGGAGAGCCAGAAGGCTGTTCTGTGGGCAGAGAGGGAGTTCCAAAGGCTCAAGGAAGAAAACCATTGCCTCAGGCAGAAGCTGGCCAACTCTGGGCCCAAGGTCCAGCCTGTCTCCGGGGGGCCTCCTGCTCCTGCTCCTGCTCCTGCTCCAGCTCCAGCTCCTGCTCCTGCTCTTCTGGGCACAGCCTCCAAATGCCCTCAAGGGCCACAGGCTCCCCTGAAAGCCCAGAAGCCCAAGAAGGGAGCAAGGGTGCACTGGCCAGACTCCAAGTTCTCGGGTCCCCTGCAGGTCTGATTCCCTTTCCCAGCAGCCACCAACACTCACAACCAGAGCACAAAAGCTCCTGTGCTTCCTTACCCCTTCAGCCACACCCATTGCTCCTTTGACTGGAGATCCACCCCATTCTTGAACTGATGCTACCTATTCCCTATAGCCATGTGAGAGAGCATTTTTCATTGTTAAGGACCAAAAAAATAAAACGATCAAATTGCTGATCCTACTGCGACTGAGAATTGATTGTATGAAGGGATTCTATGCCAAGCAACGAAGGGTTTTAAGTGTCCTTTACTGATCACTTAATTGTCCCAATAACCCAGTGTGTCATATACTACTGAGGTTCAGAGAGGGGACACAACTTGCCCCAAGATCACACAGCTAGTGAATTTCAGAGCTCCCATTCCAAGCCAAGGTTGTCTCATTACCCACTGATGTGAAAATAACTATCACTCCTACCACTACGATGACTTCTGCTTCTTCATTTCTGAGAGAGAGAAAGAGCGAGGGCACACACACATGCAAGCGGGGGAGGGGCAGGGAGAGAGAGATTCCTAGACAGCCTTCGACTCAAGTGCACAACCAGACGCTGGGCTGGATTTCACAGACCATGGGACCACGCCCTGAGCCGAAATCAAGAGTCAGACGTTGACCTGACTAAGCCACACAGGCACCCTTCCCTTGTGCAAGGAACTTCTAGGCAAGCTGCTGTAAGGATCCCAGAAGGGCTTGACAAAATTATCTCATAGGTCACGTTCTAGTTTGGATGCAAGGATTATGGTGATGCCTAGCTGAGGTAAAGTCCCAGCAAAGCATGGAGGGCAGCCTTTCAGGGTCTCCAACGATTCCCTTCGTGGGTACACCTCGTTTTGTGTTCCATACTCTACCACTGGATTAGAGTCAGGAACTCTTGCCTCACTTCGAAAGGACAGAATATGGCCCGAGAGATAGATAGCATGTCCCTTCTGAGGCTCGTAGACAAAGACACTGGTCTCCTCTTGGGCTTGCTCTCGCTCCCTCACCATTGGTTTCGAGGGAAGCCGCCTGCTCCTTGTGGGCTGTATGATGGAGAGGCCCATGTGGCAAGGAATGAATATTTCTTGCTCACCGCAATGGAGGACCTCTGGCTGCTAGGAGGACCCGAGTGAGCACACAAGCAGATTTCCCATCTGAGGTAGCTGAGGTAAAGTCCCAGCAAAGCATGGAGGGCAGCCTTTCAGGCTCTCCAACGATTCCCTTCGTGGGTACACCTCGTTTTGTGTTCCATACTCTACCACTGGATTAGAGTCAGGAACTCTTGCCTCACTTCGAAAGGACAGAATATGGCCCAAGAGATAGATAGCATGTCCCTTCTGAGGCTCGTAGACAAAGACACTGGTCTCCTCTTGGGCTTGCTCTCGCTCCCTCACCATTGGTTTCGAGGGAAGCCGCCTGCTCCTTGTGGGCTGTATGATGGAGAGGCCCATGTGGCAAGGAATGAATATTTCTTGCTCACCGCAATGGAGGACCTCTGGCTGCTAGGAGGCACCCGAGTGAGCACACAAGCAAATTTCCCGCCAACAAGCCTGGAGATGACTGAAGACCCACATGACATCTTGACTGCAGCCTTGTGAGAGATCCTGAGACACAGGTCCCTGGCTAGATGCACCTGGATGCCTGGCCCACGGAAACCATATGCGGTTATCAATTGGTGTTGTCGGAAGCCCTCTGGGTTGCGGAAAACATTCAAAAAAGACACAAGGGTGAAGCCACAGTTCTGGCTGCTGACCCACCCCCCTCTCCTGGGCTTGAAATTCCAGGGAAGTCAAGCGATGGTAGCAACCACTGAGAGATTAGGGTAAACAATGCCAGAAAGAGGTCCTCTATTCTGTTCTCCATGTATCTCTCTGAGAGGACATGCCCTCACCTGATTCACCCGAGCCAATAGGTGGCCCATGCAGGAGGAGACAACTGGCCGTGTGGTCCAAGTCGGCTGAGAGCACTAGACCCAGCGTCGCAGAGCCTCCTTGAAGCCAGAAAAAGAGCCCAGAAGTTCCTTGGTGTCCCTAGAGAAGGCACAGAAATTAGATGAGTTGAAAGCCTGGGACCTGGTCATTGGGCTTCTGGGCAAGAGGGGAGATGGCCTGTGGAAGGGACACTGCCTGCAACCCCTCTTGGACCAGACCCCACCTGTCTGCTTTGGGATACTGAGGATTAAGACGAGAGTGAACTAGTGTAGAAGAGATGGTGTTCTAATGCTTGGCAGGTTTAAAGCGATTGAAATCGTTGACATTCCTATTCTCCTTGTCCTCAGGACCACCATTAAGGGGAAGGGGCTTTCAAAGAAGCAAGAGGAGTTTATCACTTACAGCAGCCCTGTCAAGTGTCAATATCCAACCACTCCAGTCCCTTCCACCCCCTTGGCAGCCCCAATGCTTTCATAAGGACACAGATACATTCCCCTACAGGCTTTGGAGCAAACGTTAAGTTTTGATTTCTCTAAGATAAATGCCATAGTGCCATGACCTGCTCCTAAGGCGGTAGCAAGTCTAGTTCTCAAAGAATCTGTGTGGAAGGGTTGAGCCACTCTATTGGACACCTGAAATTGATATTATACTGCATGTGAACGGGAATGTAACTCACGGCTTGGAAAAGGAAAAGAAACTCTTAACTGTTTTCAAGAGTCAGCTCTATCATTTTCCATTCCCAACTGTGATGTGGGAGTGATCCAGTCATTCCACATCCTGCCTTGCATTTGGTGGTGGGGTCTCTCTCTCCCTCTCTGGCGCATTTGGTTTGAATCACTGTGATAGGTGTGCAGTGAGAGCTCACTGGAGTTTTCATTTGAATTGCCCCAATGGCAACTTTCTATGTGGTTTCCATCTGTCTACGCTTTGGTAAAGTTGGCAGGCCCTTTACTTTTTCCCCAACCCCTTCAATTTCCTTTTGCTAACTAGATTGCATGCTTACATGGGGATCAAATTCTGAGTTTCCATGCTTCAGACAGGAGTCCTCTATTAGCTATGTGATTTGGACCTATTTCCTCCAAGTTGGTAGCTTGTCTTTTGGGTCTTCTTAAGGAGGTCTTTCACATGGCACAGATTTACAATTCTGATTGTTGGATAAAGTCTAATTAATCAACTTTACCTTAGGGAAAATAATTTGATGTTCGACTGGAGGATTCTTTACCTAGCTTTCCATTCTGGAAATTTTTCCCCACATTTTCCCTATAAGATTTATCATTTTCCATGTAAGGCAGTGATTAATTTTGAGCTACTTTTTAAAATACTCTTTTTTTCTTTTTGTCCTTTGGGAGAGTGAACATGTGCATGAGCGGGCAGGGGCCTGGAGGGAGAAGGGAAAAGAGCATCCTCAAGCAGCCTCGCCAGTGAGCTTGGAGCCTGACTTTGTCCCGGGACGCTGAGAGCTTGACAAGAGCCGAAATCAAGAGCTGGCTGCCGCACAGGCTGCCTCACCCAGGCAGCCTGAGTTAAGTTTTGTATAGGGTTTGATACTTAGATTGTGGTCCCCGGCCTCCTCGTCCTCCACCTCCTCCTCCCCTCTCCCGCTCCCTCTTCTGCTTCTCCTTCTTCTTTGCCTATGCATGTCCACTTGCTCTAGCACCATTTATTCAAAACGCTGTCACTCCTCCACTGAACGGCTTTTTACCTTTGTCAAGGCCCCATTCGACATATGGGCGTAGTTCTCTTTCTGGGTCCCTGATTCTGTTCCCCTTATCCATCTGTATTCTGTTCCATTGGTCTAGCTCTTCACCAACACCACGCACTTTTGATTACTGTAGACGAATATCTTGAAATGGGGTAGAAGGATTCTTCTGGTTTTCTTCTTTAGTTTTAGTTTCTCCTCTTTTTCTAGGTTCTAAAATAGAAAGATTATAGTTTTGAGACTCCTTTTCTTTTTAGAGAGAGAGACAGAGACAGAGACAGAGAAAGGGAGAGAGAGATGATTAAGCAGCCACCATGCCCAGCACCAGCACAATGCAGGTTCAGCCTCACTATCCCAAGGTTGACCATGACCCGAGTCAAAATCAAGAGTTGGACTAACTGACTGAGCCACCCAGATGCTCCTCCTCCTTTCTAATGTATGCATTGAGTGCTATAAATTGAGCTCTCTGTTGATTTAGCTGTGTCCCACCAATTTTAATACGTTGCAGTTTTATTTTCCTTCCGTTCAGTGCACTGAAATTTTATCTTTTGTCTCCGATAATCTAGAAAGTTACTTTCTACGTGTTTAGATTTTGTTATGTTTCTCCCTTTGATATCTAGTTTCATTTTTAACTTTTTTTTATAAGTGTCAAAGTTTAATTCCAAGACAATGCTACAGAGGGTTGCATTTTTTTCAGGTACACAATATAGAGATTCTCCTCCGCTGCCCAACGACTGTTAGCTCCTGTTGCCAGGCACTGATTTGCCTTGGAGTCTCGGGTGCACCTCCCCCACCCCTACACCCTTCAGCTCCTGTTGCCAGGCACTGGTTTGCATTGGAGACGGAACCCTCGTAGGGGTTCCAAGCAGTTTCTAGTGGCCGAGAGGACACTGGTGATCAGAGACAAAGCCCCCAGGCTCTCTGGAGCCAGCTGGTGGCCATTACAATGTCTCCCCACACAGTTCTGGAGCCGCTGTGGGCTCTCCGGGAACAGCTGTGGGCTTCTGGGTTGCCGATAATCGAACGTTGGCCACATGGGCCACGAGACTCTGGGTTTGGCTGGGAGATCCTCGTGTGCACTGTGTTGCTGGTGTTCATTCCAGTAAAGTGTGGACTCCGCTTAAGAGGAAGAAAGGGGCACTGTGCCCAGAATGAAGTATCTGGAAAAGACATGGAGAAGACCGACCCGGATGCACCAGCCCATGGAGCCGTCGCATCATCGGAGCACAAGGCCAGTCCTCTCCCGCTACAGATCCTTGCTCTGGCTGCCCTGAATCAAGATGTCGGGTACTTTTCTGTGGGAGACGCTACGCAACTGCTGAAGGGAGTTCGGCAAAGGCTGTTGAAGAAGAGCCCTCACCAGCTCACCGATGAAAATCCCATCTGTGGAGCAGCCCAGGACGATGGAGAACCCCCTGCGAGGAATATGCCAGAAGACTTCAAGGACAGGCCTGATCTGCGGGGAAGTGCAGACCCTCTGTCTCAGGACATTGGCAGCTGTGGACTGAGAGGGCAGGAAGAGGCAGGGGAGGCAGGCAGGCCAGAGCTTCCTGACGGAGGTGTGCCGTGGCAGGCCCCCGCTGAGGGCCAGAGCCAACACCACACCCTCAGCCAGATCCTACTGACGGTGATGCATCTGCTAGAGCTCCTTCGAGATCATCTGGAAGGTGGGGGCTCAAGGAGGCAGGTGCAGACTGGCTCCTCCTCCACTGATCACGTGCCCCGTGGGAGCCCCCTGAATCAAGGAAAGCCATCCAGGGCACTGAAGAAGGCACGTCAGGGGAATGAAGAGCTCCCAGGAAACACAACAATCCACCAAGCTGAGCAAGTATCTTTTCACCAGCGAAACAGCCTCCTGGAAAGGGAGATTCAGAAGCTGCACCTGAAGCTCGAGGCAGAGCCTAAGCTGTGCGAAGAGCACCTCAAACACCTGGAGAGGAAGATGATGGAGGAGAAGGCACGCTGCCTGCAAGTGAAGAACGATCTCGCCAAGGTGCGCAGGAAGGTGGATGCTGCCCACTGGAACTTAGGCCTCTACAAGAAGATGGCCGACGACCTGCACCGAGAATGGCAGAGAATCTCCTCCTTGCATGACCGAGAGCGCCTCCTGGTGGAGAACAGAAGTGAGGAGAGCCAGAAGGCTGTTCTGTGGGCAGAGAGGGAGTTCCAAAGGCTCAAGGAAGAAAACCATTGCCTCAGGCAGAAGCTGGCCAACTCTGGGCCCAAGGTCCAGCCTGTCTCCGGGGGGCCTCCTGCTCCTGCTCCTGCTCCTGCTCCAGCTCCAGCTCCAGCTCCTGCTCCTGCTCTTCTGGGCACAGCCTCCAAATGCCCTCAAGGGCCACAGGCTCCCCTGAAAGCCCAGAAGCCCAAGAAGGGAGCAAGGGTGCACTGGCCAGACTCCAAGTTCTCGGGTCCCCTGCAGGTCTGATTCCCTTTCCCAGCAGCCACCAACACTCACAACCAGAGCACAAAAGCTCCTGTGCTTCCTTACCCCTTCAGCCACACCCATTGCTCCTTTGACTGGAGATCCACCCCATTCTTGAACTGATGCTACCTATTCCCTATAGCCATGTGAGAGAGCATTTTTCATTGTTAAGGACCAAAAAAATAAAACGATCAAATTGCTGATCCTACTGCGACTGAGAATTGATTGTATGAAGGGATTCTATGCCAAGCAACGAAGGGTTTTAAGTGTCCTTTACTGATCACTTAATTGTCCCAATAACCCAGTGTGTCATATACTACTGAGGTTCAGAGAGGGGACACAACTTGCCCCAAGATCACACAGCTAGGGAATTTCAGAGCTCCCATTCCAAGCCAAGGTTGTCTCATTACCCACTGATGTGAAAATAACTACCACTCCTACCACTACGATGACTTCTGCTTCTTCATTTCTGAGAGAGAGAAAAAGCGAGGGCACACACACATGCAAGCGGGAGAGGGGCAGGGAGAGAGAGATTCCTAGACAGCCTTCCCACTCAAGTGCACAACCAGACGCTGGGCTGGATTTCACAGACCATGGGACCACGCCCTGAGCCGAAATCAAGAGTCAGACGTTGTCCTGACTAAACCACACAGGCACCCTTCCCTTGTGCAAGGAACTTCTAGGCAAGCTGCTGTAAGGATCCCAGAAGGGCTTGACAAAATTTTCTCATAGGTCACGTTCTAGTTTGGATGCAAGGATTATGGTGATGCCTAGCTGAGGTAATGTCCCAGCAAAGCATGGAGGGCAGCCTTTCAGGGTCTCCAACGATTCCCTTCGTGGGTACACCTCGTTTTGTGTTCCATACTCTACCACTGGATTAGAGTCAGGAACTCCTGCCTCACTTCGAAAGGACAGAATATGGCCCGAGAGATAGATAGCATGTCCCTTCTGAGGCTCGTAGACAAAGACACTGGTCTCCTCTTGGGCTTGCTCTCGCTCCCTCACCATTGGTTTCGAGGGAAGCCGCCTGCTCCTTGTGGGCTGTATGATGGAGAGGCCCATGTGGCAAGGAATGAATATTTCTTGCTCACCGCAATGGAGGACCTCTGGCTGCTAGGAGGCACCCGAGTGAGCACACAAGCACATTTCCCGCCAACAAGCCTGGAGATGACTGAAGACCCACATGACATCTTGACTGCAGCCTTGTGAGAGATCCTGAGACACAGGTCCCTGGCTAGATGCACCTGGATGCCTGGCCCACGGAAACCATATGCGGTTATCAATTGGTGTTGTCGGAAGCCCTCTGGGTTGCGGAAAACATTCAAAAAAGACACAAGGGTGAAGCCACAGTTCTGGCTGCTGACCCACCCCCCTCTCCTGGGCTTGAAATTCCAGGGAAGTCAAGCGATGGTAGCAACCACTGAGAGATTAGGGTAAACAATGCCAGAAAGAGGTCCTCTATTCTGTTCTCCATGTATCTCTCTGAGAGGACATGCCCTCACCTGATTCACCCGAGCCAATAGGTGGCCCATGCAGGAGGAGACAACTGGCCGTGTGGTCCAAGTCGGCTGAGAGCACTAGACCCAGCGTCGCAGAGCCTCCTTGAAGCCAGAAAAAGAGCCCAGAAGTTCCCTGGTGTCCCTAGAGAAGGCACAGAAATTAGATGAGTTGAAAGCCTGGGACCTGGTCATTGGGCTTCTGGGCAAGAGGGGAGATGGCCTGTGGAAGGGACACTGCCTGCAACCCCTCTTGGACCAGACCCCACCTGTCTGCTTTGGGATACTGAGGATTAAGACGAGAGTGAACTAGTGTAGAAGAGATGGTGTTCTAATGCTTGGCAGGTTTAAAGCGATTGAAATCGTTGACATTCCTATTCTCCTCGTCCTCAGGACCACCATTAAGGGGAAGGGGCCTTCAAAGAAGCAAGAGGAGTTTATCACTTACAGCAGCCCTGTCAAGTGTCAATATCCAACCACTCCAGTCCCTTCCACCCCCTTGGCAGCCCCACTGCTTTCATAAGGAAACAGATACATTCCCCTACAGGCTTTGGAGCAAACGTTAAGTTTTAATTTCTCTAAGATAAACGCCATAGTGCCATGACCTGCTCCTATGGCGGTAGCAAGTCTAGTTCTCAAAGAATCTGTGTGGAAGGGTTGAGCCACTCTATTGGACACCTGAAATTGATATTATACTGCATGTGAACGGGAATGTAACTCACGGCTTGGAAAAGGAAAAGAAACTCTTAGCTGTTTTCAAGAGTCAGCTCTATCATTTTCCATTCCCAACTGTGTTGCGGGAGTGATCCAGTCATTCCACATCCTGCCTTGCATTTGGTGGTGGGGTCTCTCTCTCCCTCTCTGGCGCATTTGGTTTGAATCACTGTGATAGGTGTGCAGTGAGAGCTCACTGGAGTTTTCATTTGAATTGCCCCAATGGCAACTTTCTATGTGGTTTCCATCTGTCTACGCTTTGGTAAAGGTGGCAGGCCCATTACTTTTTCCCCACCCCCCTTCTATTTTCTTTTGCTAACTAGATTGCATGCTTACTTGGGGATCAAATTCTGAGTTTCCATGCTTCAGACAGGAGTCCTCTATTAGCTATGTGATTTGGACCTATTTCCTCCAAGTTGGTAGCTTGTCTTTTGGGTCTTCTTAAGGAGGTCTTTCACATGGCACAGATTTACAATTCTGATTGTTGGAGAAAGTCTAATTAATCAACTTTACCTTAGGGAAAATAATTTGATGTTCGACTGGAGGATTCTTTACCTAGCTTTCCATTCTGGAAATTTTTCCCCACATTTTCCCTATAAGATTTATCATTTTCCATGTAAGGCAGTGATTAATTTTGAGCTACTTTTTAAAATACTCTTTTTTTCTTTTTGTCCTTTGGGAGAGTGAACATGTGCATGAGCGGGCAGGGGCCTGGAGGGAGAAGGGAAAAGAGCATCCTCAAGCAGCCTCGCCAGTGAGCTTGGAGCCTGACTTTGTCCCGGGACGCTGAGAGCTTGACAAGAGCCGAAATCAAGAGCTGGCTGCCGCACAGGCTGCCTCACACAGGCAGCCTGAGTTAAGTTTTGTATAGGGTTTGATACTTAGATTGTGGTCCCAGGCCTCCTCGTCCTCCACCTCCTCCTCCCCTCTCCCGCTCCCTCTTCTGCTTCTCCTTCTTCTTTGCCTATGCATGTCCACTTGCTCTAGCACCATTTATTCAAAACGCTGTCACTCCTCCACTGAACGGCTTTTTACCTTTGTCAAGGCCCCATTCGACATATGGGCGTAGTTCTCTTTCTGGGTCCCTGATTCTGTTCCACTTATCCATCTTTATTCTGTTCCATTGGTCTAGCTCTTCACCAACACCACGCACTTTTGATTACTGTAGACGAATATCTTGAAATGGGGTAGAAGGATTCTTCTGGTTTTCTTCTTTAGTTTTAGTTTCTCCTCTTTTTCTAGGTTCTAAAATACAAAGATTATAGTTTTGAGACTCCTTTTCTTTTTAGAGAGAGAGAGAGAGATAGACACAGAGACAGAGACAGAGACAGAGACAGAGACAGAGAAATGGAAGCAGTGCAGAAAGAGAGAGAGATGATTAAGCAGCCACCATGCCCACCACCAGCACAATGCAGGTTCAGCCTCACTATCCCAAGGTTGACCATGACCCGAGTCAAAATCAAGAGTTGGACTAACTGACTGAGCCACCCAGATGCTCCTCCTCCTTTCTAATGTATGCATTGAGTGCTATAAATTGAGCTCTCTGTTGATTTAGCTGTGTCCCACCAATTTTAATACGTTGTAGTTTTATTTTCCTTCGGTTCAGTGCACTGAAATATTATCTTTTGTCTCCGATAATCTAGAAAGTTACTTTCTACGTGTTTAGATTTTGTTATGTTTCTCCCTTTGATATCTAGTTTCATTTTTAACTTTTTTTTATAAGTGTCAAAGTTTAATTCCAAGACAATGCTACAGAGGGTTGCATTTTTTTCAGGTACACAATATAGAGATTCTCCTCCGCTGCCCAACGACTGTTAGCTCCTGTTGCCAGGCACTGATTTGCCTTGGAGTCTCGGGTGCACCTCCCCCACCCCTACTCCCTTCAGCTCCTGTTGCCAGGCACTGGTTTGCATTGGAGACGGAACCCTCGTAGGGGTTCCAAGCAGTTTCTAGTGGCCGAGAGGACACTGGTGATCAGAGACAAAGCCCCCAGGCTCTCTGGAGCCAGCTGGTGGCCATTACAATGTCTCCCCACACAGTTCTGGAGCCGCTGTGGGCTCTCCGGGAACAGCTGTGGGCTTCTGGGTTGCCGATAATCGAACGTTGGCCACATGGGCCACGAGACTCTGGGTTTGGCTGGGAAATCCTCGTGTGCACTGTGTTGCTGGTGTTCATTCCAGTAAAGTGTGGACTCCGCTTAAGAGGAAGAAAGGGGCACTGTGCCCAGAATGAAGTATCTGGAAAAGACATGGAGAAGACCGACCCGGATGCACCAGCCCATGGAGCCGTCGCATCATCGGAGCACGAGGCCAGTCCTCTCCCGCTACAGATCCTTGCTCTGGCTGCCCTGAATCAAGATGTCGGGTACTTTTCTGTGGGAGACGCTACGCAACTGCTGAAGGGAGTTCGGCAAAGGCTGTTGAAGAAGAGCCCTCACCAGCTCACCGATGAAAATCCCATCTGTGGAGCAGCCCAGGACGATGGAGAACCCCCTGCGAGGAATATGCCAGAAGACTTCAAGGACAGCCCTGATCTGCGGGGAAGTGCAGACCCTCTGTCTCAGGACATTGGCAGCTGTGGACTGAGAGGGCAGGAAGAGGCAGGGGAGGCAGGCAGGCCAGAGCTTCCTGACGGAGGTGTGCCGTGGCAGGCCCCCGCTGAGGGCCAGAGCCAACACCACACCCTCAGCCAGATCCTACTGACGGTGATGCATCTGCTAGAGCTCCTTCGAGATCATCTGGAAGGTGGGGGCTCAAGGAGGCAGGTGCAGACTGGCTCCTCCTCCACTGATCACGTGCCCCGTGGGAGCCCCCTGAATCAAGGAAAGCCATCCAGGGCACTGAAGAAGGCACGTCAGGGGAATGAAGAGCTCCCAGGAAACACAACAATCCACCAAGCTGAGCAAGTATCTTTTCACCAGCGAAACAGCCTCCTGGAAAGGGAGATTCAGAAGCTGCACCTGAAGCTCGAGGCAGAGCCTAAGCTGTGCGAAGAGCACCTCAAACACCTTGAGAGGAAGATGATGGAGGAGAAGGCACGCTGCCTGCAAGTGAAGAACGAACTCGCCAAGGTGCGCAGGAAGGTGGATGCTGCCCACTGGAACTTAGGCCTCTACAAGAAGATGGCCGACGACCTGCACGGAGAATGGCAGAGAATCTCCTCCTTGCATGACCGAGAGCGCCTCCTGGTGGAGAACAGAAGTGAGGAGAGCCAGAAGGCTGTTCTGTGGGCAGAGAGGGAGTTCCAAAGGCTCAAGGAAGAAAACCATTGCCTCAGGCAGAAGCTGGCCAACTCTGGGCCCAAGGTCCAGCCTGTCTCCGGGGGGCCTCCTGCTCCTGCTCCTGCTCCTGCTCCAGCTCCAGCTCCTGCTCCTGCTCTTCTGGGCACAGCCTCCAAATGCCCTCAAGGGCCACAGGCTCCCCTGAAAGCCCAGAAGCCCAAGAAGGGAGCAAGGGTGCACTGGCCAGACTCCAAGTTCTCGGGTCCCCTGCAGGTCTGATTCCCTTTCCCAGCAGCCACCAACACTCACAACCAGAGCACAAAAGCTCCTGTGCTTCCTTACCCCTTCAGCCACACCCATTGCTCCTTTGACTGGAGATCCACCCCATTCTTGAACTGATGCTACCTATTCCCTATAGCCATGTGAGAGAGCATTTTTCATTGTTAAGGACCAAAAAAATAAAACGATCAAATTGCTGATCCTACTGCGACTGAGAATTGATTGTATGAAGGGATTCTATGCCAAGCAACGAAGGGTTTTAAGTGTCCTTTACTGATCACTTAATTGTCCCAATAACCCAGTGTGTCATATACTACTGAGGTCCAGAGAGGGGACACAACTTGCCCCAAGATCACACAGCTAGTGAATTTCAGAGCTCCCATTCCAAGCCAAGGTTGTCTCATTACCCACTGATGTGAAAATAACTATCACTCCTACCACTACGATGACTTCTGCTTCTTCATTTCTGAGAGAGAGAAAGAGCGAGGGCACACACACATGCAAGCGGGGGAGGGGCAGGGAGAGAGAGATTCCTAGACAGCCTTCGACTCAAGTGCACAACCAGACGCTGGGCTGGATTTCACAGACCATGGGACCACGCCCTGAGCCGAAATCAAGAGTCAGACGTTGACCTGACTAAGCCACACAGGCACCCTTCCCTTGTGCAAGGAACTTCTAGGCAAGCTGCTGTAAGGATCCCAGAAGGGCTTGACAAAATTATCTCATAGGTCACGTTCTAGTTTGGATGCAAGGATTATGGTGATGCCTAGCTGAGGTAAAGTCCCAGCAAAGCATGGAGGGCAGCCTTTCAGGGTCTCCAACGATTCCCTTCGTGGGTACACCTCGTTTTGTGTTCCATACTCTACCACTGGATTAGAGTCAGGAACTCTTGCCTCACTTCGAAAGGACAGAATATGGCCCGAGAGATAGATAGCATGTCCCTTCTGAGGCTCGTAGACAAAGACACTGGTCTCCTCTTGGGCTTGCTCTCGCTCCCTCACCATTGGTTTCGAGGGAAGCCGCCTGCTCCTTGTGGGCTGTATGATGGAGAGGCCCATGTGGCAAGGAATGAATATTTCTTGCTCACCGCAATGGAGGACCTCTGGCTGCTAGGAGGCACCCGAGTGAGCACACAAGCAGATTTCCCATCTGAGGTAGCTGAGGTAAAGTCCCAGCAAAGCATGGAGGGCAGCCTTTCAGGCTCTCCAACGATTCCCTTCGTGGGTACACCTCGTTTTGTGTTCCATACTCTACCACTGGATTAGAGTCAGGAACTCTTGCCTCACTTCGAAAGGACAGAATATGGCCCGAGAGATAGATAGCATGTCCCTTCTGAGGCTCGTAGACAAAGACACTGGTCTCCTCTTGGGCTTGCTCTCGCTCCCTCACCATTGGTTTCGAGGGAAGCCGCCTGCTCCTTGTGGGCTGTATGATGGAGAGGCCCATGTGGCAAGGAATGAATATTTCTTGCTCACCGCAATGGAGGACCTCTGGCTGCTAGGAGGCACCCGAGTGAGCACACAAGCAAATTTCCCGCCAACAAGCCTGGAGATGACTGAAGACCCACATGACATCTTGACTGCAGCCTTGTGAGAGATCCTGAGACACAGGTCCCTGGCTAGATGCACCTGGATGCCTGGCCCACGGAAACCATATGCGGTTATCAATTGGTGTTGTCGGAAGCCCTCTGGGTTGCGGAAAACATTCAAAAAAGACACAAGGGTGAAGCCACAGTTCTGGCTGCTGACCCACCCCCCTCTCCTGGGCTTGAAATTCCAGGGAAGTCAAGCGATGGTAGCAACCACTGAGAGATTAGGGTAAACAATGCCAGAAAGAGGTCCTCTATTCTGTTCTCCATGTATCTCTCTGAGAGGACATGCCCTCACCTGATTCACCCGAGCCAATAGGTGGCCCATGCAGGAGGAGACAACTGGCCGTGTGGTCCAAGTCGGCTGAGAGCACTAGACCCAGCGTCGCAGAGCCTCCTTGAAGCCAGAAAAAGAGCCCAGAAGTTCCTTGGTGTCCCTAGAGAAGGCACAGAAATTAGATGAGTTGAAAGCCTGGGACCTGGTCATTGGGCTTCTGGGCAAGAGGGGAGATGGCCTGTGGAAGGGACACTGCCTGCAACCCCTCTTGGACCAGACCCCACCTGTCTGCTTTGGGATACTGAGGATTAAGACGAGAGTGAACTAGTGTAGAAGAGATGGTGTTCTAATGCTTGGCAGGTTTAAAGCGATTGAAATCATTGACATTCCTATTCTCCTTGTCCTCAGGACCACCATTAAGGGGAAGGGGCTTTCAAAGAAGCAAGAGGAGTTTATCACTTACAGCAGCCCTGTCAAGTGTCAATATCCAACCACTCCAGTCCCTTCCACCCCCTTGGCAGCCCCAATGCTTTCATAAGGACACAGATACATTCCCCTACAGGCTTTGGAGCAAACGTTAAGTTTTGATTTCTCTAAGATAAATGCCATAGTGCCATGACCTGCTCCTAAGGCGGTAGCAAGTCTAGTTCTCAAAGAATCTGTGTGGAAGGGTTGAGCCACTCTATTGGACACCTGAAATTAATATTATACTGCATGTGAACGGGAATGTAACTCACGGCTTGGAAAAGGAAAAGAAACTCTTAACTGTTTTCAAGAGTCAGCTCTATCATTTTCCATTCCCAACTGTGATGTGGGAGTGATCCAGTCATTCCACATCCTGCCTTGCATTTGGTGGTGGGGTCTCTCTCTCCCTCTCTGGCGCATTTGGTTTGAATCACTGTGATAGGTGTGCAGTGAGAGCTCACTGGAGTTTTCATTTGAATTGCCCCAATGGCAACTTTCTATGTGGTTTCCATCTGTCTACGCTTTGGTAAAGTTGGCAGGCCCTTTACTTTTTCCCCACCCCCTTCTATTTCCTTTTGCTAACTAGATTGCATGCTTACATGGGGATCAAATTCTGAGTTTCCATGCTTCAGACAGGAGTCCTCTATTAGCTATGTGATTTGGACCTATTTCCTCCAAGTTGGTAGCTTGTCTTTTGGGTCTTCTTAAGGAGGTCTTTCACATGGCACAGATTTACAATTCTGATTGTTGGATAAAGTCTAATTAATCAACTTTACCTTAGGGAAAATAATTTGATGTTCGACTGGAGGATTCTTTACCTAGCTTTCCATTCTGGAAATTTTCCCCCACATTTTCCCTATAAGATTTATCATTTTCCATGTAAGGCAGTGATTAATTTTGAGCTACTTTTTAAAATACTCTTTTTTTCTTTTTGTCCTTTGGGAGAGTGAACATGTGCATGAGCGGGCAGGGGCCTGGAGGGAGAAGGGAAAAGAGCATCCTCAAGCAGCCTCGCCAGTGAGCTTGGAGCCTGACTTTGTCCCGGGACGCTGAGAGCTTGACAAGAGCCGAAATCAAGAGCTGGCTGCCGCACAGGCTGCCTCACCCAGGCAGCCTGAGTTAAGTTTTGTATAGGGTTTGATACTTAGATTGTGGTCCCCGGCCTCCTCGTCCTCCACCTCCTCCTCCCCTCTCCCGCTCCCTCTTCTGCTTCTCCTTCTTCTTTGCCTATGCATGTCCACTTGCTCTAGCACCATTTATTCAAAACGCTGTCACTCCTCCACTGAACGGCTTTTTACCTTTGTCAAGGCCCCATTCGACATATGGGCGTAGTTCTCTTTCTGGGTCCCTGATTCTGTTCCACTTATCCATCTGTATTCTGTTCCATTGGTCTAGCTCTTCACCAACACCACGCACTTTTGATTACTGTAGACGAATATCTTGAAATGGGGTAGAAGGATTCTTCTGGTTTTCTTCTTTAGTTTTAGTTTCTCCTCTTTTTCTAGGTTCTAAAATAGAAAGATTATAGTTTTGAGACTCCTTTTCTTTTTAGAGAGAGAGACAGAGACAGAGACAGAGAAAGGGAGAGAGAGATGATTAAGCAGCCACCATGCCCAGCACCAGCACAATGCAGGTTCAGCCTCACTATCCCAAGGTTGACCATGACCCGAGTCAAAATCAAGAGTTGGACTAACTGACTGAGCCACCCAGATGCTCCTCCTCCTTTCTAATGTATGCATTGAGTGCTATAAATTGAGCTCTCTGTTGATTTAGCTGTGTCCCACCAATTTTAATACGTTGCAGTTTTATTTTCCTTCCGTTCAGTGCACTGAAATTTTATCTTTTGTCTCCGATAATCTAGAAAGTTACTTTCTACGTGTTTAGATTTTGTTATGTTTCTCCCTTTGATATCTAGTTTCATTTTTAACTTTTTTTTATAAGTGTCAAAGTTTAATTCCAAGACAATGCTACAGAGGGTTGCATTTTTTTCAGGTACACAATATAGAGATTCTCCTCCGCTGCCCAACGACTGTTAGCTCCTGTTGCCAGGCACTGATTTGCCTTGGAGTCTCGGGTGCACCTCCCCCACCCCTACACCCTTCAGCTCCTGTTGCCAGGCACTGGTTTGCATTGGAGACGGAACCCTCGTAGGGGTTCCAAGCAGTTTCTAGTGGCCGAGAGGACACTGGTGATCAGAGACAAAGCCCCCAGGCTCTCTGGAGCCAGCTGGTGGCCATTACAATGTCTCCCCACACAGTTCTGGAGCCGCTGTGGGCTCTCCGGGAACAGCTGTGGGCTTCTGGGTTGCCGATAATCGAACGTTGGCCACATGGGCCACGAGACTCTGGGTTTGGCTGGGAGATCCTCGTGTGCACTGTGTTGCTGGTGTTCATTCCAGTAAAGTGTGGACTCCGCTTAAGAGGAAGAAAGGGGCACTGTGCCCAGAATGAAGTATCTGGAAAAGACATGGAGAAGACCGACCCGGATGCACCAGCCCATGGAGCCGTCGCATCATCGGAGCACGAGGCCAGTCCTCTCCCGCTACAGATCCTTGCTCTGGCTGCCCTGAATCAAGATGTCGGGTACTTTTCTGTGGGAGACGCTACGCAACTGCTGAAGGGAGTTCGGCAAAGGCTGTTGAAGAAGAGCCCTCACCAGCTCACCGATGAAAATCCCATCTGTGGAGCAGCCCAGGACGATGGAGAACCCCCTGCGAGGAATATGCCAGAAGACTTCAAGGACAGCCCTGATCTGCGGGGAAGTGCAGACCCTCTGTCTCAGGACATTGGCAGCTGTGGACTGAGAGGGCAGGAAGAGGCAGGGGAGGCAGGCAGGCCAGAGCTTCCTGACGGAGGTGTGCCGTGGCAGGCCCCCGCTGAGGGCCAGAGCCAACACCACACCCTCAGCCAGATCCTACTGACGGTGATGCATCTGCTAGAGCTCCTTCGAGATCATCTGGAAGGTGGGGGCTCAAGGAGGCAGGTGCAGACTGGCTCCTCCTCCACTGATCACGTGCCCCGTGGGAGCCCCCTGAATCAAGGAAAGCCATCCAGGGCACTGAAGAAGGCACGTCAGGGGAATGAAGAGCTCCCAGGAAACACAACAATCCACCAAGCTGAGCAAGTATCTTTTCACCAGCGAAACAGCCTCCTGGAAAGGGAGATTCAGAAGCTGCACCTGAAGCTCGAGGCAGAGCCTAAGCTGTGCGAAGAGCACCTCAAACACCTGGAGAGGAAGATGATGGAGGAGAAGGCACGCTGCCTGCAAGTGAAGAACGAACTCGCCAAGGTGCGCAGGAAGGTGGATGCTGCCCACTGGAACTTAGGCCTCTACAAGAAGATGGCCGACGACCTGCAGAGAATCTCCTCCTTGCATGACCGAGAGCGCCTCCTGGTGGAGAACAGAAGTGAGGAGAGCCAGAAGGCTGTTCTGTGGGCAGAGAGGGAGTTCCAAAGGCTCAAGGAAGAAAACCATTGCCTCAGGCAGAAGCTGGCCAACTCTGGGCCCAAGGTCCAGCCTGTCTCCGGGGGGCCTCCTGCTCCTGCTCCTGCTCCTGCTCCAGCTCCAGCTCCTGCTCCTGCTCTTCTGGGCACAGCCTCCAAATGCCCTCAAGGGCCACAGGCTCCCCTGAAAGCCCAGAAGCCCAAGAAGGGAGCAAGGGTGCACTGGCCAGACTCCAAGTTCTCGGGTCCCCTGCAGGTCTGATTCCCTTTCCCAGCAGCCACCAACACTCACAACCAGAGCACAAAAGCTCCTGTGCTTCCTTACCCCTTCAGCCACACCCATTGCTCCTTTGACTGGAGATCCACCCCATTCTTGAACTGATGCTACCTATTCCCTATAGCCATGTGAGAGAGCATTTTTCATTGTTAAGGACCAAAAAAATAAAACGATCAAATTGCTGATCCTACTGCGACTGAGAATTGATTGTATGAAGGGATTCTATGCCAAGCAACGAAGGGTTTTAAGTGTCCTTTACTGATCACTTAATTGTCCCAATAACCCAGTGTGTCATATACTACTGAGGTTCAGAGAGGGGACACAACTTGCCCCAAGATCACACAGCTAGGGAATTTCAGAGCTCCCATTCCAAGCCAAGGTTGTCTCATTACCCACTGATGTGAAAATAACTATCACTCCTACCACTACGATGACTTCTGCTTCTTCATTTCTGAGAGAGAGAAAGAGCGAGGGCACACACACATGCAAGCGGGGGAGGGGCAGGGAGAGAGAGATTCCTAGACAGCCTTCGACTCAAGTGCACAACCAGACGCTGGGCTGGATTTCACAGACCATGGGACCACGCCCTGAGCCGAAATCAAGAGTCAGACGTTGACCTGACTAGGCCACACAGGCACCCTTCCCTTGTGCAAGGAACTTCTAGGCAAGCTGCTGTAAGGATCCCAGAAGGGCTTGACAAAATTTTCTCATAGGTCACGTTCTAGTTTGGATGCAAGGATTATGGTGATGCCTAGCTGAGGTAAAGTCCCAGCAAAGCATGGAGGGCAGCCTTTCAGGGTCTCCAACGATTCCCTTCGTGGGTACACCTCGTTTTGTGTTCCATACTCTACCACTGGATTAGAGTCAGGAACTCTTGCCTCACTTCGAAAGGACAGAATATGGCCCGAGAGATAGATAGCATGTCCCTTCTGAGGCTCGTAGACAAAGACACTGGTCTCCTCTTGGGCTTGCTCTCGCTCCCTCACCATTGGTTTCGAGGGAAGCCGCCTGCTCCTTGTGGGCTGTATGATGGAGAGGCCCATGTGGCAAGGAATGAATATTTCTTGCTCACCGCAATGGAGGACCTCTGGCTGCTAGGAGGCACCCGAGTGAGCACACAAGCAGATTTCCCGCCAACAAGCCTGGAGATGACTGAAGACCCACATGACATCTTGACTGCAGCCTTGTGAGAGATCCTGAGACACAGGTCCCTGGCTAGATGCACCTGGATGCCTGGCCCACGGAAACCATATGCGGTTATCAATTGGTGTTGTCGGAAGCCCTCTGGGTTGCGGAAAACATTCAAAAAAGACACAAGGGTGAAGCCACAGTTCTGGCTGCTGACCCACCCCCCTCTCCTGGGCTTGAAATTCCAGGGAAGTCAAGCGATGGTAGCAACCACTGAGAGATTAGGGTAAACAATGCCAGAAAGAGGTCCTCTATTCTGTTCTCCATGTATCTCTCTGAGAGGACATGCCCTCACCTGATTCACCCGAGCCAATAGGTGGCCCATGCAGGAGGAGACAACTGGCCGTGTGGTCCAAGTCGGCTGAGAGCACTAGACCCAGCGTCGCAGAGCCTCCTTGAAGCCAGAAAAAGAGCCCAGAAGTTCCTTGGTGTCCCTAGAGAAGGCACAGAAATTAGATGAGTTGAAAGCCTGGGACCTGGTCATTGGGCTTCTGGGCAAGAGGGGAGATGGCCTGTGGAAGGGACACTGCCTGCAACACCTCTTGGACCAGACCCCACCTGTCTGCTTTGGGATACTGAGGATTAAGACGAGAGTGAACTAGTGTAGAAGAGATGGTGTTCTAATGCTTGGCAGGTTTAAAGCGATTGAAATTGTTGACATTCCTATTCTCCTTGTCCTCAGGATCACCATTAAGGGGAAGGGGCTTTCAAAGAAGCAAGAGGAGTTTATCACTTACAGCAGCCCTGTCAAGTGTCAATATCCAACCACTCCAGTCCCTTCCACCCCCTTGGCAGCCCCAATGCTTTCATAAGGACACAGATACATTCCCCTACAGGCTTTGGAGCAAACGTTAAGTTTTGATTTCTCTAAGATAAACGCCATAGTGCCATGACCTGCTCCGAAGGCGGTAGCAAGTCTAGTTCTCAAAGAATCTGTGTGGAAGGGTTGAGCCACTCTATTGGACACCTGAAATTGATATTATACTGCATGTGAACGGGAATGTAACTCACGGCTTGGAAAAGGAAAAGAAACCCTTAACTGTTTTCAAGAGTCAGCTCTATCATTTTCCATTCCCAACTGTGATGTGGGAGTGATCCAGTCATTCCACATCCTGCCTTGCATTTGGTGGTGGGGTCTCTCTCTCCCTCTCTGGCGCATTTGGTTTGAATCACTGTGATAGGTGTGCAGTGAGAGCTCACTGGAGTTTTCATTTGAATTGCCCCAATGGCAACTTTCTATGTGGTTTCCATCTGTCTACGCTTTGGTAAAGGTGGCAGGCCCTTTACTTTTTCCCCACCCCCCTTCTATTTCCTTTTGCTAACTAGATTGCATGCTTACATGGGGATCAAATTCTGAGTTTCCATGCTTCAGACAGGAGTCCTCTATTAGCTATGTGATTTGGACCTATTTCCTCCAAGTTGGTAGCTTGTCTTTTGGGTCTTCTTAAGGAGGTCTTTCACACGGCACAGATTTACAATTCTGATTTTTGGATAAAGTCTAATTAATCAACTTTACCTTAGGGAAAATAATTTGATGTTCGACTGGAGGATTCTTTACCTAGCTTTCCATTCTGGAAATTTTTCCCCACATTTTCCCTATAAGATTTATCATTTTCCATGTAAGGCAGTGATTAATTTTGAGCTACTTTTTAAAATACTCTTTTTTTCTTTTTTTCCTTTGGGAGAGGGAACATGTGCATGAGCGGGCAGGGGCCTGGAGGGAGAAGGGAAAAGAGCATCCTCAAGCAGCCTCGCCAGTGAGCTTGGAGCCTGACTTTGTCCCGGGACGCTGAGAGCTTGACAAGAGCCGAAATCAAGAGCTGGCTGCCGCACAGGCTGCCTCACCCAGGCAGCCTGAGTTAAGTTTTGTATAGGGTTTGATACTTAGATTGTGGTCCCCGGCCTCCTCGTCCTCCACCTCCTCCTCCCCTCTCCCGCTCCCTCTTCTGCTTCTCCTTCTTCTTTCATGCCTATGCATGTCCACTTGCTCTAGCACCATTTATTCAAAACGCTGTCACTCCTCCACTGAACGGCTTTTTACCTTTGTCAAGGCCCCATTCGACATATGGGTGTAGTTCACTTTCTGGGTCCTTGATTCTGTTCCACTTATCGATCTTTATTCTGTTCCATTGGTCTAGCTCTTCACCAACACCACGCACTTTTGATTACTGTAGACGAATATCTTGAAATGGGGTAGAAGGATTCTTCTGGTTTTCTTCTTTAGTTTTAGTTTCTCCTCTTTTTCTAGGTTCTAAAATAGAAAGATTATAGTTTTGAGACTCCTTTTCTTTTTAGAGAGAGAGACAGAGACAGAGACAGAGAAAGGGAGAGAGAGATGATTAAGCAGCCACCATGCCCAGCACCAGCACAATGCAGGTTCAGCCTCACTATCCCAAGGTTGACCATGACCCGAGTCAAAATCAAGAGTTGGACTAACTGACTGAGCCACCCAGATGCTCCTCCTCCTTTCTAATGTATGCATTGAGTGCTAAAAATTGAGCTCTCTGTTGATTTAGCTGTGTCCCACCAATTTTAATACGTTGTAGTTTTATTTTCCTTCCGTTCAGTGCACTGAAATTTTATCTTTTGTCTCCGATAATCTAGAAAGTTACTTTCTACGTGTTTAGATTTTGTTATCTTTCTCCCTTTGATATCTAGTTTCATTTTTAACTTTTTTTTATAAGTGTCAAAGTTTAATTCCAAGACAATGCTACAGAGGGTTGCATTTTTTTCAGGTACACAATATAGAGATTCTCCTCCGCTGCCCAACGACTGTTAGCTCCTGTTGCCAGGCACTGATTTGCCTTGGAGTCTCGGGTGCACCTCCCCCACCCCTACTCCCTTCAGCTCCTGTTGCCAGGCACTGGTTTGCATTGGAGACGGAACCCTCGTAGGGGTTCCAAGCAGTTTCTAGTGGCCGAGAGGACACTGGTGATCAGAGACAAAGCCCCCAGGCTCTCTGGAGCCAGCTGGTGGCCATTACAATGTCTCCCCACACAGTTCTGGAGCCGCTGTGGGCTCTCCGGGAACAGCTGTGGGCTTCTGGGTTGCCGATAATCGAACGTTGGCCACATGGGCCACGAGACTCTGGGTTTGGCTGGGAGATCCTCGTGTGCACTGTGTTGCTGGTGTTCATTCCAGTAAAGTGTGGACTCCGCTTAAGAGGAAGAAAGGGGCACTGTGCCCAGAATGAAGTATCTGGAAAAGACATGGAGAAGACCGACCCGGATGCACCAGCCCATGGAGCCGTCGCATCATCGGAGCACAAGGCCAGTCCTCTCCCGCTACAGCTCCTTGCTCTGGCTGCCCTGAATCAAGATGTCGGGTACTTTTCTGTGGGAGACGCTACGCAACTGCTGAAGGGAGTTCGGCAAAGGCTGTTGAAGAAGAGCCCTCACCAGCTCACCGATGAAAATCCCATCTGTGGAGCAGCCCAGGACGATGGAGAACCCCCTGCGAGGAATATGCCAGAAGACTTCAAGGACAGCCCTGATCTGCGGGGAAGTGCAGACCCTCTGTCTCAGGACATTGGCAGCTGTGGACTGAGAGGGCAGGAAGAGGCAGGGGAGGCAGGCAGGCCAGAGCTTCCTGACGGAGGTGTGCCGTGGCAGGCCCCCGCTGAGGGCCAGAGCCAACACCACACCCTCAGCCAGATCCTACTGACGGTGATGCATCTGCTAGAGCTCCTTCGAGATCATCTGGAAGGTGGGGGCTCAAGGAGGCAGGTGCAGACTGGCTCCTCCTCCACTGATCACGTGCCCCGTGGGAGCCCCCTGAATCAAGGAAAGCCATCCAGGGCACTGAAGAAGGCACGTCAGGGGAATGAAGAGCTCCCAGGAAACACGACAATCCACCAAGCTGAGCAAGTATCTTTTCACCAGCGAAACAGCCTCCTGGAAAGGGAGATTCAGAAGCTGCACCTGAAGCTCGAGGCAGAGCCTAAGCTGTGCGAAGAGCACCTCAAACACCTGGAGAGGAAGATGATGGAGGAGAAGGCACGCTGCCTGCAAGTGAAGAACGAACTCGCCAAGGTGCGCAGGAAGGTGGATGCTGCCCACTGGAACTTAGGCCTCTACAAGAAGATGGCCGACGACCTGCACCGAGAATGGCAGAGAATCTCCTCCTTGCATGACCGAGAGCGCCTCCTGGTGGAGAACAGAAGTGAGGAGAGCCAGAAGGCTGTTCTGTGGGCAGAGAGGGAGTTCCAAAGGCTCAAGGAAGAAAACCATTGCCTCAGGCAGAAGCTGGCCAACTCTGGGCCCAAGGTCCAGCCTGTCTCCGGGGGGCCTCCTGCTCCTGCTCCTGCTCCTGCTCCAGCTCCAGCTCCTGCTCCTGCTCTTCTGGGCACAGCCTCCAAATGCCCTCAAGGGCCACAGGCTCCCCTGAAAGCCCAGAAGCCCAAGAAGGGAGCAAGGGTGCACTGGCCAGACTCCAAGTTCTCGGGTCCCCTGCAGGTCTGATTCCCTTTCCCAGCAGCCACCAACACTCACAACCAGAGCACAAAAGCTCCTGTGCTTCCTTACCCCTTCAGCCACACCCATTGCTCCTTTGACTGGAGATCCACCCCATTCTTGAACTGATGCTACCTATTCCCTATAGCCATGTGAGAGAGCATTTTTCATTGTTAAGGACCAAAAAAATAAAACGATCAAATTGCTGATCCTACTGCGACTGAGAATTGATTGTATGAAGGGATTCTATGCCAAGCAACGAAGGGTTTTAAGTGTCCTTTACTGATCACTTAATTGTCCCAATAACCCAGTGTGTCATATACTACTGAGGTTCAGAGAGGGGACACAACTTGCCCCAAGATCACACAGCTAGGGAATTTCAGAGCTCCCATTCCAAGCCAAGGTTGTCTCATTACCCACTGATGTGAAAATAACTATCACTCCTACCACTACGATGACTTCTGCTTCTTCATTTCTGAGAGAGAGAAAGAGCGAGGGCACACACACATGCAAGCGGGGGAGGGGCAGGGAGAGAGAGATTCCTAGACAGCCTTCGACTCAAGTGCACAACCAGACGCTGGGCTGGATTTCACAGACCATGGGACCACGCCCTGAGCCGAAATCAAGAGTCAGACGTTGACCTGACTAGGCCACACAGGCACCCTTCCCTTGTGCAAGGAACTTCTAGGCAAGCTGCTGTAAGGATCCCAGAAGGGCTTGACAAAATTTTCTCATAGGTCACGTTCTAGTTTGGATGCAAGGATTATGGTGATGCCTAGCTGAGGTAAAGTCCCAGCAAAGCATGGAGGGCAGCCTTTCAGGGTCTCCAACGATTCCCTTCGTGGGTACACCTCGTTTTGTGTTCCATACTCTACCACTGGATTAGAGTCAGGAACTCTTGCCTCACTTCGAAAGGACAGAATATGGCCCGAGAGATAGATAGCATGTTCCTTCTGAGGCTCGTAGACAAAGACACTGGTCTCCTCTTGGGCTTGCTCTCGCTCCCTCACCATTGGTTTCGAGGGAAGCCGCCTGCTCCTTGTGGGCTGTATGATGGAGAGGCCCATGTGGCAAGGAATGAATATTTCTTGCTCACCGCAATGGAGGACCTCTGGCTGCTAGGAGCCACCCGAGTGAGCACACAAGCAGATTTCCCGCCAACAAGCCTGGAGATGACTGAAGACCCACATGACATCTTGACTGCAGCCTTGTGAGAGATCCTGAGACACAGGTCCCTGGCTAGATGCACCTGGATGCCTGGCCCACGGAAACCATATGCGGTTATCAATTGGTGTTGTCGGAAGCCCTCTGGGTTGCGGAAAACATTCAAAAAAGACACAAGGGTGAAGCCACAGTTCTGGCTGCTGACCCACCCCCCTCTCCTGGGCTTGAAATTCCAGGGAAGTCAAGCGATGGTAGCAACCACTGAGAGATTAGGGTAAACAATGCCAGAAAGAGGTCCTCTATTCTGTTCTCCATGTATCTCTCTGAGAGGACATGCCCTCACCTGATTCACCCGAGCCAATAGGTGGCCCATGCAGGAGGAGACAACGGGCCGTGTGGTCCAAGTCGGCTGAGAGCACTAGACCCAGCGTCGCAGAGCCTCCTTGAAGCCAGAAAAAGAGCCCAGAAGTTCCCTGGTGTCCCTAGAGAAGGCACAGAAATTAGATGAGTTGAAAGCCTGGGACCTGGTCATTGGGCTTCTGGGCAAGAGGGGAGATTGCCTGTGGAAGGGACACTGCCTGCAACCCCTCTTGGACCAGACCCCACCTGTCTGCTTTGGGATACTGAGGATTAAGACGAGAGTGAACTAGTGTAGAAGAGATGGTGTTCTAATGCTTGGCAGGTTTAAAGCGATTGAAATCATTGACATTCCTATTCTCCTTGTCCTCAGGACCACCATTAAGGGGAAGGGGCTTTCAAAGAAGCAAGAGGAGTTTATCACTTACAGCAGCCCTGTCAAGTGTCAATATCCAACCACTCCAGTCCCTTCCACCCCCTTGGCAGCCCCAATGCTTTCATAAGGACACAGATACATTCCCCTACAGGCTTTGGAGCAAACGTTAAGTTTTGATTTCTCTAAGATAAATGCCATAGTGCCATGACCTGCTCCTAAGGCGGTAGCAAGTCTAGTTCTCAAAGAATCTGTGTGGAAGGGTTGAGCCACTCTATTGGACACCTGAAATTGATATTATACTGCATGTGAACGGGAATGTAACTCACGGCTTGGAAAAGGAAAAGAAACTCTTAACTGTTTTCAAGAGTCAGCTCTATCATTTTCCATTCCCAACTGTGATGTGGGAGTGATCCAGTCATTCCACATCCTGCCTTGCATTTGGTGGTGGGGTCTCTCTCTCCCTCTCTGGCGCATTTGGTTTGAATCACTGTGATAGGTGTGCAGTGAGAGCTCACTGGAGTTTTCATTTGAATTGCCCCAATGGCAACTTTCTATGTGGTTTCCATCTGTCTACGCTTTGGTAAAGTTGGCAGGCCCTTTACTTTTTCCCCACCCCCTTCTATTTCCTTTTGCTAACTAGATTGCATGCTTATTTGGGGATCAAATTCTGAGTTTCCATGCTTCAGACAGGAGTCCTCTATTAGCTATGTGATTTGGACCTATTTCCTCCAAGTTGGTAGCTTGTCTTTTGGGTCTTCTTAAGGAGGTCTTTCACATGGCACAGATTTACAATTCTGATTGTTGGAGAAAGTCTAATTAATCAACTTTACCTTAGGGAAAATAATTTGATGTTCGACTGGAGGATTCTTTACCTAGCTTTCCATTCTGGAAATTTTTCCCCACATTTTCCCTATAAGATTTATCATTTTCCATGTAAGGCAGTGATTAATTTTGAGCTACTTTTTAAAATACTCTTTTTTTCTTTTTGTCCTTTGGGAGAGTGAACATGTGCATGAGCGGGCAGGGGCCTGGAGGGAGAAGGGAAAAGAGCATCCTCAAGCAGCCTCGCCAGTGAGCTTGGAGCCTGACTTTGTCCCGGGACGCTGAGAGCTTGACAAGAGCCGAAATCAAGAGCTGGCTGCCGCACAGGCTGCCTCACCCAGGCAGCCTGAGTTAAGTTTTGTATAGGGTTTGATACTTAGATTGTGGTCCCCGGCCTCCTCGTCCTCCACCTCCTCCTCCCCTCTCCCGCTCCCTCTTCTGCTTCTCCTTCTTCTTTGCCTATGCATGTCCACTTGCTCTAGCACCATTTATTCAAAACGCTGTCACTCCTCCACTGAACGGCTTTTTACCTTTGTCAAGGCCCCATTCGACATATGGGCGTAGTTCTCTTTCTGGGTCCCTGACTCTGTTCCACTTATCCATCTTTATTCTGTTCCATTGGTCTAGCTCTTCACCAAAGCCACACACTTTTGATTACTGTAGACGAATATCTTGAAATGGGGTAGAAGGATTCTTCTGGTTTTCTTCTTTAGTTTTAGTTTCTCCTCTTTTTCTAGGTTCTAAAATAGAAAGATTATAGTTTTGAGACTCCTTTTCTTTTTAGAGAGAGAGACAGAGACAGAGACAGAGAAAGGGAGAGAGAGATGATTAAGCAGCCACCATGCCCAGCACCAGCACAATGCAGGTTCAGCCTCACTATCCCAAGGTTGACCATGACCCGAGTCAAAATCAAGAGTTGGACTAAGTGACTGAGCCACCCAGATGCTCCTCCTCCTTTCTAATGTATGCATTGAGTGCTATAAATTGAGCTCTCTGTTGATTTAGCTGTGTCCCACCAATTTTAATACGTTGTAGTTTTATTTTCCTTCGGTTCAGTGCACTGAAATTTTATCTTTTGTCTCCGATAATCTAGAAAGTTATTTTCTACGTGTTTAGATTTTGTTATGTTTCTCCCTTTGATATCTAGTTTCATTTTTAACTCTTTTTTATAAGTGTCAAAGTTTAATTCCAAGACAATGCTACAGAGGGTTGCATTTTTTTCAGGTACACAATATAGAGATTCTCCTCCGCTGCCCAACGACTGTTAGCTCCTGTTGCCAGGCACTGATTTGCCTTGGAGTCTCGGGTGCACCTCCCCCACCCCTACTCCCTTCAGCTCCTGTTGCCAGGCACTGGTTTGCATTGGAGACGGAACCCTCGTAGGGGTTCCAAGCAGTTTCTAGTGGCCGAGAGGACACTGGTGATCAGAGACAAAGCCCCCAGGCTCTCTGGAGCCAGCTGGTGGCCATTACAATGTCTCCCCACACAGTTCTGGAGCCGCTGTGGGCTCTCCGGGAACAGCTGTGGGCTTCTGGGTTGCCGATAATCGAACGTTGGCCACATGGGCCACGAGACTCTGGGTTTGGCTGGGAGATCCTCGTGTGCACTGTGTTGCTGGTGTTCATTCCAGTAAAGTGTGGACTCCGCTTAAGAGGAAGAAAGGGGCACTGTGCCCAGAATGAAGTATCTGGAAAAGACATGGAGAAGACCGACCCGGATGCACCAACCCATGGAGCCGTCGCATCATCGGAGCACAAGGCCAGTCCTCTCCCGCTACAGATCCTTGCTCTGGCTGCCCTGAATCAAGATGTCGGGTACTTTTCTGTGGGAGACGCTACGCAACTGCTGAAGGGAGTTCGGCAAAGGCTGTTGAAGAAGAGCCCTCACCAGCTCACTGATGAAAATCCCATCTGTGGAGCAGCCCAGGACGATGGAGAACCCCCTGCGAGGAATATGCCAGAAGACTTCAAGGACAGCCCTGATCTGCGGGGAAGTGCAGACCCTCTGTCTCAGGACATTGGCAGCTGTGGACTGAGAGGGCAGGAAGAGGCAGGGGAGGCAGGCAGGCCAGAGCTTCCTGACGGAGGTGTGCCGTGGCAGGCCCCCGCTGAGGGCCAGAGCCAACACCACACCCTAAGCCAGATCCTACTGACGGTGATGCATCTGCTAGAGCTCCTTCGAGATCATCTGGAAGGTGGGGGCTCAAGGAGGCAGGTGCAGACTGGCTCCTCCTCCACTGATCACGTGCCCCGTGGGAGCCCCCTGAATCAAGGAAAGCCATCCAGGGCACTGAAGAAGGCACGTCAGGGGAATGAAGAGCTCCCAGGAAACACAACAATCCACCAAGCGGAGCAAGTATCTTTTCACCAGCGAAACAGCCTCCTGGAAAGGGAGATTCAGAAGCTGCACCTGAAGCTCGAGGCAGAGCCTAAGCTGTGCGAAGAGCACCTCAAACACCTGGAGAGGAAGATGATGGAGGAGAAGGCACGCTGCCTGCAAGTGAAGAACGAACTCGCCAAGGTGCGCAGGAAGGTGGATGCTGCCCACTGGAACTTAGGCCTCTACAAGAAGATGGCCGACGACCTGCACCGAGAATGGCAGAGAATCTCCTCCTTGCATGACCGAGAGCGCCTCCTGGTGGAGAACAGAAGTGAGGAGAGCCAGAAGGCTGTTCTGTGGGCAGAGAGGGAGTTCCAAAGGCTCAAGGAAGAAAACCATTGCCTCAGGCAGAAGCTGGCCAACTCTGGGCCCAAGGTCCAGCCTGTCTCCGGGGGGCCTCCTGCTCCTGCTCCTGCTCCTGCTCCAGCTCCAGCTCCTGCTCCTGCTCTTCTGGGCACAGCCTCCAAATGACCTCAAGGGCCACAGGCTCCCCTGAAAGCCCAGAAGCCCAAGAAGGGAGCAAGGGTGCACTGGCCAGACTCCAAGTTCTCGGGACCCCTGCAGGTCTGATTCCCTTTCCCAGCAGCCACCAACACTGACAACCAGAGCACAAAAGCTCCTGTGCTTCCTTACCCCTTCAGCCACACCCATTGCTCCTTTGACTGGAGATCCACCCCATTCTTGAACTGATGCTACCTATTCCCTATAGCCATGTGAGAGAGCATTTTTCATTGTTAAGGACCAAAAAAATAAAACGATCAAATTGCTGATCCTACTGCGACTGAGAATTGATTGTATGAAGGGATTCTATGCCAAGCAACCAAGGGTTTTAAGTGTCCTTTACTGATCACTTAATTGTCCCAATAACCCAGGGTGTCCTATACTACTGAGGTTCAGAGAGGGGACACAACTTGCCCCAAGATCACACAGCTAGGGAATTTCAGAGCTCCCATTCCAAGCCAAGGTTGTCTCATTACCCACTGATGTGAAAATAACTATCACTCCTACCACTACGATGACTTCTGCTTCTTCATTTCTGAGAGAGAGAAAGAGCGAGGGCACACACACATGCAAGCGGGGGAGGGGCAGGGAGAGAGAGATTCCTAGACAGCCTTCGACTCAAGTGCACAACCAGACGCTGGGCTGGATTTCACAGACCATGGGACCACGCCCTGAGCCGAAATCAAGAGTCAGACGTTGACCTGACTAAGCCACACAGGCACCCTTCCCTTGTGCAAGGAACTTCTAGGCAAGCTGCTGTAAGGATCCCAGAAGGGCTTGACAAAATTTTCTCATAGGTCACGTTCTAGTTTGGATGCAAGGATTATGGTGATGCCTAGCTGAGGTAAAGTCCCAGCAAAGCATGGAGGGCAGCCTTTCAGGGTCTCCAACGATTCCCTTCGTGGGTACACCTCGTTTTGTGTTCCATACTCTACCACTGGATTAGAGTCAGGAACTCTTGCCTCACTTCGAAAGGACAGAATATGGCCCAAGAGATAGATAGCATGTCCCTTCTGAGGCTCGTAGACAAAGACACTGGTCTCCTCTTGGGCTTGCTCTCGCTCCCTCACCATTGGTTTCGAGGGAAGCCGCCTGCTCCTTGTGGGCTGTATGATGGAGAGGCCCATGTGGCAAGGAATGAATATTTCTTGCTCACCGCAATGGAGGACCTCTGGCTGCTAGGAGCCACCCGAGTGAGCACACAAGCAGATTTCCCGCCAACAAGCCTGGAGATGACTGAAGACCCACATGACATCTTGACTGCAGCCTTGTGAGAGATCCTGAGACACAGGTCCCTGGCTAGATGCACCTGGATGCCTGGCCCACGGAAACCATATGCGGTTATCAATTGGTGTTGTCGGAAGCCCTCTGGGTTGCGGAAAACATTCAAAAAAGACACAAGGGTGAAGCCACAGTTCTGGCTGCTGACCCACCCCCCTCTCCTGGGCTTGAAATTCCAGGGAAGTCAAGCGATGGTAGCAACCACTGAGAGATTAGGGTAAACAATGCCAGAAAGAGGTCCTCTATTCTGTTCTCCATGTATCTCTCTGAGAGGACATGCCCTCACCTGATTCACCCGAGCCAATAGGTGGCCCATGCAGGAGGAGACAACGGGCCGTGTGGTCCAAGTCGGCTGAGAGCACTAGACCCAGCGTCGCAGAGCCTCCTTGAAGCCAGAAAAAGAGCCCAGAAGTTCCCTGGTGTCCCTAGAGAAGGCACAGAAATTAGATGAGTTGAAAGCCTGGGACCTGGTCATTGGGCTTCTGGGCAAGAGGGGAGATGGCCTGTGGAAGGGACACTGCCTGCAACCCCTCTTGGACCAGACCCCACCTGTCTGCTTTGGGATACTGAGGATTAAGACGAGAGTGAACTAGTGTAGAAGAGATGGTGTTCTAATGCTTGGCAGGTTTAAAGCGATTGAAATCATTGACATTCCTATTCTCCTTGTCCTCAGGACCACCATTAAGGGGAAGGGGCTTTCAAAGAAGCAAGAGGAGTTTATCACTTACAGCAGCCCTGTCAAGTGTCAATATCCAACCACTCCAGTCCCTTCCACCCCCTTGGCAGCCCCAATGCTTTCATAAGGACACAGATACATTCCCCTACAGGCTTTGGAGCAAACGTTAAGTTTTGATTTCTCTAAGATAAATGCCATAGTGCCATGACCTGCTCCTAAGGCGGTAGCAAGTCTAGTTCTCAAAGAATCTGTGTGGAAGGGTTGAGCCACTCTATTGGACACCTGAAATTGATATTATACTGCATGTGAACGGGAATGTAACTCACGGCTTGGAAAAGGAAAAGAAACTCTTAACTGTTTTCAAGAGTCAGCTCTATCATTTTCCATTCCCAACTGTGATGTGGGAGTGATCCAGTCATTCCACATCCTGCCTTGCATTTGGTGGTGGGGTCTCTCTCTCCCTCTCTGGCGCATTTGGTTTGAATCACTGTGATAGGTGTGCAGTGAGAGCTCACTGGAGTTTTCATTTGAATTGCCCCAATGGCAACTTTCTATGTGGTTTCCATCTGTCTACGCTTTGGTAAAGTTGGCAGGCCCTTTACTTTTTCCCCACCCCCTTCTATTTCCTTTTGCTAACTAGATTGCATGCTTATTTGGGGATCAAATTCTGAGTTTCCATGCTTCAGACAGGAGTCCTCTATTAGCTATGTGATTTGGACCTATTTCCTCCAAGTTGGTAGCTTGTCTTTTGGGTCTTCTTAAGGAGGTCTTTCACATGGCACAGATTTACAATTCTGATTGTTGGAGAAAGTCTAATTAATCAACTTTACCTTAGGGAAAATAATTTGATGTTCGACTGGAGGATTCTTTACCTAGCTTTCCATTCTGGAAATTTTTCCCCACATTTTCCCTATAAGATTTATCATTTTCCATGTAAGGCAGTGATTAATTTTGAGCTACTTTTTAAAATACTCTTTTTTTCTTTTTGTCCTTTGGGAGAGTGAACATGTGCATGAGCGGGCAGGGGCCTGGAGGGAGAAGGGAAAAGAGCATCCTCAAGCAGCCTCGCCAGTGAGCTTGGAGCCTGACTTTGTCCCGGGACGCTGAGAGCTTGACAAGAGCCGAAATCAAGAGCTGGCTGCCGCACAGGCTGCCTCACCCAGGCAGCCTGAGTTAAGTTTTGTATAGGGTTTGATACTTAGATTGTGGTCCCCGGCCTCCTCGTCCTCCACCTCCTCCTCCCCTCTCCCGCTCCCTCTTCTGCTTCTCCTTCTTCTTTGCCTATGCATGTCCACTTGCTCTAGCACCATTTATTCAAAACGCTGTCACTCCTCCACTGAACGGCTTTTTACCTTTGTCAAGGCCCCATTCGACATATGGGCGTAGTTCTCTTTCTGGGTCCCTGACTCTGTTCCACTTATCCATCTTTATTCTGTTCCATTGGTCTAGCTCTTCACCAAAGCCACACACTTTTGATTACTGTAGACGAATATCTTGAAATGGGGTAGAAGGATTCTTCTGGTTTTCTTCTTTAGTTTTAGTTTCTCCTCTTTTTCTAGGTTCTAAAATAGAAAGATTATAGTTTTGAGACTCCTTTTCTTTTTAGAGAGAGAGACAGAGACAGAGACAGAGAAAGGGAGAGAGAGATGATTAAGCAGCCACCATGCCCAGCACCAGCACAATGCAGGTTCAGCCTCACTATCCCAAGGTTGACCATGACCCGAGTCAAAATCAAGAGTTGGACTAAGTGACTGAGCCACCCAGATGCTCCTCCTCCTTTCTAATGTATGCATTGAGTGCTATAAATTGAGCTCTCTGTTGATTTAGCTGTGTCCCACCAATTTTAATACGTTGTAGTTTTATTTTCCTTCGGTTCAGTGCACTGAAATTTTATCTTTTGTCTCCGATAATCTAGAAAGTTATTTTCTACGTGTTTAGATTTTGTTATGTTTCTCCCTTTGATATCTAGTTTCATTTTTAACTCTTTTTTATAAGTGTCAAAGTTTAATTCCAAGACAATGCTACAGAGGGTTGCATTTTTTTCAGGTACACAATATAGAGATTCTCCTCCGCTGCCCAACGACTGTTAGCTCCTGTTGCCAGGCACTGATTTGCCTTGGAGTCTCGGGTGCACCTCCCCCACCCCTACTCCCTTCAGCTCCTGTTGCCAGGCACTGGTTTGCATTGGAGACGGAACCCTCGTAGGGGTTCCAAGCAGTTTCTAGTGGCCGAGAGGACACTGGTGATCAGAGACAAAGCCCCCAGGCTCTCTGGAGCCAGCTGGTGGCCATTACAATGTCTCCCCACACAGTTCTGGAGCCGCTGTGGGCTCTCCGGGAACAGCTGTGGGCTTCTGGGTTGCCGATAATCGAACGTTGGCCACATGGGCCACGAGACTCTGGGTTTGGCTGGGAGATCCTCGTGTGCACTGTGTTGCTGGTGTTCATTCCAGTAAAGTGTGGACTCCGCTTAAGAGGAAGAAAGGGGCACTGTGCCCAGAATGAAGTATCTGGAAAAGACATGGAGAAGACCGACCCGGATGCACCAACCCATGGAGCCGTCGCATCATCGGAGCACAAGGCCAGTCCTCTCCCGCTACAGATCCTTGCTCTGGCTGCCCTGAATCAAGATGTCGGGTACTTTTCTGTGGGAGACGCTACGCAACTGCTGAAGGGAGTTCGGCAAAGGCTGTTGAAGAAGAGCCCTCACCAGCTCACTGATGAAAATCCCATCTGTGGAGCAGCCCAGGACGATGGAGAACCCCCTGCGAGGAATATGCCAGAAGACTTCAAGGACAGCCCTGATCTGCGGGGAAGTGCAGACCCTCTGTCTCAGGACATTGGCAGCTGTGGACTGAGAGGGCAGGAAGAGGCAGGGGAGGCAGGCAGGCCAGAGCTTCCTGACGGAGGTGTGCCGTGGCAGGCCCCCGCTGAGGGCCAGAGCCAACACCACACCCTAAGCCAGATCCTACTGACGGTGATGCATCTGCTAGAGCTCCTTCGAGATCATCTGGAAGGTGGGGGCTCAAGGAGGCAGGTGCAGACTGGCTCCTCCTCCACTGATCACGTGCCCCGTGGGAGCCCCCTGAATCAAGGAAAGCCATCCAGGGCACTGAAGAAGGCACGTCAGGGGAATGAAGAGCTCCCAGGAAACACAACAATCCACCAAGCGGAGCAAGTATCTTTTCACCAGCGAAACAGCCTCCTGGAAAGGGAGATTCAGAAGCTGCACCTGAAGCTCGAGGCAGAGCCTAAGCTGTGCGAAGAGCACCTCAAACACCTGGAGAGGAAGATGATGGAGGAGAAGGCACGCTGCCTGCAAGTGAAGAACGAACTCGCCAAGGTGCGCAGGAAGGTGGATGCTGCCCACTGGAACTTAGGCCTCTACAAGAAGATGGCCGACGACCTGCACCGAGAATGGCAGAGAATCTCCTCCTTGCATGACCGAGAGCGCCTCCTGGTGGAGAACAGAAGTGAGGAGAGCCAGAAGGCTGTTCTGTGGGCAGAGAGGGAGTTCCAAAGGCTCAAGGAAGAAAACCATTGCCTCAGGCAGAAGCTGGCCAACTCTGGGCCCAAGGTCCAGCCTGTCTCCGGGGGGCCTCCTGCTCCTGCTCCTGCTCCTGCTCCAGCTCCAGCTCCTGCTCCTGCTCTTCTGGGCACAGCCTCCAAATGACCTCAAGGGCCACAGGCTCCCCTGAAAGCCCAGAAGCCCAAGAAGGGAGCAAGGGTGCACTGGCCAGACTCCAAGTTCTCGGGACCCCTGCAGGTCTGATTCCCTTTCCCAGCAGCCACCAACACTGACAACCAGAGCACAAAAGCTCCTGTGCTTCCTTACCCCTTCAGCCACACCCATTGCTCCTTTGACTGGAGATCCACCCCATTCTTGAACTGATGCTACCTATTCCCTATAGCCATGTGAGAGAGCATTTTTCATTGTTAAGGACCAAAAAAATAAAACGATCAAATTGCTGATCCTACTGCGACTGAGAATTGATTGTATGAAGGGATTCTATGCCAAGCAACCAAGGGTTTTAAGTGTCCTTTACTGATCACTTAATTGTCCCAATAACCCAGGGTGTCCTATACTACTGAGGTTCAGAGAGGGGACACAACTTGCCCCAAGATCACACAGCTAGGGAATTTCAGAGCTCCCATTCCAAGCCAAGGTTGTCTCATTACCCACTGATGTGAAAATAACTATCACTCCTACCACTACGATGACTTCTGCTTCTTCATTTCTGAGAGAGAGAAAGAGCGAGGGCACACACACATGCAAGCGGGGGAGGGGCAGGGAGAGAGAGATTCCTAGACAGCCTTCGACTCAAGTGCACAACCAGACGCTGGGCTGGATTTCACAGACCATGGGACCACGCCCTGAGCCGAAATCAAGAGTCAGACGTTGACCTGACTAAGCCACACAGGCACCCTTCCCTTGTGCAAGGAACTTCTAGGCAAGCTGCTGTAAGGATCCCAGAAGGGCTTGACAAAATTTTCTCATAGGTCACGTTCTAGTTTGGATGCAAGGATTATGGTGATGCCTAGCTGAGGTAAAGTCCCAGCAAAGCATGGAGGGCAGCCTTTCAGGGTCTCCAACGATTCCCTTCGTGGGTACACCTCGTTTTGTGTTCCATACTCTACCACTGGATTAGAGTCAGGAACTCTTGCCTCACTTCGAAAGGACAGAATATGGCCCAAGAGATAGATAGCATGTCCCTTCTGAGGCTCGTAGACAAAGACACTGGTCTCCTCTTGGGCTTGCTCTCGCTCCCTCACCATTGGTTTCGAGGGAAGCCGCCTGCTCCTTGTGGGCTGTATGATGGAGAGGCCCATGTGGCAAGGAATGAATATTTCTTGCTCACCGCAATGGAGGACCTCTGGCTGCTAGGAGCCACCCGAGTGAGCACACAAGCAGATTTCCCGCCAACAAGCCTGGAGATGACTGAAGACCCACATGACATCTTGACTGCAGCCTTGTGAGAGATCCTGAGACACAGGTCCCTGGCTAGATGCACCTGGATGCCTGGCCCACGGAAACCATATGCGGTTATCAATTGGTGTTGTCGGAAGCCCTCTGGGTTGCGGAAAACATTCAAAAAAGACACAAGGGTGAAGCCACAGTTCTGGCTGCTGACCCACCCCCCTCTCCTGGGCTTGAAATTCCAGGGAAGTCAAGCGATGGTAGCAACCACTGAGAGATTAGGGTAAACAATGCCAGAAAGAGGTCCTCTATTCTGTTCTCCATGTATCTCTCTGAGAGGACATGCCCTCACCTGATTCACCCGAGCCAATAGGTGGCCCATGCAGGAGGAGACAACTGGCCGTGTGGTCCAAGTCGGCTGAGAGCACTAGACCCAGCGTCGCAGAGCCTCCTTGAAGCCAGAGAAAGAGCCCAGAAGTTCCTTGGTGTCCCTAGAGAAGGCACAGAAATTAGATGAGTTGAAAGCCTGGGACCTGGTCATTGGGCTACTGGGCAAGAGGGGAGATTGCCTGTGGAAGGGACACTGCCTGCAACCCCTCTTGGACCAGACCCCACCTGTCTGCTTTGGGATACTGAGGATTAAGACGAGAGTGAACTAGTGTAGAAGAGATGGTGTTCTAATGCTTGGCAGGTTTAAAGCGATTGAAATTGTTGACATTCCTATTCTCCTTGTCCTCAGGACCACCATTAAGGGGAAGGGGCTTTCAAAGAAGCAAGAGGAGTTTATCACTTACAGCAGCCCTGTCAAGTGTCAATATCCAACCACTCCAGTCCCTTCCACCCCCTTGGCAGCCCCACTGCTTTCATAAGGACACAGATACATTCCCCTACAGGCTTTGGAGCAAACGTTAAGTTTTGATTTCTCTAAGATAAATGCCATAGTGCCATGACCTGCTCCTAAGGCGGTAGCAAGTCTAGTTCTCAAAGAATCTGTGTGGAAGGGTTGAGCCACTCTATTGGACACCTGAAATTGATATTATACTGCATGTGAACGGGAATGTAACTCACGGCTTGGAAAAGGAAAAGAAACTCTTAACTGTTTTCAAGAGTCAGCTCTATCATTTTCCATTCCCAACTGTGATGTGGGAGTGATCCAGTCATTCCACATCCTGCCTTGCATTTGGTGGTGGGGTCTCTCTCTCCCTCTCTGGCGCATTTGGTTTGAATCACTGTGATAGGTGTGCAGTGAGAGCTCACTGGAGTTTTCATTTGAATTGCCCCAATGGCAACTTTCTATGTGGTTTCCATCTGTCTACGCTTTGGTAAAGTTGGCAGGCCCTTTACTTTTTCCCCACCCCCCTTCTATTTCCTTTTGCTAACTAGATTGCATGCTTACATGGGGATCAAATTCTGAGTTTCCATGCTTCAGACAGGAGTCCTCTATTAGCTATGTGATTTGGACCTATTTCCTCCAAGTTGGTAGCTTGTCTTTTGGGTCTTCTTAAGGAGGTCTTTCACACGGCACAGATTTACAATTCTGATTTTTGGATAAAGTCTAATTAATCAACTTTACCTTAGGGAAAATAATTTGATGTTCGACTGGAGGATTCTTTACCTAGCTTTCCATTCTGGAAATTTTTCCCCACATTTTCCCTATAAGATTTATCATTTTCCATGTAAGGCAGTGATTAATTTTGAGCTACTTTTTAAAATACTCTTTTTTTCTTTTTTTCCTTTGGGAGAGTGAACATGTGCATGAGCAGGCAGGGGCCTGGAGGGAGAAGGGAAAAGAGCATCCTCAAGCAGCCTCGCCAGTGAGCTTGGAGCCTGACTTTGTCCCGGGACGCTGAGAGCTTGACAAGAGCCGAAATCAAGAGCTGGCGTCCGCACAGGCTGCCTCACCCAGGCAGCCTGAGTTAAGTTTTGTATAGGGTTTGATACTTAGATTGTGGTCCCCGGCCTCCTCGTCCTCCACCTCCTCCTCCCCTCTCCCGCTCCCTCTTCTGCTTCTCCTTCTTCTTTCATGCCTATGCATGTCCACTTGCTCTAGCACCATTTATTCAAAACGCTGTCACTCCTCCACTGAACGGCTTTTTACCTTTGTCAAGGCCCCATTCGACATATGGGTGTAGTTCACTTTCTGGGTCCTTGATTCTGTTCCACTTATCCATCTTTATTCTGTTCCATTGGTCTAGCTCTTCACCAACACCACACACTTTTGATTACTGTAGACGAATATCTTGAAATGGGGTAGAAGGATTCTTCTGGTTTTCTTCTTTAGTTTTAGTTTCTCCTCTTTTTCTAGGTTCTAAAATAGAAAGATTATAGTTTTGAGACTCCTTTTCTTTTTAGAGAGAGAGACAGAGACAGAGAAAGGGAGAGAGAGATGATTAAGCAGCCACCATGCCCAGCACCAGCACAATGCAGGTTCAGCCTCACTATCCCAAGTTTGACCATGACCCGAGTCAAAATCAAGAGTTGGACTAACTGACTGAGCCACCCAGATGCTCCTCCTCCTTTCTAATGTATGCATTGAGTGCTATAAATTGAGCTCTCTGTTGATTTAGCTGTGTCCCACCAATTTTAATACGTTGCAGTTTTATTTTCCTTCCGTTCAGTGCACTGAAATTTTATCTTTTGTCTCCGATAATCTAGAAAGTTACTTTCTACGTGTTTAGATTTTGTTATGTTTCTCCCTTTGATATCTAGTTTCATTTTTAACTTTTTTTTATAAGTGTCAAAGTTTAATTCCAAGACAATGCTACAGAGGGTTGCATTTTTTTCAGGTACACAATATAGAGATTCTCCTCCGCTGCCCAACGACTGTTAGCTCCTGTTGCCAGGCACTGATTTGCCTTGGAGTCTCGGGTGCACCTCCCCCACCCCTACTCCCTTCAGCTCCTGTTGCCAGGCACTGGTTTGCATTGGAGACGGAACCCTCGTAGGGGTTCCAAGCAGTTTCTAGTGGCCGAGAGGACACTGGTGATCAGAGACAAAGCCCCCAGGCTCTCTGGAGCCAGCTGGTGGCCATTACAATGTCTCCCCACACAGTTCTGGAGCCGCTGTGGGCTCTCCGGGAACAGCTGTGGGCTTCTGGGTTGCCGATAATCGAACGTTGGCCACATGGGCCACGAGACTCTGGGTTTGGCTGGGAGATCCTCGTGTGCACTGTGTTGCTGGTGTTCATTCCAGTAAAGTGTGGACTCCGCTTAAGAGGAAGAAAGGGGCACTGTGCCCAGAATGAAGTATCTGGAAAAGACATGGAGAAGACCGACCCGGATGCACCAGCCCATGGAGCCGTCGCATCATCGGAGCACAAGGCCAGTCCTCTCCCGCTACAGCTCCTTGCTCTGGCTGCCCTGAATCAAGATGTCGGGTACTTTTCTGTGGGAGACGCTACGCAACTGCTGAAGGGAGTTCGGCAAAGGCTGTTGAAGAAGAGCCCTCACCAGCTCACCGATGAAAATCCCATCTGTGGAGCAGCCCAGGACGATGGAGAACCCCCTGCGAGGAATATGCCAGAAGACTTCAAGGACAGCCCTGATCTGCGGGGAAGTGCAGACCCTCTGTCTCAGGACATTGGCAGCTGTGGACTGAGAGGGCAGGAAGAGGCAGGGGAGGCAGGCAGGCCAGAGCTTCCTGACGGAGGTGTGCCGTGGCAGGCCCCCGCTGAGGGCCAGAGCCAACACCACACCCTCAGCCAGATCCTACTGACGGTGATGCATCTGCTAGAGCTCCTTCGAGATCATCTGGAAGGTGGGGGCTCAAGGAGGCAGGTGCAGACTGGCTCCTCCTCCACTGATCACGTGCCCCGTGGGAGCCCCCTGAATCAAGGAAATCCATCCAGGGCACTGAAGAAGGCACGTCAGGGGAATGAAGAGCTCCCAGGAAACACAACAATCCACCAAGCTGAGCAAGTATCTTTTCACCAGCGAAACAGCCTCCTGGAAAGGGAGATTCAGAAGCTGCACCTGAAGCTCGAGGCAGAGCCTAAGCTGTGCGAAGAGCACCTCAAACACCTGGAGAGGAAGATGATGGAGGAGAAGGCACGCTGCCTGCAAGTGAAGAACGAACTCGCCAAGGTGCGCAGGAAGGTGGATGCTGCCCACTGGAACTTAGGCCTCTACAAGAAGATGGCCCACGACCTGCACCGAGAATGGCAGAGTATCTCCTCCTTGCATGACCGAGAGCGCCTCCTGGTGGAGAACAGAAGTGAGGAGAGCCAGAAGGCTGTTCTGTGGGCAGAGAGGGAGTTCCAAAGGCTCAAGGAAGAAAACCATTGCCTCAGGCAGAAGCTGGCCAACTCTGGGCCCAAGGTCCAGCCTGTCTCCGGGGGGCCTCCTGCTCCTGCTCCTGCTCCTGCTCCAGCTCCAGCTCCTGCTCCTGCTCTTCTGGGCACAGCCTCCAAATGCCCTCAAGGGCCACAGGCTCCCCTGAAAGCCCAGAAGCCCAAGAAGGGAGCAAGGGTGCACTGGCCAGACTCCAAGTTCTCGGGTCCCCTGCAGGTCTGATTCCCTTTCCCAGCAGCCACCAACACTCACAACCAGAGCACAAAAGCTCCTGTGCTTCCTTACCCCTTCAGCCACACCCATTGCTCCTTTGACTGGAGATCCACCCCATTCTTGAACTGATGCTACCTATTCCCTATAGCCATGTGAGAGAGCATTTTTCATTGTTAAGGACCAAAAAAATAAAACGATCAAATTGCTGATCCTACTGCGACTGAGAATTGATTGTATGAAGGGATTCTATGCCAAGCAACCAAGGGTTTTACGTGTCCTTTACTGATCACTTAATTGTCCCAATAACCCAGTGTGTCCTATACTACTGAGGTTCAGAGAGGGGACACAACTTGACCCAAGATCACACAGCTAGTGAATTTAAGAGCTCCCATTCCAAGCCAAGGTTGTCTCATTACCCACTGATGTGAAAATAACTACCACTCATACCACTACGATGACTTCTGCTTCTTCATTTCTGAGAGAGAGAAAGAGCGAGGGCACACACACATGCAAGTGGGAGAGGGGCAGGGAGAGAGAGATTCCTAGACAGCCTTCCCACTCAAGTGCACAACCAGACGCTGGGCTGGATTTCACAGACCATGGGACCACGCCCTGAGCCGAAATCAAGAGTCAGACGTTGACCTGACTAAGCCACACAGGCACCCTTCCCTTGTGCAAGGAACTTCTAGGCAAGCTGCTGTAAGGATCCCAGAAGGGCTTGACAAAATTTTCTCATAGGTCACGTTCTAGTTTGGATGCAAGGATTATGGTGATGCCTAGCTGAGGTAAAGTCCCAGCAAAGCATGGAGGGCAGCCTTTCAGGGTCTCCAACGATTCCCTTCGTGGGTACACCTCGTTTTGTGTTCCATACTCTACCACTGGATTAGAGTCAGGAACTCCTGCCTCACTTCGAAAGGACAGAATATGGCCCGAGAGATAGATAGCATGTCCCTTCTGAGGCTCGTAGACAAAGACACTGGTCTCCTCTTGGGCTTGCTCTCGCTCCCTCACCATTGGTTTCAAGGGAAGCCGCCTGCTCCTTGTGGGCTGTATGATGGAGAGGCCCATGTGGCAAGGAATGAATATTTCTTGCTCACCGCAATGGAGGACCTCTGGCTGCTAGGAGCCACCCGAGTGAGCACACAAGCAGATTTCCCGCCAACAAGCCTGGAGATGACTGAAGACCCACATGACATCTTGACTGCAGCCTTGTGAGAGATCCTGAGACACAGGTCCCTGGCTAGATGCACCTGGATGCCTGGCCCACGGAAACCATATGCGGTTATCAATTGGTGTTGTCGGAAGCCCTCTGGGTTGTGGAAAACATTCAAAAAAGACACAAGGGTGAAGCCACAGTTCTGGCTGCTGACCCACCCCCCTCTCCTGGGCTTGAAATTCAAGGGAAGTCAAGCGATGGTAGCAACCACTGAGAGATTAGGGTAAACAATGCCAGAAAGAGGTCCTCTATTCTGTTCTCCATGTATCTCTCTGAGAGGACATGCCCTCACCTGATCCACCCGAGCCAATAGGTGGCCCATGCAGGAGGAGACAACTGGCCGTGTGGTCCAAGTCGGCTGAGAGCACTAGACCCAGCGTCGCAGAGCCTCCTTGAAGCCAGAAAAAGAGCCCAGAAGTTCCCTGGTGTCCCTAGAGAAGGCACAGAAATTAGATGAGTTGAAAGCCTGGGACCTGGTCATTGGCTTCTGGGCAAGAGGGGAGATGGCCTGTGGAAGGGACACTGCCTGCAACCCCTCTTGAACCAGACCCCACCTGTCTGCTTTGGGATACTGAGGATTAAGACGAGAGTGAACTAGTGTAGAACAGATGGTGTTCTAATGCTTGGCAGGTCGAAAGCGATTGAAATCGTTGACATTCCTATTCTCCTCGTCCTCAGGACCACCATTAAGGGGAAGGGGCCTTCAAAGAAGCAAGAGGAGTTTATCACTTACAGCAGCCCTGTCAAGTGTCAATATCCAACCACTCCAGTCCCTTCCAAGCCCCAATGCTTTCATAAGGACACAGATACATTCCCCTACAGGCTTTGGAACAAACGTTAAGTTTTAATTTCTCTAAGATAAATGCCATAGTGCCATGACCTGCTCCTAAGGCGGTAGCAAGTCTAGTTCTCAAAGAATCTGTGTGGAAGGGTTGAGCCACTCTATTGGACACCTGAAATTGATATTATACTGCATGTGAATGGGAATGTAACTCAGGCTTGGAAAAGGAAAAGAAACTCTTAACTGTTTTCAAGAGTCAGCTCTATCATTTTCCATTCCCAACTGTGATGCGGGAGTGATCCAGTCATTCCATATCCTACCTTGCATTTGGTGGTGGGGTCTCTCTCTCCCTCTCTGGTGCATTTGGTTTGAATCACTGTGATAGGTGTGCAGTGAGAGCTCACTGGAGTTTTCATTTGAATTGCCCCAATGGCAACTTTCTATGTGGTTTCCATCTGTCTTCGCTTTGGTAAAGGTGGCAGGCCCTTTACTTTTTCCCCACCCCCCTTCTATTTTCTTTTGCTAACTAGATTGCATGCTTACTTGGGGATCAAATTCTGAGTTTCCATGCTTCAGACAGGAGTCCTCTATTAGCTATGTGATTTGGACCTATTTCCTCCAAGTTGGTAGCTTGTCTTTTGGGTCTTCTTAAGGAGGTCTTTCACATGGCACAGATTTACAATTCTGATTGTTGGAGAAAGTCTAATTAATCAACTTTACCTTAGGGAAAATAATTTGATGTTCGACTGGAGGATTCTTTACCTAGCTTTCCATTCTGGAAATTTTTCCCCACATTTTCCCTATAAGATTTATCATTTTCCATGTAAGGCAGTGATTAATTTTGAGCTACTTTTTAAAATACTCTTTTTTTCTTTTTTTCCTTTGGGAGAGTGAACATGTGCATGAGCGGGCAGGGGCCTGGAGGGAGAAGGGAAAAGAGCATCCTCAAGCAGCCTCGCCAGTGAGCTTGGAGCCTGACTTTGTCCCGGGACGCTGAGAGCTTGACAAGAGCCGAAATCAAGAGCTGGCTGCCGCACAGGCTGCCTCACCCAGGCAGCCTGAGTTAAGTTTTGTATAGGGTTTGATACTTAGATTGTGGTCCCCGGCCTCCTCGTCCTCCACCTCCTCCTCCCCTCTCCCGCTCCCTCTTCTACTTCTCCTTCTTCTTTCATGCCTATGCATGTCCACTTGCTCTAGCACCATTTATTCAAAATGCTGTCACTCCTCCACTGAACGGCTTTTTACCTTTGTCAAGGCCCCATTTGACATATGGGTGTAGTTCACTTTCTGGGTCCCTGATTCTGTTCCACTTATCCATCTGTATTCTGTTCCATTGGTCTAGCTCTTCACCAACACCACACACTTTTGATTACTGTAGACGAATATCTTGAAATGGGGTAGAAGGATTCTTCTGGTTTTCTTCTTTAGTTTTAGTTTCTCCTCTTTTTCTAGGTTCTAAAATAGAAAGATTATAGTTTTGAGACTCCTTTTCTTTTTAGAGAGAGAGACAGAGACAGAGACAGAGAAAGGGAGAGAGAGATGATTAAGCAGCCACCATGCCCAGCACCAGCACAATGCAGGTTCAGCCTCACTATCCCAAGGTTGACCATGACCCGAGTCAAAATCAAGAGTTGGACTAACTGACTGAGCCACCCAGATGCTCCTCCTCCTTTCTAATGTATGCATTGAGTGCTATAAATTGAGCTCTCTGTTGATTTAGCTGTGTCCCACCAATTTTAATACGTTGTAGTTTTATTTTCCTTCCGTTCAGTGCACTGAAATTTTATCTTTTGTCTCCGATAATCTAGAAAGTTACTTTCTACGTGTTTAGATTTTGTTATGTTTCTCCCTTTGATATCTAGTTTCATTTTTAACTTTTTTTTATAAGTGTCAAAGTTTAATTCCAAGACAATGCTACAGAGGGTTGCATTTTTTTCAGGTACACAATATAGAGATTCTCCTCCGCTGCCCAACGACTGTTAGCTCCTGTTGCCAGGCACTGATTTGCCTTGGAGTCTCGGGTGCACCTCCCCCACCCCTACTCCCTTCAGCTCCTGTTGCCAGGCACTGGTTTGCATTGGAGACGGAACCCTCGTAGGGGTTCCAAGCAGTTTCTAGTGGCCGAGAGGACACTGGTGATCAGAGACAAAGCCCCCAGGCTCTCTGGAGCCAGCTGGTGGCCATTACAATGTCTCCCCACACAGTTCTGGAGCCGCTGTGGGCTCTCCGGGAACAGCTGTGGGCTTCTGGGTTGCCGATAATCGAACGTTGGCCACATGGGCCACGAGACTCTGGGTTTGGCTGGGAGATCCTCGTGTGCACTGTGTTGCTGGTGTTCATTCCAGTAAAGTGTGGACTCCGCTTAAGAGGAAGAAAGGGGCACTGTGCCCAGAATGAAGTATCTGGAAAAGACATGGAGAAGACCGACCCGGATGCACCAGCCCATGGAGCCGTCGCATCATCGGAGCACAAGGCCAGTCCTCTCCCGCTACAGATCCTTGCTCTGGCTGCCCTGAATCAAGATGTCGGGTACTTTTCTGTGGGAGACGCTACGCTACTGCTGAAGGGAGTTCGGCAAAGGCTGTTGAAGAAGAGCCCTCACCAGCTCACCGATGAAAATCCCATCTGTGGAGCAGCCCAGGACGATGGAGAACCCCCTGCGAGGAATATGCCAGAAGACTTCAAGGACAGCCCTGATCTGCGGGGAAGTGCAGACCCTCTGTCTCAGGACATTGGCAGCTGTGGACTGAGAGGGCAGGAAGAGGCAGGGGAGGCAGGCAGGCCAGAGCTTCCTGACGGAGGTGTGCCGTGGCAGGCCCCCGCTGAGGGCCAGAGCCAACACCACACCCTCAGCCAGATCCTACTGACGGTGATGCATCTGCTAGAGCTCCTTCGGGATCATCTGGAAGGTGGGGGCTCAAGGACGCAGGTGCAGACTGGCTCCTCCTCCACTGATCACGTGCCCCGTGGGAGCCCCCTGAATCAAGGAAAGCCATCCAGGGCACTGAAGAAGGCACGTCAGGGGAATGAAGAGCTCCCAGGAAACACAACAATCCACCAAGCTGAGCAAGTATCTTTTCACCAGCGAAACAGCCTCCTGGAAAGGGAGATTCAGAAGCTGCACCTGAAGCTCGAGGCAGAGCCTAAGCTGTGCGAAGAGCACCTCAAACACCTGGAGAGGAAGATGATGGAGGAGAAGGCACGCTGCCTGCAAGTGAAGAACGAACTCGCCAAGGTGCGCAGGAAGGTGGATGCTGCCCACTGGAACTTAGGCCTCTACAAGAAGATGGCCGACGACCTGCACCGAGAATGGCAGAGAATCTCCTCCTTGCATGACCGAGAGCGCCTCCTGGTGGAGAACAGAAGTGAGGAGAGCCAGAAGGCTGTTCTGTGGGCAGAGAGGGAGTTCCAAAGGCTCAAGGAAGAAAACCATTGCCTCAGGCAGAAGCTGGCCAACTCTGGGCCCAAGGTCCAGCCTGTCTCCGGGGGGCCTCCTGCTCCTGCTCCTGCTCCTGCTCCAGCTCCAGCTCCTGCTCCTGCTCTTCTGGGCACAGCCTCCAAATGCCCTCAAGGGCCACAGGCTCCCCTGAAAGCCCAGAAGCCCAAGAAGGGAGCAAGGGTGCACTGGCCAGACTCCAAGTTCTCGGGTCCCCTGCAGGTCTGATTCCCTTTCCCAGCAGCCACCAACACTCACAACCAGAGCACAAAAGCTCCTGTGCTTCCTTACCCCTTCAGCCACACCCATTGCTCCTTTGACTGGAGATCCACCCCATTCTTGAACTGATGCTACCTATTCCCTATAGCCATGTGAGAGAGCATTTTTCATTGTTAAGGACCAAAAAAATAAAACGATCAAATTGCTGATCCTACTGCGACTGAGAATTGATTGTATGAAGGGATTCTATGCCAAGCAACCAAGGGTTTTAAGTGTCCTTTACTGATCACTTAATTGTCCCAATAACCCAGTGTGTCCTATACTACTGAGGTTCAGAGAGGGGACACAACTTGCCTCAAGATCACACAGCTAGTGAATTTCAGAGCTCCCATTCCAAGCCAAGGTTGTCTCATTACCCACTGATGTGAAAATAACTACCACTCCTACCACTATGATGACTTCTGCTTCTTCATTTCTGAGAGAGAGAAAGAGCGAGGGCACACACACATGCAAGCGGGGGAGGGGCAGGGAGAGAGAGATTCCTAGACAGCCTTCCCACTCAAGTGCACAACCAGACGCTGGGCTGGATTTCACAGACCATGGGACCACGCCCTGAGCCGAAATCAAGAGTCAGACGTTGACCTGACTAAGCCACACAGGCACCCTTCCCTTGTGCAAGGAACTTCTAGGCAAGCTGCTGTAAGGATCCCAGAAGGGCTTGACAAAATTTTCTCATAGGTCACGTTCTAGTTTGGATGCAAGGATTATGGTGATGCCTAGCTGAGGTAAAGTCCCAGCAAAGCATGGAGGGCAGCCTTTCAGGGTCTCCAACGATTCCCTTCGTGGGTACACCTCGTTTTGTGTTCCATACTCTACCACTGGATTAGAGTCAGGAACTCTTGCCTCACTTCGAAAGGACAGAATATGGCCCGAGAGATAGATAGCATGTCCCTTCTGAGGCTCGTAGACAAAGACACTGGTCTCCTCTTGGGCTTGCTCTCGCTCCCTCACCATTGGTTTCGAGGGAAGCCGCCTGCTCCTTGTGGGCTGTATAATGGAGAGGCCCATGTGGCAAGGAATGAATATTTCTTGCTCACCGCAATGGAGGACCTCTGGCTGCTAGGAGGCACCCGAGTGAGCACACAAGCAGATTTCCCGCCAACAAGCCTGGAGATGACTGAAGACCCACATGACATCTTGACTGCAGCCTTGTGAGAGATCCTGAGACACAGGTCCCTGGCTAGATGCACCTGGATGCCTGGCCCACGGAAACCATATGCGGTTATCAATTGGTGTTGTCGGAAGCCCTCTGGGTTGCGGAAAACATTCAAAAAAGACACAAGGGTGAAGCCACAGTTCTGGCTGCTGACCCACCCCCCTCTCCTGGGCTTGAAATTCCAGGGAAGTCAAGCGATGGTAGCAATTAGGGAGAGATTAGGGTAAACAATGCCAGAAAGAGGTCCTCTATTCTGTTCTCCATGTATCTCTCTGAGAGGACATGCCCTCACCTGATTCACCCGAGCCAATAGGTGGCCCATGCAGGAGGAGACAACTGGCCGTGTGGTCCAAGTCGGCTGAGAGCACTAGACCCAGCGTCGCAGAGCCTCCTTGAAGCCAGAAAAAGAGCCCAGAAGTTCCCTGGTGTCCCTAGAGAAGGCACAGAAATTAGATGAGTTGAAAGCCTGGGACCTGGTCATTGGGCTTCTGGGCAAGAGGGGAGATGGCCTGTGGAAGGGACACTGCCTGCAACCCCTCTTGGACCAGACCCCACCTGTCTGCTTTGGGATACTGAGGATTAAGACGAGAGTGAACTAGTGTAGAAGAGATGGTGTTCTAATGCTTGGCAGGTTTAAAGCGATTGAAATTGTTGACATTCCTATTCTCCTTGTCCTCAGGACCACCATTAAGGGGAAGGGGCTTTCAAAGAAGCAAGAGGAGTTTATCACTTACAGCAGCCCTGTCAAGTGTCAATATCCAACCACTCCAGTCCCTTCCACCCCCTTGGCAGCCCCACTGCTTTCATAAGGACACAGATACATTCCCCTACAGGCTTTGGAGCAAACGTTAAGTTTTGATTTCTCTAAGATAAATGCCATAGTGCCATGACCTGCTCCTAAGGCGGTAGCAAGTCTAGTTCTCAAAGAATCTGTGTGGAAGGGTTGAGCCACTCTATTGGACACCTGAAATTGATATTATACTGCATGTGAACGGGAATGTAACTCACGGCTTTGAAAAGGAAATGAAACTCTTAACTGTTTTCAAGAGTCAGCTCTATCATTTTCCATTCCCAACTGTGATGTGGGAGTGATCCAGTCATTCCACATCCTGCCTTGCATTTGGTGGTGGGGTCTCTCTCTCCCTCTCTGGCGCATTTGGTTTGAATCACTGTGATAGGTGTGCAGTGAGAGCTCACTGGAGTTTTCATTTGAATTGCCCCAATGGCAACTTTCTATGTGGTTTCCATCTGTCTACGCTTTGGTAAGGTGGCAGGCCCTTTACTTTTTCCCCACCCCCCTTCTATTTCCTTTTGCTAACTAGATTGCATGCTTACATGGGGATCAAATTCTGAGTTTCCATGCTTCAGACAGGAGTCCTCTATTAGCTATGTGATTTGGACCTATTTCCTCCAAGTTGGTAGCTTGTCTTTTGGGTCTTCTTAAGGAGGTCTTTCACAGGGCACAGATTTACAATTCTGATTTTTGGATAAAGTCTCATTAATCAACTTTACCTTAGGGAAAATAATTTGATGTTCGACTGGAGGATTCTTTACCTAGCTTTCCATTCTGGAAATTTTTCCCCACATTTTCCCTATAAGATTTATCATTTTCCATGTAAGGCAGTGATTAATTTTGAGCTACTTTTTAAAATACTCTTTTTTTCTTTTTGTCCTTTGGGAGAGTGAACATGTGCATGAGCAGGCAGGGGCCTGGAGGGAGAAGGGAAAAGAGCATCCTCAAGCAGCCTCGCCAGTGAGCTTGGAGCCTGACTTTGTCCCGGGACGCTGAGAGCTTGACAAGAGCCGAAATCAAGAGCTGGCTGCCGCACAGGCTGCCTCACCCAGGCAGCCTGAGTTAAGTTTTGTATAGGGTTTGATACTTAGATTGTGGTCCCCGGCCTCCTCGTCCTCCACCTCCTCCTCCCCTCTCCCGCTCCCTCTTCTGCTTCTCCTTCTTCTTTCATGCCTATGCATGTCCACTTGCTCTAGCACCATTTATTCAAAACGCTGTCACTCCTCCACTGAACGGCTTTTTACCTTTGTCAAGGCCCCATTCGACATATGGGAGTAGTTCACTTTCTGGGTCCTTGATTCTGTTCCACTTATCCATCTTTATTCTGTTCCATTGGTCTAGCTCTTCACCAACACCACACACTTTTGATTACTGTAGACGAATATCTTGAAATGGGGTAGAAGGATTCTTCTGGTTTTCTTCTTTAGTTTTAGTTTCTCCTCTTTTTCTAGGTTCTAAAATAGAAAGATTATAGTTTTGAGACTCCTTTTCCTTTTAGAGAGAGAGACAGAGACAGAGACAGAGAAAGGGAGAGAGAGATGATTAAGCAGCCACCATGCCCAGCACCAGCACAATGCAGGTTCAGCCTCACTATCCCAAGGTTGACCATGACCCGAGTCAAAATCAAGAGTTGGACTAACTGACTGAGCCACCCAGATGCTCCTCCTCCTTTCTAATGTATGCATTGAGTGCTATAAATTGAGCTCTCTGTTGATTTAGCTGTGTCCCACCAATTTTAATACGTTGCAGTTTTATTTTCCTTCCGTTCAGTGCACTGAAATTTTATCTTTTGTCTCCGATAATCTAGAAAGTTACTTTCTACGTGTTTAGATTTTGTTATGTTTCTCCCTTTGATATCTAGTTTCATTTTTAACTTTTTTTTATAAGTGTCAAAGTTTAATTCCAAGACAATGCTACAGAGGGTTGCATTTTTTTCAGGTACACAATATAGAGATTCTCCTCCGCTGCCCAACGACTGTTAGCTCCTGTTGCCAGGCACTGATTTGCCTTGGAGTCTCGGGTGCACCTCCCCCACCCCTACTCCCTTCAGCTCCTGTTGCCAGGCACTGGTTTGCATTGGAGACGGAACCCTCGTAGGGGTTCCAAGCAGTTTCTAGTGGCCGAGAGGACACTGGTGATCAGAGACAAAGCCCCCAGGCTCTCTGGAGCCAGCTGGTGGCCATTACAATGTCTCCCCACACAGTTCTGGAGCCGCTGTGGGCTCTCCGGGAACAGCTGTGGGCTTCTGGGTTGCCGATAATCGAACGTTGGCCACATGGGCCACGAGACTCTGGGTTTGGCTGGGAGATCCTCGTGTGCACTGTGTTGCTGGTGTTCATTCCAGTAAAGTGTGGACTCCGCTTAAGAGGAAGAAAGGGGCACTGTGCCCAGAATGAAGTATCTGGAAAAGACATGGAGAAGACCGACCCGGATGCACCAGCCCATGGAGCCGTCGCATCATCGGAGCACAAGGCCAGTCCTCTCCCGCTACAGCTCCTTGCTCTGGCTGCCCTGAATCAAGATGTCGGGTACTTTTCTGTGGGAGACGCTACGCAACTGCTGAAGGGAGTTCGGCAAAGGCTGTTGAAGAAGAGCCCTCACCAGCTCACCGATGAAAATCCCATCTGTGGAGCAGCCCAGGACGATGGAGAACCCCCTGCGAGGAATATGCCAGAAGACTTCAAGGACAGCCCTGATCTGCGGGGAAGTGCAGACCCTCTGTCTCAGGACATTGGCAGCTGTGGACTGAGAGGGCAGGAAGAGGCAGGGGAGGCAGGCAGGCCAGAGCTTCCTGACGGAGGTGTGCCGTGGCAGGCCCCCGCTGAGGGCCAGAGCCAACACCACACCCTCAGCCAGATCCTACTGACGGTGATGCATCTGCTAGAGCTCCTTCGAGATCATCTGGAAGGTGGGGGCTCAAGGAGGCAGGTGCAGACTGGCTCCTCCTCCACTGATCACGTGCCCCGTGGGAGCCCCCTGAATCAAGGAAAGCCATCCAGGGCACTGAAGAAGGCACGTCAGGGGAATGAAGAGCTCCCAGGAAACACAACAATCCACCAAGCTGAGCAAGTATCTTTTCACCAGCGAAACAGCCTCCTGGAAAGGGAGATTCAGAAGCTGCACCTGAAGCTCGAGGCAGAGCCTAAGCTGTGCGAAGAGCACCTCAAACACCTGGAGAGGAAGATGATGGAGGAGAAGGCACGCTGCCTGCAAGTGAAGAACGAACTCGCCAAGGTGCGCAGGAAGGTGGATGCTGCCCACTGGAACTTAGGCCTCTACAAGAAGATGGCCGACGACCTGCACCGAGAATGGCAGAGAATCTCCTCCTTGCATGACCGAGAGCGCCTCCTGGTGGAGAACAGAAGTGAGGAGAGCCAGAAGGCTGTTCTGTGGGCAGAGAGGGAGTTCCAAAGGCTCAAGGAAGAAAACCATTGCCTCAGGCAGAAGCTGGCCAACTCTGGGCCCAAGGTCCAGCCTGTCTCCGGGGGGCCTCCTGCTCCTGCTCCTGCTCCTGCTCCAGCTCCAGCTCCTGCTCCTGCTCTTCTGGGCACAGCCTCCAAATGCCCTCAAGGGCCACAGGCTCCCCTGAAAGCCCAGAAGCCCAAGAAGGGAGCAAGGGTGCACTGGCCAGACTCCAAGTTCTCGGGTCCCCTGCAGGTCTGATTCCCTTTCCCAGCAGCCACCAACACTCACAACCAGAGCACAAAAGCTCCTGTGCTTCCTTACCCCTTCAGCCACACCCATTGCTCCTTTGACTGGAGATCCACCCCATTCTTGAACTGATGCTACCTATTCCCTATAGCCATGTGAGAGAGCATTTTTCATTGTTAAGGACCAAAAAAATAAAACGATCAAATTGCTGATCCTACTGCGACTGAGAATTGATTGTATGAAGGGATTCTATGCCAAGCAACCAAGGGTTTTAAGTGTCCTTTACTGATCACTTAATTGTCCCAATAACCCAGTGTGTCCTATACTACTGAGGTTCAGAGAGGGGACACAACTTGCCCCAAGATCACACAGCTAGTGAATTTCAGAGCTCCCATTCCAAGCCAAGGTTGTCTCATTACCCACTGATGTGAAAATAACTACCACTCCTACCACTACGATGACTTCTGCTTCTTCATTTCTGAGAGAGAGAAAGAGCGAGGGCACACACACATGCAAGCGGGGGAGGGGCAGGGAGAGAGAGATTCCTAGACAGCCTTCCCACTCAAGTGCACAACCAGACGCTGGGCTGGATTTCACAGACCATGGGACCACGCCCTGAGCCGAAATCAAGAGTCAGACGTTGACCTGACTAAGCCACACAGGCACCCTTCCCTTGTGCAAGGAACTTCTAGGCAAGCTGCTGTAAGGATCCCAGAAGGGCTTGACAAAATTTTCTCATAGGTCACGTTCTAGTTTGGATGCAAGGATTATGGTGATGCCTAGCTGAGGTAAAGTCCCAGCAAAGCATGGAGGGCAGCCTTTCAGGGTCTCCAACGATTCCCTTCGTGGGTACACCTCGTTTTGTGTTCCATACTCTACCACTGGATTAGAGTCAGGAACTCTTGCCTCACTTCGAAAGGACAGAATATGGCCCGAGAGATAGATAGCATGTCCCTTCTGAGGCTCGTAGACAAAGACACTGGTCTCCTCTTGGGCTTGCTCTCGCTCCCTCACCATTGGTTTCGAGGGAAGCCGCCTGCTCCTTGTGGGCTGTATGATGGAGAGGCCCATGTGGCAAGGAATGAATATTTCTTGCTCACCGCAATGGAGGACCTCTGGCTGCTAGGAGGCACCCGAGTGAGCACACAAGCAGATTTCCCGCCAACAAGCCTGGAGATGACTGAAGACCCACATGACATCTTGACTGCAGCCTTGTGAGAGATCCTGAGACACAGGTCCCTGGCTAGATGCACCTGGATGCCTGGCCCACGGAAACCATATGCGGTTATCAATTGGTGTTGTCGGAAGCCCTCTGGGTTGCGGAAAACATTCAAAAAAGACACAAGGGTGAAGCCACAGTTCTGGCTGCTGACCCACCCCCCTCTCCTGGGCTTGAAATTCCAGGGAAGTCAAGCGATGGTAGCAACCACTGAGAGATTAGGGTAAACAATGCCAGAAAGAGGTCCTCTATTCTGTTCTCCATGTATCTCTCTGAGAGGACATGCCCTCACCTGATCCACCCGAGCCAATAGGTGGCCCATGCAGGAGGAGACAACTGGCCGTGTGGTCCAAGTCGGCTGAGAGCACTAGACCCAGCGTCGCAGAGCCTCCTTGAAGCCAGAAAAAGAGCCCAGAAGTTCCCTGGTGTCCCTAGAGAAGGCACAGAAATTAGATGAGTTGAAAGCCTGGGACCTGGTCATTGGGCTTCTGGGCAAGAGGGGAGATGGCCTGTGGAAGGGACACTGCCTGCAACCCCTCTTGGACCAGACCCCACCTGTCTGCTTTGGGATACTGAGGATTAAGACGAGAGTGAACTAGTGTAGAAGAGATGGTGTTCTAATGCTTGGCAGGTTGAAAGCGATTGAAATTGTTGACATTCCTATTCTCCTTGTCCTCAGGACCACCATTAAGGGGAAGGGGCTTTCAAAGAAGCAAGAGGAGTTTATCACTTACAGCAGCCCTGTCAAGTGTCAATATCCAACCACTCCAGTCCCTTCCACCCCCTTGGCAGCCCCACTGCTTTCATAAGGACACAGATACATTCCCCTACAGGCTTTGGAGCAAACGTTAAGTTTTGATTTCTCTAAGATAAATGCCATAGTGCCATGACCTGCTCCTAAGGCGGTAGCAAGTCTAGTTCTCAAAGAATCTGTGTGGAAGGGTTGAGCCACTCTATTGGACACCTGAAATTGATATTATACTGCATGTGAACGGGAATGTAACTCACGGCTTGGAAAAGGAAAAGAAACTCTTAACTGTTTTCAAGAGTCAGCTCTATCATTTTCCATTCCCAACTGTGATGTGGGAGTGATCCAGTCATTCCACATCCTGCCTTGCATTTGGTGGTGGGGTCTCTCTCTCCCTCTCTGGCGCATTTGGTTTGAATCACTGTGATAGGTGTGCAGTGAGAGCTCACTGGAGTTTTCATTTGAATTGCCCCAATGGCAACTTTCTATGTGGTTTCCATCTGTCTACGCTTTGGTAAGGTGGCAGGCCCTTTACTTTTTCCCCACCCCCCTTCTATTTCCTTTTGCTAACTAGATTGCATGCTTACATGGGGATCAAATTCTGAGTTTCCATGCTTCAGACAGGAGTCCTCTATTAGCTATGTGATTTGGACCTATTTCCTCCAAGTTGGTAGCTTGTCTTTTGGGTCTTCTTAAGGAGGTCTTTCACAGGGCACAGATTTACAATTCTGATTTTTGGATAAAGTCTAATTAATCAACTTTACCTTAGGGAAAATAATTTGATGTTCGACTGGAGGATTCTTTACCTAGCTTTCCATTCTGGAAATTTTTCCCCACATTTTCCCTATAAGATTTATCATTTTCCATGTAAGGCAGTGATTAATTTTGAGCTACTTTTTAAAATACTCTTTTTTTCTTTTTGTCCTTTGGGAGAGTGAACATGTGCATGAGCAGGCAGGGGCCTGGAGGGAGAAGGGAAAAGAGCATCCTCAAGCAGCCTCGCCAGTGAGCTTGGAGCCTGACTTTGTCCCGGGACGCTGAGAGCTTGACAAGAGCCGAAATCAAGAGCTGGCTGCCGCACAGGCTGCCTCACCCAGGCAGCCTGAGTTAAGTTTTGTATAGGGTTTGATACTTAGATTGTGGTCCCCGGCCTCCTCGTCCTCCACCTCCTCCTCCCCTCTCCCGCTCCCTCTTCTGCTTCTCCTTCTTCTTTCATGCCTATGCATGTCCACTTGCTCTAGCACCATTTATTCAAAACGCTGTCACTCCTCCACTGAACGGCTTTTTACCTTTGTCAAGGCCCCATTCGACATATGGGAGTAGTTCACTTTCTGGGTCCTTGATTCTGTTCCACTTATCCATCTTTATTCTGTTCCATTGGTCTAGCTCTTCACCAACACCACACACTTTTGATTACTGTAGACGAATATCTTGAAATGGGGTAGAAGGATTCTTCTGGTTTTCTTCTTTAGTTTTAGTTTCTCCTCTTTTTCTAGGTTCTAAAATAGAAAGATTATAGTTTTGAGACTCCTTTTCTTTTTAGAGAGAGAGACAGAGACAGAGACAGAGAAAGGGAGAGAGAGATGATTAAGCAGCCACCATGCCCAGCACCAGCACAATGCAGGTTCAGCCTCACTATCCCAAGGTTGACCATGACCCGAGTCAAAATCAAGAGTTGGACTAACTGACTGAGCCACCCAGATGCTCCTCCTCCTTTCTAATGTATGCATTGAGTGCTATAAATTGAGCTCTCTGTTGATTTAGCTGTGTCCCACCAATTTTAATACGTTGTAGTTTTATTTTCCTTCGGTTCAGTGCACTGAAATTTTATCTTTTGTCTCCGATAATCTAGAAAGTTACTTTCTACGTGTTTAGATTTTGTTATGTTTCTCCCTTTGATATCTAGTTTCATTTTTAACTTTTTTTTATAAGTGTCAAAGTTTAATTCCAAGACAATGCTACAGAGGGTTGCATTTTTTTCAGGTACACAATATAGAGATTCTCCTCCGCTGCCCAACGACTGTTAGCTCCTGTTGCCAGGCACTGATTTGCCTTGGAGTCTCGGGTGCACCTCCCCCACCCCTACTCCCTTCAGCTCCTGTTGCCAGGCACTGGTTTGCATTGGAGACGGAACCCTCGTAGGGGTTCCAAGCAGTTTCTAGTGGCCGAGAGGACACTGGTGATCAGAGACAAAGCCCCCAGGCTCTCTGGAGCCAGCTGGTGGCCATTACAATGTCTCCCCACACAGTTCTGGAGCCGCTGTGGGCTCTCCGGGAACAGCTGTGGGCTTCTGGGTTGCCGATAATCGAACGTTGGCCACATGGGCCACGAGACTCTGGGTTTGGCTGGGAGATCCTCGTGTGCACTGTGTTGCTGGTGTTCATTCCAGTAAAGTGTGGACTCCGCTTAAGAGGAAGAAAGGGGCACTGTGCCCAGAATGAAGTATCTGGAAAAGACATGGAGAAGACCGACCCGGATGCACCAGCCCATGGAGCCGTCGCATCATCGGAGCACAAGGCCAGTCCTCTCCCGCTACAGATCCTTGCTCTGGCTGCCCTGAATCAAGATGTCGGGTACTTTTCTGTGGGAGACGCTACGCAACTGCTGAAGGGAGTTCGGCAAAGGCTGTTGAAGAAGAGCCCTCACCAGCTCACCGATGAAAATCCCATCTGTGGAGCAGCCCAGGACGATGGAGAACCCCCTGCGAGGAATATGCCAGAAGACTTCAAGGACAGCCCTGATCTGCGGGGAAGTGCAGACCCTCTGTCTCAGGACATTGGCAGCTGTGGACTGAGAGGGCAGGAAGAGGCAGGGGAGGCAGGCAGGCCAGAGCTTCCTGACGGAGGTGTGCCGTGGCAGGCCCCCGCTGAGGGCCAGAGCCAACACCACACCCTCAGCCAGATCCTACTGACGGTGATGCATCTGCTAGAGCTCCTTCAAGATCATCTGGAAGGTGGGGGCTCAAGGAGGCAGGTGCAGACTGGCTCCTCCTCCACTGATCACGTGCCCCGTGGGAGCCCCCTGAATCAAGGAAAGCCATCCAGGGCACTGAAGAAGGCACGTCAGGGGAATGAAGAGCTCCCAGGAAACACAACAATCCACCAAGCTGAGCAAGTATCTTTTCACCAGCGAAACAGCCTCCTGGAAAGGGAGATTCAGAAGCTGCACCTGAAGCTCGAGGCAGAGCCTAAGCTGTGCGAAGAGCACCTCAAACACCTGGAGAGGAAGATGATGGAGGAGAAGGCACGCTGCCTGCAAGTGAAGAACGAACTCGCCAAGGTGCGCAGGAAGGTGGATGCTGCCCACTGGAACTTAGGCCTCTACAAGAAGATGGCCGACGACCTGCACCGAGAATGGCAGAGAATCTCCTCCTTGCATGACCGAGAGCGCCTCCTGGTGGAGAACAGAAGTGAGGAGAGCCAGAAGGCTGTTCTGTGGGCAGAGAGGGAGTTCCAAAGGCTCAAGGAAGAAAACCATTGCCTCAGGCAGAAGCTGGCCAACTCTGGGCCCAAGGTCCAGCCTGTCTCCGGGGGGCCTCCTGCTCCTGCTCCTGCTCCTGCTCCAGCTCCAGCTCCTGCTCCTGCTCTTCTGGGCACAGCCTCCAAATGCCCTCAAGGGCCACAGGCTCCCCTGAAAGCCCAGAAGCCCAAGAAGGGAGCAAGGGTGCACTGGCCAGACTCCAAGTTCTCGGGTCCCCTGCAGGTCTGATTCCCTTTCCCAGCAGCCACCAACACTCACAACCAGAGCACAAAAGCTCCTGTGCTTCCTTACCCCTTCAGCCACACCCATTGCTCCTTTGACTGGAGATCCACCCCATTCTTGAACTGATGCTACCTATTCCCTATAGCCATGTGAGAGAGCATTTTTCATTGTTAAGGACCAAAAAAATAAAACGATCAAATTGCTGATCCTACTGCGACTGAGAATTGATTGTATGAAGGGATTCTATGCCAAGCAACCAAGGGTTTTAAGTGTCCTTTACTGATCACTTAATTGTCCCAATAACCCAGTGTGTCCTATACTACTGAGGTTCAGAGAGGGGACACAACTTGCCCCAAGATCACACAGCTAGTGAATTTCAGAGCTCCCATTCCAAGCCAAGGTTGTCTCATTACCCACTGATGTGAAAATAACTACCACTCCTACCACTACGATGACTTCTGCTTCTTCATTTCTGAGAGAGAGAAAGAGCGAGGGCACACACACATGCAAGCGGGGGAGGGGCAGGGAGAGAGAGATTCCTAGACAGCCTTCCCACTCAAGTGCACAACCAGACGCTGGGCTGGATTTCACAGACCATGGGACCACGCCCTGAGCCGAAATCAAGAGTCAGACGTTGACCTGACTAAGCCACACAGGCACCCTTCCCTTGTGCAAGGAACTTCTAGGCAAGCTGCTGTAAGGATCCCAGAAGGGCTTGACAAAATTTTCTCATAGGTCACGTTCTAGTTTGGATGCAAGGATTATGGTGATGCCTAGCTGAGGTAAAGTCCCAGCAAAGCATGGAGGGCAGCCTTTCAGGGTCTCCAACGATTCCCTTCGTGGGTACACCTCGTTTTGTGTTCCATACTCTACCACTGGATTAGAGTCAGGAACTCTTGCCTCACTTCGAAAGGACAGAATATGGCCCGAGAGATAGATAGCATGTCCCTTCTGAGGCTCGTAGACAAAGACACTGGTCTCCTCTTGGGCTTGCTCTCGCTCCCTCACCATTGGTTTCGAGGGAAGCCGCCTGCTCCTTGTGGGCTGTATGATGGAGAGGCCCATGTGGCAAGGAATGAATATTTCTTGCTCACCGCAATGGAGGACCTCTGGCTGCTAGGAGGCACCCGAGTGAGCACACAAGCAGATTTCCCGCCAACAAGCCTGGAGATGACTGAAGACCCACATGACATCTTGACTGCAGCCTTGTGAGAGATCCTGAGACACAGGTCCCTGGCTAGATGCACCTGGATGCCTGGCCCACGGAAACCATATGCGGTTATCAATTGGTGTTGTCGGAAGCCCTCTGGGTTGCGGAAAACATTCAAAAAAGACACAAGGGTGAAGCCACAGTTCTGGCTGCTGACCCACCCCCCTCTCCTGGGCTTGAAATTCCAGGGAAGTCAAGCGATTATAGCAACCACTAGGAGATTAGGGTAAACAATGCCAGAAAGAGGTCCTCTATTCTGTTCTCCATGTATCTCTCTGAGAGGACATGCCCTCACCTGATCCACCCGAGCCAATAGGTGGCCCATGCAGGAGGAGACAACTGGCCGTGTGGTCCAAGTCGGCTGAGAGCACTAGACCCAGCGTCGCAGAGCCTCCTTGAAGCCAGAAAAAGAGCCCAGAAGTTCCCTGGTGTCCCTAGAGAAGGCACAGAAATTAGATGAGTTGAAAGCCTGGGACCTGGTCATTGGGCTTCTGGGCAAGAGGGGAGATGGCCTGTGGAAGGGACACTGCCTGCAACCCCTCTTGAACCAGACCCCACCTGTCTGCTTTGGGATACTGAGGATTAAGACGAGAGTGAACTAGTGTAGAAGAGATGGTGTTCTAATGCTTGGCAGGTTGAAAGCGATTGAAATCGTTGACATTCCTATTCTCCTCGTCCTCAGGACCACCATTAAGGGGAAGGGGCCTTCAAAGAAGCAAGAGGAGTTTATCACTTACAGCAGCCATGTCAAGTGTCAATATCCAACCACTCCAGTCCCTTCCACCCCCTTGGCAGCCCCAATGCTTTCATAAGGACACAGATACATTCCCCTACAGGCTTTGGAACAAACGTTAAGTTTTGATTTCTCTAAGATAAATGCCATAGTGCCATGACCTGCTCCTAAGGCGGTAGCAAGTCTAGTTCTCAAAGAATCTGTGTGGAAGGGTTGAGCCACTCTATTGGACACCTGAAATTGATATTATACTGCATGTGAATGGTAATGTAACTCAGGCTTGGAAAAGGAAAAGAAACTCTTAACTGTTTTCAAGAGTCAGCTCTATTATTTTCCATTCCCAACTGTGATGCGGGAGTGATCCAGTCATTCCATATCCTACCTTGCATTTGGTGGTGGGGTCTCTCTCTCCCTCTCTGGTGCATTTGGTTTGAATCACTGTGATAGGTGTGCAGTGAGAGCTCACTGGAGTTTTCATTTGAATTGCCCCAATGGCAACTTTCTATGTGGTTTCCATCTGTCTTCGCTTTGGTAAAGGTGGCAGGCCCTTTACTTTTTCCCCACCCCCCTTCTATTTCCTTTTGCTAACTAGATTGCATGCTTACTTGGGGATCAAATTCTGAGTTTCCATGCTTCAGACAGGAGTCCTCTATTAGCTATGTGATTTGGACCTATTTCCTCCAAGTTGGTAGCTTGTCTTTTGGGTCTTCTTAAGGAGGTCTTTCACAGGGCACAGATTTACAATTCTGATTGTTGGAGAAAGTCTAATTAATCAACTTTACCTTAGGGAAAATAATTTGATGTTCGACTGGAGGATTCTTTACCTAGCTTTCCATTCTGGAAATTTTTCCCCACATTTTCCCTATAAGATTTATCATTTTCCATGTAAGGCAGTGATTAATTTTGAGCTACTTTTTAAAATACTCTTTTTTTCTTTTTGTCCTTTGGGAGAGTGAACATGTGCATGAGCGGGCAGGGGCCTGGAGGGAGAAGGGAAAAGAGCATCCTCAAGCAGCCTCGCCAGTGAGCTTGGAGCCTGACTTTGTCCCGGGACGCTGAGAGCTTGACAAGAGCCGAAATCAAGAGCTGGCTGCCGCACAGGCTGCCTCACCCAGGCAGCCTGAGTTAAGTTTTGTATAGGGTTTGATACTTAGATTGTGGTCCCCGGCCTCCTCGTCCTCCACCTCCTCCTCCCCTCTCCCGCTCCCTCTTCTGCTTCTCCTTCTTCTTTCATGCCTATGCATGTCCACTTGCTCTAGCACCATTTATTCAAAATGCTGTCACTCCTCCACTGAACGGCTTTTTACCTTTGTCAAGGCCCCATTCGACATATGGGTGTAGTTCACTTTCTGGGTCCTTGATTCTGTTCCACTTATCCATCTTTATTCTGTTCCATTGGTCTAGCTCTTCACCAACACCACACACTTTTGATTACTGTAGACGAATATCTTGAAATGGGGTAGAAGGATTCTTCTGGTTTTCTTCTTTAGTTTTAGTTTCTCCTCTTTTTCTAGGTTCTAAAATAGAAAGATTATAGTTTTGAGACTCCTTTTCTTTTTAGAGAGAGAGACAGAGACAGAGACAGAGAAAGGGAGAGAGAGATGATTAAGCAGCCACCATGCCCAGCACCAGCACAATGCAGGTTCAGCCTCACTATCCCAAGGTTGACCATGACCCGAGTCAAAATCAAGAGTTGGACTAACTGACTGAGCCACCCAGATGCTCCTCCTCCTTTCTAATGTATGCATTGAATGCTATAAATTGAGCTCTCTGTTGATTTAGCTGTGTCCCACCAATTTTAATACGTTGTAGTTTTATTTTCCTTCCGTTCAGTGCACTGAAATTTTATCTTTTGTCTCCGATAATCTAGAAAGTTACTTTCTACGTGTTTAGATTTTGTTATGTTTCTCCCTTTGATATCTAGTTTCATTTTTAACTTTTTTTATAAGTGTCAAAGTTTAATTCCAAGACAATGCTACAGAGGGTTGCATTTTTTTCAGGTACACAATATAGAGATTCTCCTCCGCTGCCCAACGACTGTTAGCTCCTGTTGCCAGGCACTGATTTGCCTTGGAGTCTCGGGTGCACCTCCCCCACCCCTACTCCCTTCAGCTCCTGTTGCCAGGCACTGGTTTGCATTGGAGACGGAACCCTCGTAGGGGTTCCAAGCAGTTTCTAGTGGCCGAGAGGACACTGGTGATCAGAGACAAAGCCCCCAGGCTCTCTGGAGCCAGCTGGTGGCCATTACAATGTCTCCCCACACAGTTCTGGAGCCGCTGTGGGCTCTCCGGGAACAGCTGTGGGCTTCTGGGTTGCCGATAATCGAACGTTGGCCACATGGGCCACGAGACTCTGGGTTTGGCTGGGAGATCCTCGTGTGCACTGTGTTGCTGGTGTTCATTCCAGTAAAGTGTGGACTCCGCTTAAGAGGAAGAAAGGGGCACTGTGCCCAGAATGAAGTATCTGGAAAAGACATGGAGAAGACCGACCCGGATGCACCAGCCCATGGAGCCGTCGCATCACCGGAGCACAAGGCCAGTCCTCTCCCGCTACAGATCCTTGCTCTGGCTGCCCTGAATCAAGATGTCGGGTACTTTTCTGTGGGAGACGCTACGCAACTGCTGAAGGGAGTTCGGCAAAGGCTGTTGAAGAAGAGCCCTCACCAGCTCACCGATGAAAATCCCATCTGTGGAGCAGCCCAGGACGATGGAGAACCCCCTGCGAGGAATATGCCAGAAGACTTCAAGGACAGCCCTGATCTGCGGGGAAGTGCAGACCCTCTGTCTCAGGACATTGGCAGCTGTGGACTGAGAGGGCAGGAAGAGGCAGGGGAGGCAGGCAGGCCAGAGCTTCCTGACGGAGGTGTGCCGTGGCAGGCCCCCGCTGAGGGCCAGAGCCAACACCACACCCTCAGCCAGATCCTACTGACGGTGATGCATCTGCTAGAGCTCCTTCGAGATCATCTGGAAGGTGGGGGCTCAAGGAGGCAGGTGCAGACTGGCTCCTCCTCCACTGATCACGTGCCCCGTGGGAGCCCCCTGAATCAAGGAAAGCCATCCAGGGCACTGAAGAAGGCACGTCAGGGGAATGAAGAGCTCCCAGGAAACACAACAATCCACCAAGCTGAGCAAGTATCTTTTCACCAGCGAAACAGCCTCCTGGAAAGGGAGATTCAGAAGCTGCACCTGAAGCTCGAGGCAGAGCCTAAGCTGTGCGAAGAGCACCTCAAACACCTGGAGAGGAAGATGATGGAGGAGAAGGCACGCTGCCTGCAAGTGAAGAACGAACTCGCCAAGGTGCGCAGGAAGGTGGATGCTGCCCACTGGAACTTAGGCCTCTACAAGAAGATGGCCGACGACCTGCACCGAGAATGGCAGAGAATCTCCTCCTTGCATGACCGAGAGCGCCTCCTGGTGGAGAACAGAAGTGAGGAGAGCCAGAAGGCTGTTCTGTGGGCAGAGAGGGAGTTCCAAAGGCTCAAGGAAGAAAACCATTGCCTCAGGCAGAAGCTGGCCAACTCTGGGCCCAAGGTCCAGCCTGTCTCCGGGGGGCCTCCTGCTCCTGCTCCTGCTCCTGCTCCAGCTCCAGCTCCTGCTCCTGCTCTTCTGGGCACAGCCTCCAAATGCCCTCAAGGGCCACAGGCTCCCCTGAAAGCCCAGAAGCCCAAGAAGGGAGCAAGGGTGCACTGGCCAGACTCCAAGTTCTCGGGTCCCCTGCAGGTCTGATTCCCTTTCCCAGCAGCCACCAACACTCACAACCAGAGCACAAAAGCTCCTGTGCTTCCTTACCCCTTCAGCCACACCCATTGCTCCTTTGACTGGAGATCCACCCCATTCTTGAACTGATGCTACCTATTCCCTATAGCCATGTGAGAGAGCATTTTTCATTGTTAAGGACCAAAAAAATAAAACGATCAAATTGCTGATCCTACTGCGACTGAGAATTGATTGTATGAAGGGATTCTATGCCAAGCAACGAAGGGTTTTAAGTGTCCTTTACTGATCACTTAATTGTCCCAATAACCCAGTGTGTCCTATACTACTGAGGTTCAGAGAGGGGACACAACTTGCCTCAAGATCACACAGCTAGTGAATTTCAGAGCTCCCATTCCAAGTCAAGGTTGTCTCATTACCCACTGATGTGAAAATAACTACCACTCCTACCACTACGATGACTTCTGCTTCTTCATTTCTGAGAGAGAGAAAGAGCGAGGGCACACACACATGCAAGCGGGGGAGGGGCAGGGAGAGAGAGATTCCTAGACAGACTTCCCACTCAAGTGCACAACCAGACGCTGGGCTGGATTTCACAGACCATGGGACCACGCCCTGAGCCGAAATCAAGAGTCAGACGTTGACCTGACTAAGCCACACAGGCACCCTTCCCTTGTGCAAGGAACTTCTAGGCAAGCTGCTATAAGGATCCCAGAAGGGCTTGACAAAATTTTCTCATAGGTCACGTTCTAGTTTGGATGCAAGGATTATGGTGATGCCTAGCTGAGGTAAAGTCCCAGCAAAGCATGGAGGGCAGCCTTTCAGGGTCTCCAACGATTCCCTTCGTGGGTACACCTCGTTTTGTGTTCCATACTCTACCACTGGATTAGAGTCAGGAACTCTTGCCTCACTTCGAAAGGACAGAATATGGCCCGAGAGATAGATAGCATGTCCCTTCTGAGGCTCGTAGACAAAGACACTGGTCTCCTCTTGGGCTTGCTCTCGCTCCCTCACCATTGGTTTCGAGGGAAGCCGCCTGCTCCTTGTGGGCTGTATGATGGAGAGGCCCATGTGGCAAGGAATGAATATTTCTTGATCACCGCAATGGAGGACCTCTGGCTGCTAGGAGGCACCCGAGTGAGCACACAAGCAGATTTCCCGCCAACAAGCCTGGAGATGACTGAAGACCCACATGACATCTTGACTGCAGCCTTGTGAGAGATCCTGAGACACAGGTCCCTGGCTAGATGCACCTGGATGCCTGGCCCACGGAAACCATATGCGGTTATCAATTGGTGTTGTCGGAAGCCCTCTGGGTTGCGGAAAACATTCAAAAAAGACACAAGGGTGAAGCCACAGTTCTGGCTGCTGACCCACCCCCCTCTCCTGGGCTTGAAATTCCAGGGAAGTCAAGCGATGGTAGCAACCACTGAGAGATTAGGGTAAACAATGCCAGAAAGAGGTCCTCTATTCTGTTCTCCATGTATCTCTCTGAGAGGACATGCCCTCACCTGATTCACCCGAGCCAATAGGTGGCCCATGCAGGAGGAGACAACTGGCCGTGTGGTCCAAGTCGGCTGAGAGCACTAGACCCAGCGTCGCAGAGCCTCCTTGAAGCCAGAAAAAGAGCCCAGAAGTTCCCTGGTGTCCCTAGAGAAGGCACAGAAATTAGATGAGTTGAAAGCCTGGGACCTGGTCATTGGGCTTCTGGGCAAGAGGGGAGATGGCCTGTGGAAGGGACACTGCCTGCAACCCCTCTTGGACCAGACCCCACCTGTCTGCTTTGGGATACTGAGGATTAAGACGAGAGTGAACTAGTGTAGAAGAGATGGTGTTCTAATGCTTGGCAGGTTTAAAGCGATTGAAATTGTTGACATTCCTATTCTCCTTGTCCTCAGGACCACCATTAAGGGGAAGGGGCTTTCAAAGAAGCAAGAGGAGTTTATCACTTACAGCAGCCCTGTCAAGTGTCAATATCCAACCACTCCAGTCCCTTCCACCCCCTTGGCAGCCCCACTGCTTTCATAAGGACACAGATACATTCCCCTACAGGCTTTGGAGCAAACGTTAAGTTTTGATTTCTCTAAGATAAATGCCATAGTGCCATGACCTGCTCCTAAGGCGGTAGCAAGTCTAGTTCTCAAAGAATCTGTGTGGAAGGGTTGAGCCACTCTATTGGACACCTGAAATTGATATTATACTGCATGTGAACGGGAATGTAACTCACGGCTTGGAAAAGGAAAAGAAACTCTTAACTGTTTTCAAGAGTCAGCTCTATCATTTTCCATTCCCAACTGTGATGTGGGAGTGATCCAGTCATTCCACATCCTGCCTTGCATTTGGTGGTGGGGTCTCTCTCTCCCTCTCTGGCACATTTGGTTTGAATCACTGTGATAGGTGTGCAGTGAGAGCTCACTGGAGTTTTCATTTGAATTGCCCCAATGGCAACTTTCTATGTGGTTTCCATCTGTCTACGCTTTGGTAAAGGTGGCAGGCCCTTTACTTTTTCCCCACCCCCCTTCTATTTCCTTTTGCTAACTAGATTGCATGCTTACATGGGGATCAAATTCTGAGTTTCCATGCTTCAGACAGGAGTCCTCTATTAGCTATGTGATTTGGACCTATTTCCTCCAAGTTGGTAGCTTGTCTTTTGGGTCTTCTTAAGGAGGTCTTTCACACGGCACAGATTTACAATTCTGATTTTTGGAGAAAGTCTAATTAATCAACTTTACCTTAGGGAAAATAATTTGATGTTCGACTGGAGGATTCTTTACCTAGCTTTCCATTCTGGAAATTTTTCCCCACATTTTCCCTATAAGATTTATCATTTTCCATGTAAGGCAGTGATTAATTTTGAGCTACTTTTTAAAATACTCTTTTTTTCTTTTTTTCCTTTGGGAGAGTGAACATGTGCATGAGCAGGCAGGGGCCTGGAGGGAGAAGGGAAAAGAGCATCCTCAAGCAGCCTCGCCAGTGAGCTTGGAGCCTGACATTGTCCCGGGACGCTGAGAGCTTGACAAGAGCCGAAATCAAGAGCTGGGTGCCGCACAGGCTGCCTCACCCAGGCAGCCTGAGTTAAGTTTTGTATAGGGTTTGATACTTAGATTGTGGTCCCCGGCCTCCTCGTCCTCCACCTCCTCCTCCCCTCTCCCGCTCCCTCTTCTGCTTCTCCTTCTTCTTTCATGCCTATGCATGTCCACTTACTCTAGCACCATTTATTCAAAACGCTGTCACTCCTCCACTGAACGGCTTTTTACCTTTGTCAAGGCCCCATTCGACATATGGGTGTAGTTCACTTTCTGGGTCCTTGATTCTGTTCCACTTATCCATCTTTATTCTGTTCCATTGGTCTAGCTCTTCACCAACACCACACACTTTTGATTACTGTAGACGAATATCTTGAAATGGGGTAGAAGGATTCTTCTGGTTTTCTTCTTTAGTTTTAGTTTCTCCTCTTTTTCTAGGTTCTAAAATAGAAAGATTATAGTTTTGAGACTCCTTTTCTTTTTAGAGAGAGAGACAGAGACAGAGAAAGGGAGAGAGAGATGATTAAGCAGCCACCATGCCCAGCACCAGCACAATGCAGGTTCAGCCTCACTATCCCAAGGTTGACCATGACCCGAGTCAAAATCAAGAGTTGGACTAACTGACTGAGCCACCCAGATGCTCCTCCTCCTTTCTAATGTATGCATTGAGTGCTATAAATTGAGCTCTCTGTTGATTTAGCTGTGTCCCACCAATTTTAATACGTTGCAGTTTTATTTTCCTTCCGTTCAGTGCACTGAAATTTTATCTTTTGTCTCCGATAATCTAGAAAGTTACTTTCTACGTGTTTAGATTTTGTTATGTTTCTCCCTTTGATATCTAGTTTCATTTTTAACTTTTTTTTATAAGTGTCAAAGTTTAATTCCAAGACAATGCTACAGAGGGTTGCATTTTTTTCAGGTACACAATATAGAGATTCTCCTCCGCTGCCCAACGACTGTTAGCTCCTGTTGCCAGGCACTGATTTGCCTTGGAGTCTCGGGTGCACCTCCCCCACCCCTACTCCCTTCAGCTCCTGTTGCCAGGCACTGGTTTGCATTGGAGACGGAACCCTCGTAGGGGTTCCAAGCAGTTTCTAGTGGCCGAGAGGACACTGGTGATCAGAGACAAAGCCCCCAGGCTCTCTGGAGCCAGCTGGTGGCCATTACAATGTCTCCCCACACAGTTCTGGAGCCGCTGTGGGCTCTCCGGGAACAGCTGTGGGCTTCTGGGTTGCCGATAATCGAACGTTGGCCACATGGGCCACGAGACTCTGGGTTTGGCTGGGAGATCCTCGTGTGCACTGTGTTGCTGGTGTTCATTCCAGTAAAGTGTGGACTCCGCTTAAGAGGAAGAAAGGGGCACTGTGCCCAGAATGAAGTATCTGGAAAAGACATGGAGAAGACCGACCCGGATGCACCAGCCCATGGAGCCGTCGCATCATCGGAGCACAAGGCCAGTCCTCTCCCGCTACAGATCCTTGCTCTGGCTGCCCTGAATCAAGATGTCGGGTACTTTTCTGTGGGAGACGCTACGCTACTGCTGAAGGGAGTTCGGCAAAGGCTGTTGAAGAAGAGCCCTCACCAGCTCACCGATGAAAATCCCATCTGTGGAGCAGCCCAGGACGATGGAGAACCCCCTGCGAGGAATATGCCAGAAGACTTCAAGGACAGCCCTGATCTGCGGGGAAGTGCAGACCCTCTGTCTCAGGACATTGGCAGCTGTGGACTGAGAGGGCAGGAAGAGGCAGGGGAGGCAGGCAGGCCAGAGCTTCCTGACGGAGGTGTGCCGTGGCAGGCCCCCGCTGAGGGCCAGAGCCAACACCACACCCTCAGCCAGATCCTACTGACGGTGATGCATCTGCTAGAGCTCCTTCGGGATCATCTGGAAGGTGGGGGCTCAAGGACGCAGGTGCAGACTGGCTCCTCCTCCACTGATCACGTGCCCCGTGGGAGCCCCCTGAATCAAGGAAAGCCATCCAGGGCACTGAAGAAGGCACGTCAGGGGAATGAAGAGCTCCCAGGAAACACAACAATCCACCAAGCTGAGCAAGTATCTTTTCACCAGCGAAACAGCCTCCTGGAAAGGGAGATTCAGAAGCTGCACCTGAAGCTCGAGGCAGAGCCTAAGCTGTGCGAAGAGCACCTCAAACACCTGGAGAGGAAGATGATGGAGGAGAAGGCACGCTGCCTGCAAGTGAAGAACGAACTCGCCAAGGTGCGCAGGAAGGTGGATGCTGCCCACTGGAACTTAGGCCTCTACAAGAAGATGGCCTACGACCTGCACCGAGAATGGCAGAGAATCTCCTCCTTGCATGACCGAGAGCGCCGCCTGGTGGAGAACAGAAGTGAGGAGAGCCAGAAGGCTGTTCTGTGGGCAGAGAGGGAGTTCCAAAGGCTCAAGGAAGAAAACCATTGCCTCAGGCAGAAGCTGGCCAACTCTGGGCCCAAGGTCCAGCCTGTCTCCGGGGGGCCTCCTGCTCCTGCTCCTGCTCCTGCTCCAGCTCCAGCTCCTGCTCCTGCTCTTCTGGGCACAGCCTCCAAATGCCCTCAAGGGCCACAGGCTCCCCTGAAAGCCCAGAAGCCCAAGAAGGGAGCAAGGGTGCACTGGCCAGACTCCAAGTTCTCGGGTCCCCTGCAGGTCTGATTCCCTTTCCCAGCAGCCACCAACACTCACAACCAGAGCACAAAAGCTCCTGTGCTTCCTTACCCATCAGCCACACCCATTGCTCCTTTGACTGGAGATCCACCCCATTCTTGAACTGATGCTACCTATTCCCTATAGCCATGTGAGAGAGCATTTTTCATTGTTAAGGACCAAAAAAATAAAACGATCAAATTGCTGATCCTACTGCGACTGAGAATTGATTGTATGAAGGGATTCTATGCCAAGCAACGAAGGGTTTTAAGTGTCCTTTACTGATCACTTAATTGTCCCAATAACCCAGTGTGTCCTATACTACTGAGGTTCAGAGAGGGGACACAACTTGCCCCAAGATCACACAGCTAGTGAATTTCAGAGCTCCCATTCCAAGCCAAGGTTGTCTCATTACCCACTGATGTGAAAATAACTACCACTCCTACCACTACGATGACTTCTGCTTCTTCATTTCTGAGAGAGAGAAAGAGCGAGGGCACACACACATGCAAGCGGGGGAGGGGCAGGGAGAGAGAGATTCCTAGACAGCCTTCCCACTCAAGTGCACAACCAGACGCTGGGCTGGATTTCACAGACCATGGGACCACGCCCTGAGCCGAAATCAAGAGTCAGACGTTGACCTGACTAAGCCACACAGGCACCCTTCCCTTGTGCAAGGAACTTCTAGGCAAGCTGCTGTAAGGATCCCAGAAGGGCTTGACAAAATTTTCTCATAGGTCACGTTCTAGTTTGGATGCAAGGATTATGGTGATGCCTAGCTGAGGTAAAGTCCCAGCAAAGCATGGAGGGCAGCCTTTCAGGGTCTCCAACGATTCCCTTCGTGGGTACACCTCGTTTTGTGTTCCATACTCTACCACTGGATTAGAGTCAGGAACTCTTGCCTCACTTCGAAAGGACAGAATATGGCCCGAGAGATAGATAGCATGTCCCTTCTGAGGCTCGTAGACAAAGACACTGGTCTCCTCTTGGGCTTGCTCTCGCTCCCTCACCATTGGTTTCGAGGGAAGCCGCCTGCTCCTTGTGGGCTGTATGATGGAGAGGCCCATGTGGCAAGGAATGAATATTTCTTGCTCATCGCAATGGAGGACCTCTGGCTGCTAGGAGCCACCCGAGTGAGCACACAAGCAGATTTCCCGCCAACAAGCCTGGAGATGACTGAAGACCCACATGACATCTTGACTGCAGCCTTGTGAGAGATCCTGAGACACAGGTCCCTGGCTAGATGCACCTGGATGCCTGGCCCACGGAAACCATATGCGGTTATCAATTGGTGTTGTCGGAAGCCCTCTGGGTTGCGGAAAACATTCAAAAAAGACACAAGGGTGAAGCCACAGTTCTGGCTGCTGACCCACCCCCCTCTCCTGGGCTTGAAATTCCAGGGAAGTCAAGCGATGGTAGCAAGCACTGAGAGATTAGGGTAAACAATGCCAGAAAGAGGTCCTCTATTCTGTTCTCCATGTATCTCTCTGAGAGGACATGCCCTCACCTGATCCACCCGAGCCAATAGGTGGCCCATGCAGGAGGAGACAACTGGCCGTGTGGTCCAAGTCGGCTAAGAGCACTAGACCCAGCGTCGCAGAGCCTCCTTGAAGCCAGAAAAAGAGCCCAGAAGTTCCCTGGTGTCCCTAGAGAAGGCACAGAAATTAGATGAGTTGAAAGCCTGGGACCTGGTCATTGGGCTTCTGGGCAAGAGGGGAGATGGCCTGTGGAAGGGACACTGCCTGCAACCCCTCTTGGACCAGACCCCACCTGTCTGCTTTGGGATACTGAGGATTAAGACGAGAGTGAACTAGTGTAGAAGAGATGGTGTTCTAATGCTTGGCAGGTTGAAAGCGATTGAAATCGTTGACATTCCTATTCTCCTCGTCCTCAGGACCACCATTAAGGGGAAGGGGCCTTCAAAGAAGCAAGAGGAGTTTATCACTTACAGCAGTCCTGTCAAGTGTCAATATCCAACCACTCCAGTCCCTTCCACCCCCTTGGCAGCCCCAATGCTTTCATAAGGACACAGATACATTCCCCTACAGGCTTTGGAGCAAACGTTAAGTTTTGATTTCTCTAAGATAAATGCCATAGTGCCATGACCTGCTCCTAAGGCGGTAGCAAGTCTAGTTCTCAAAGAATCTGTGTGGAAGGGTTGAGCCACTCTATTGGACACCTGAAATTGATATTATACTGCATGTGAACGGGAATGTAACTCACGGCTTGGAAAAGGAAAAGAAACTCTTAACTGTTTTCAAGAGTCAGCTCTATCATTTTCCATTCCCAACTGTGATGTGGGAGTGATCCAGTCATTCCACATCCTGCCTTGCATTTGGTGGTGGGGTCTCTCTCTCCCTCTCTGGCGCATTTGGTTTGAATCACTGTGATAGGTGTGCAGTGAGAGCTCACTGGAGTTTTCATTTGAATTGCCCCAATGGCAACTTTCTATGTGGTTTCCATCTGTCTACGCTTTGGTAAAGGTGGCAGGCCCTTTACTTTTTCCCCACCCCCCTTCTATTTCCTTTTGCTAACTAGATTGCATGCTTACATGGGGATCAAATTCTGAGTTTCCATGCTTCAGACAGGAGTCCTCTATTAGCTATGTGATTTGGACCTATTTCCTCCAAGTTGGTAGCTTGTATTTTGGGTCTTCTTAAGGAGGTCTTTCACACGGCACAGATTTACAATTCTGATTGTTGGATAAAGTCTAATTAATCAACTTTACCTTAGGGAAAATAATTTGATGTTCGACTGGAGGATTCTTTACCTAGCTTTCCATTCTGGAAATTTTTCCCCACATTTTCCCTATAAGATTTATCATTTTCCATGTAAGGCAGTGATTAATTTTGAGCTACTTTTTAAAATACTCTTTTTTTCTTTTTTTCCTTTGGGAGAGTGAACATGTGCATGAGCAGGCAGGGGCCTGGAGGGAGAAGGGAAAAGAGCATCCTCAAGCAGCCTCGCCAGTGAGCTTGGAGCCTGACTTTGTCCCGGGACGCTGAGAGCTTGACAAGAGCCGAAATCAAGAGCTGGGTGCCGCACAGGCTGCCTCACCCAGGCAGCCTGAGTTAAGTTTTGTATAGGGTTTGATACTTAGATTGTGGTCCCCGGCCTCCTCGTCCTCCACCTCCTCCTCCCCTCTCCCGCTCCCTCTTCTGCTTCTCCTTCTTCTTTCATGCCTATGCATGTCCACTTGCTCTAGCACCATTTATTCAAAACGCTGTCACTCCTCCACTGAACGGCTTTTTACCTTTGTCAAGGCCCCATTCGACATATGGGTGTAGTTCACTTTCTGGGTCCTTGATTCTGTTCCACTTATCCATCTTTATTCTGTTCCATTGGTCTAGCTCTTCACCAACACCACACACTTTTGATTACTGTAGACGAATATCTTGAAATGGGGTAGAAGGATTCTTCTGGTTTTCTTCTTTAGTTTTAGTTTCTCCTCTTTTTCTAGGTTCTAAAATAGAAAGATTATAGTTTTGAGACTCCTTTTCTTTTTAGAGAGAGAGACAGAGACAGAGACAGAGAAAGGGAGAGAGAGATGATTAAGCAGCCACCATGCCCAGCACCAGCACAATGCAGGTTCAGCCTCACTATCCCAAGGTTGACCATGACCCGAGTCAAAATCAAGAGTTGGACTAACTGACTGAGCCACCCAGATGCTCCTCCTCCTTTCTAATGTATGCATTGAGTGCTATAAATTGAGCTCTCTGTTGATTTAGCTGTGTCCCACCAATTTTAATACGTTGCAGTTTTATTTTCCTTCGGTTCAGTGCACTGAAATTTTATCTTTTGTCTCCGATAATCTAGAAAGTTACTTTCTACGTGTTTAGATTTTGTTATGTTTCTCCCTTTGATATCTAGTTTCATTTTTAACTTTTTTTTATAAGTGTCAAAGTTTAATTCCAAGACAATGCTACAGAGGGTTGCATTTTTTTCAGGTACACAATATAGAGATTCTCCTCCGCTGCCCAACGACTGTTAGCTCCTGTTGCCAGGCACTGATTTGCCTTGGAGTCTCGGGTGCACCTCCCCCACCCCTACTCCCTTCAGCTCCTGTTGCCAGGCACTGGTTTGCATTGGAGACGGAACCCTCGTAGGGGTTCCAAGCAGTTTCTAGTGGCCGAGAGGACACTGGTGATCAGAGACAAAGCCCCCAGGCTCTCTGGAGCCAGCTGGTGGCCATTACAATGTCTCCCCACACAGTTCTGGAGCCGCTGTGGGCTCTCCGGGAACAGCTGTGGGCTTCTGGGTTGCCGATAATCGAACGTTGGCCACATGGGCCACGAGACTCTGGGTTTGGCTGGGAGATCCTCGTGTGCACTGTGTTGCTGGTGTTCATTCCAGTAAAGTGTGGACTCCGCTTAAGAGGAAGAAAGGGGCACTGTGCCCAGAATGAAGTATCTGGAAAAGACATGGAGAAGACCGACCCGGATGCACCAGCCCATGGAGCCGTCGCATCATCGGAGCACAAGGCCAGTCCTCTCCCGCTACAGATCCTTGCTCTGGCTGCCCTGAATCAAGATGTCGGGTACTTTTCTGTGGGAGACGCTACGCAACTGCTGAAGGGAGTTCGGCAAAGGCTGTTGAAGAAGAGCCCTCACCAGCTCACCGATGAAAATCCCATCTGTGGAGCAGCCCAGGACGATGGAGAACCCCCTGCGAGGAATATGCCAGAAGACTTCAAGGACAGCCCTGATCTGCGGGGAAGTGCAGACCCTCTGTCTCAGGACATTGGCAGCTGTGGACTGAGAGGGCAGGAAGAGGCAGGGGAGGCAGGCAGGCCAGAGCTTCCTGACGGAGGTGTGCCGTGGCAGGCCCCCGCTGAGGGCCAGAGCCAACACCACACCCTCAGCCAGATCCTACTGACGGTGATGCATCTGCTAGAGCTCCTTCGGGATCATCTGGAAGGTGGGGGCTCAAGGACGCAGGTGCAGACTGGCTCCTCCTCCACTGATCACGTGCCCCGTGGGAGCCCCCTGAATCAAGGAAAGCCATCCAGGGCACTGAAGAAGGCACGTCAGGGGAATGAAGAGCTCCCAGGAAACACAACAATCCACCAAGCTGAGCAAGTATCTTTTCACCAGCGAAACAGCCTCCTGGAAAGGGAGATTCAGAAGCTGCACCTGAAGCTCGAGGCAGAGCCTAAGCTGTGCGAAGAGCACCTCAAACACCTGGAGAGGAAGATGATGGAGGAGAAGGCACGCTGCCTGCAAGTGAAGAACGAACTCGCCAAGGTGCGCAGGAAGGTGGATGCTGCCCACTGGAACTTAGGCCTCTACAAGAAGATGGCCGACGACCTGCACCGAGAATGGCAGAGAATCTCCTCCTTGCATGACCGAGAGCGCCTCCTGGTGGAGAACAGAAGTGAGGAGAGCCAGAAGGCTGTTCTGTGGGCAGAGAGGGAGTTCCAAAGGCTCAAGGAAGAAAACCATTGCCTCAGGCAGAAGCTGGCCAACTCTGGGCCCAAGGTCCAGCCTGTCTCCGGGGGGCCTCCTGCTCCTGCTCCTGCTCCTGCTCCAGCTCCAGCTCCTGCTCCTGCTCTTCTGGGCACAGCCTCCAAATGCCCTCTAGGGCCACAGGCTCCCCTGAAAGCCCAGAAGCCCAAGAAGGGAGCAAGGGTGCACTGGCCAGACTCCAAGTTCTCGGGTCCCCTGCAGGTCTGATTCCCTTTCCCAGCAGCCACCAACACTCACAACCAGAGCACAAAAGCTCCTGTGCTTCCTTACCCCTTCAGCCACACCCATTGCTCCTTTGACTGGAGATCCACCCCATTCTTGAACTGATGCTACCTATTCCCTATAGCCATGTGAGAGAGCATTTTTCATTGTTAAGGACCAAAAAAATAAAACGATCAAATTGCTGATCCTACTGCGACTGAGAATTGATTGTATGAAGGGATTCTATGCCAAGCAACCAAGGGTTTTAAGTGTCCTTTACTGATCACTTAATTGTCCCAATAACCCAGTGTGTCCTATACTACTGAGGTTCAGAGAGGGGACACAACTTGCCCCAAGATCACACAGCTAGTGAATTTCAGAGCTCCCATTCCAAGCCAAGGTTGTCTCATTACCCACTGATGTGAAAATAACTACCACTCCTACCACTACGATGACTTCTGCTTCTTCATTTCTGAGAGAGAGAAAGAGCGAGGGCACACACACATGCAAGCGGGGGAGGGGCAGGGAGAGAGAGATTCCTAGACAGCCTTCCCACTCAAGTGCACAACCAGACGCTGGGCTGGATTTCACAGACCATGGGACCACGCCCTGAGCCGAAATCAAGAGTCAGACGTTGACCTGACTAAGCCACACAGGCACCCTTCCCTTGTGCAAGGAACTTCTAGGCAAGCTGCTGTAAGGATCCCAGAAGGGCTTGACAAAATTTTCTCATAGGTCACGTTCTAGTTTGGATGCAAGGATTATGGTGATGCCTAGCTGAGGTAAAGTCCCAGCAAAGCATGGAGGGCAGCCTTTCAGGGTCTCCAACGATTCCCTTCGTGGGTACACCTCGTTTTGTGTTCCATACTCTACCACTGGATTAGAGTCAGGAACTCTTGCCTCACTTCGAAAGGACAGAATATGGCCCGAGAGATAGATAGCATGTCCCTTCTGAGGCTCGTAGACAAAGACACTGGTCTCCTCTTGGGCTTGCTCTCGCTCCCTCACCATTGGTTTCGAGGGAAGCCGCCTGCTCCTTGTGGGCTGTATGATGGAGAGGCCCATGTGGCAAGGAATGAATATTTCTTGCTCACCGCAATGGAGGACCTCTGGCTGCTAGGAGGCACCCGAGTGAGCACACAAGCAGATTTCCCGCCAACAAGCCTGGAGATGACTGAAGACCCACATGACATCTTGACTGCAGCCTTGTGAGAGATCCTGAGACACAGGTCCCTGGCTAGATGCACCTGGATGCCTGGCCCACGGAAACCATATGCGGTTATCAATTGGTGTTGTCGGAAGCCCTCTGGGTTGCGGAAAACATTCAAAAAAGACACAAGGGTGAAGCCACAGTTCTGGCTGCTGACCCACCCCCCTCTCCTGGGCTTGAAATTCCAGGGAAGTCAAGCGATGGTAGCAACCACTGAGAGATTAGGGTAAACAATGCCAGAAAGAGGTCCTCTATTCTGTTCTCCATGTATCTCTCTGAGAGGACATGCCCTCACCTGATCCACCCGAGCCAATAGGTGGCCCATGCAGGAGGAGACAACTGGCCGTGTGGTCCAAGTCGGCTGAGAGCACTAGACCCAGCGTCGCAGAGCCTCCTTGAAGCCAGAAAAAGAGCCCAGAAGTTCCCTGGTGTCCCTAGAGAAGGCACAGAAATTAGATGAGTTGAAAGCCTGGGACCTGGTCATTGGGCTTCTGGGCAAGAGGGGAGATGGCCTGTGGAAGGGACACTGCCTGCAACCCCTCTTGGACCAGACCCCACCTGTCTGCTTTGGGATACTGAGGATTAAGACGAGAGTGAACTAGTGTAGAAGAGATGGTGTTCTAATGCTTGGCAGGTTTAAAGCGATTGAAATTGTTGACATTCCTATTCTCCTTGTCCTCAGGACCACCATTAAGGGGAAGGGGCTTTCAAAGAAGCAAGAGGAGTTTATCACTTACAGCAGCCCTGTCAAGTGTCAATATCCAACCACTCCAGTCCCTTCCACCCCCTTGGCAGCCCCACTGCTTTCATAAGGACACAGATACATTCCCCTACAGGCTTTGGAGCAAACGTTAAGTTTTGATTTCTCTAAGATAAATGCCATAGTGCCATGACCTGCTCCTAAGGCGGTAGCAAGTCTAGTTCTCAAAGAATCTGTGTGGAAGGGTTGAGCCACTCTATTGGACACCTGAAAATGATATTATACTGCATGTGAACGGGAATGTAACTCACGGCTTGGAAAAGGAAAAGAAACTCTTAACTGTTTTCAAGAGTCAGCTCTATCATTTTCCATTCCCAACTGTGATGTGGGAGTGATCCAGTCATTCCACATCCTGCCTTGCATTTGGTGGTGGGGTCTCTCTCTCCCTCTCTGGCGCATTTGGTTTGAATCACTGTGATAGGTGTGCAGTGAGAGCTCACTGGAGTTTTCATTTGAATTGCCCCAATGGCAACTTTCTATGTGGTTTCCATCTGTCTACGCTTTGGTAAAGTTGGCAGGCCCTTTCCTTTTTCCCCACCCCCTTCTATTTCCTTTTGCTAACTAGATTGCATGCTTACATGGGGATCAAATTCTGAGTTTCCATGCTTCAGACAGGAGTCCTCTATTAGCTATGTGATTTGGACCTATTTCCTCCAAGTTGGTAGCTTGTCTTTTGGGTCTTCTTAAGGAGGTCTTTCACACGGCACAGATTTACAATTCTGATTGTTGGAGAAAGTCTAATTAATCAACTTTACCTTAGGGAAAATAATTTGATGTTCGACTGGAGGATTCTTTACCTAGCTTTCCATTCTGGAAAATTTTCCCCACATTTTCCCTATAAGATTTATCATTTTCCATGTAAGGCAGTGATTAATTTTGAGCTACTTTTTAAAATACTCTTTTTTTCTTTTTGTCCTTCGGGAGAGTGAACATGTGCATGAGCGGGCAGGGGCCTGGAGGGAGAAGGCAAAAGAGCATCCTCAAGCAGCCTCGCCAGTGAGCTTGGAGCCTGACTTTGTCCCGGGACGCTGAGAGCTTGACAAGAGCCGAAATCAAGAGCTGGCTGCCGCACAGGCTGCCTCACCCAGGCAGCCTGAGTTAAGTTTTGTATAGGGTTTGATACTTAGATTGTGGTCCCCGGCCTCCTCGTCCTCCACCTCCTCCTCCCCTCTCCCGCTCCCTCTTCTGCTTCTCCTTCTTCTTTCATGCCTATGCATGTCCACTTGCTCTAGCACCATTTATTCAAAACGCTGTCACTCCTCCACTGAACGGCTTTTTACCTTTGTCAAGGCCCCATTCGACATATGGGTGTAGTTCACTTTCTGGGTCCTTGATTCTGTTCCACTTATCCATCTTTATTCTGTTCCATTGGTATAGCTCTTCACCAACACCACACACTTTTGATTACTGTAGACGAATATCTTGAAATGGGGTAGAAGGATTCTTCTGGTTTTCTTCTTTAGTTTTAGTTTCTCCTCTTTTTCTAGGTTCTAAAATAGAAAGATTATAGTTTTGAGACTCCTTTTCTTTTTAGAGAGAGAGACAGAGACAGAGACAGAGAAAGGGAGAGAGAGATGATTAAGCAGCCACCATGCCCAGCACCAGCACAATGCAGGTTCAGCCTCACTATCCCAAGGTTGACCATGACCCGAGTCAAAATCAAGAGTTGGACTAACTGACTGAGCCACCCAGATGCTCCTCCTCCTTTCTAATGTATGCATTGAGTGCTATAAATTGAGCTCTCTGTTGATTTAGCTGTGTCCCACCAATTTTAATACGTTGCAGTTTTATTTTCCTTCCGTTCAGTGCACTGAAATTTTATCTTTTGTCTCCGATAATCTAGAAAGTTACTTTCTACGTGTTTAGATTTTGTTATGTTTCTCCCTTTGATATCTAGTTTCATTTTTAACTTTTTTTTATAAGTGTCAAAGTTTAATTCCAAGACAATGCTACAGAGGGTTGCATTTTTTTCAGGTACACAATATAGAGATTCTCCTCCGCTGCCCAACGACTGTTAGCTCCTGTTGCCAGGCACTGATTTGCCTTGGAGTCTCGGGTGCACCTCCCCCACCCCTACTCCCTTCAGCTCCTGTTGCCAGGCACTGGTTTGCATTGGAGACGGAACCCTCGTAGGGGTTCCAAGCAGTTTCTAGTGGCCGAGAGGACACTGGTGATCAGAGACAAAGCCCCCAGGCTCTCTGGAGCCAGCTGGTGGCCATTACAATGTCTCCCCACACAGTTCTGGAGCCGCTGTGGGCTCTCCGGGAACAGCTGTGGGCTTCTGGGTTGCCGATAATCGAACGTTGGCCACATGGGCCACGAGACTCTGGGTTTGGCTGGGAGATCCTCGTGTGCACTGTGTTGCTGGTGTTCATTCCAGTAAAGTGTGGACTCCGCTTAAGAGGAAGAAAGGGGCACTGTGCCCAGAATGAAGTATCTGGAAAAGACATGGAGAAGACCGACCCGGATGCACCAGCCCATGGAGCCGTCGCATCATCGGAGCACAAGGCCAGTCCTCTCCCGCTACAGATCCTTGCTCTGGCTGCCCTGAATCAAGATGTCGGGTACTTTTCTGTGGGAGACGCTACGCAACTGCTGAAGGGAGTTCGGCAAAGGCTGTTGAAGAAGAGCCCTCACCAGCTCACCGATGAAAATCCCATCTGTGGAGCAGCCCAGGACGATGGAGAACCCCCTGCGAGGAATATGCCAGAAGACTTCAAGGACAGCCCTGATCTGCGGGGAAGTGCAGACCCTCTGTCTCAGGACATTGGCAGCTGTGGACTGAGAGGGCAGGAAGAGGCAGGGGAGGCAGGCAGGCCAGAGCTTCCTGACGGAGGTGTGCCGTGGCAGGCCCCCGCTGAGGGCCAGAGCCAACACCACACCCTCAGCCAGATCCTACTGACGGTGATGCATCTGCTAGAGCTCCTTCGAGATCATCTGGAAGGTGGGGGCTCAAGGAGGCAGGTGCAGACTGGCTCCTCCTCCACTGATCACGTGCCCCGTGGGAGCCCCCTGAATCAAGGAAAGCCATCCAGGGCACTGAAGAAGGCACGTCAGGGGAATGAAGAGCTCCCAGGAAACACAACAATCCACCAAGCGGAGCAAGTATCTTTTCACCAGCGAAACAGCCTCCTGGAAAGGGAGATTCAGAAGCTGCACCTGAAGCTCGAGGCAGAGCCTAAGCTGTGCGAAGAGCACCTCAAACACCTGGAGAGGAAGATGATGGAGGAGAAGGCACGCTGCCTGCAAGTGAAGAACGAACTCGCCAAGGTGCGCAGGAAGGTGGATGCTGCCCACTGGAACTTAGGCCTCTACAAGAAGATGGCCGACGACCTGCACCGAGAATGGCAGAGAATCTCCTCCTTGCATGACCGAGAGCGCCGCCTGGTGGAGAACAGAAGTGAGGAGAGCCAGAAGGCTGTTCTGTGGGCAGAGAGGGAGTTCCAAAGGCTCAAGGAAGAAAACCATTGCCTCAGGCAGAAGCTGGCCAACTCTGGGCCCAAGGTCCAGCCTGTCTCCGGGGGGCCTCCTGCTCCTGCTCCTGCTCCTGCTCCAGCTCCAGCTCCTGCTCCTGCTCTTCTGGGCACAGCCTCCAAATGCCCTCAAGGGCCACAGGCTCCCCTGAAAGCCCAGAAGCCCAAGAAGGGAGCAAGGGTGCACTGGCCAGACTCCAAGTTCTCGGGTCCCCTGCAGGTCTGATTCCCTTTCCCAGCAGCCACCAACACTCACAACCAGAGCACAAAAGCTCCTGTGCTTCCTTACCCCTTCAGCCACACCCATTGCTCCTTTGACTGGAGATCCACCCCATTCTTGAACTGATGCTACCTATTCCCTATAGCCATGTGAGAGAGCATTTTTCATTGTTAAGGACCAAAAAAATAAAACGATCAAATTGCTGATCCTACTGCGACTGAGAATTGATTGTATGAAGGGATTCTATGCCAAGCAACCAAGGGTTTTAAGTGTCCTTTACTGATCACTTAATTGTCCCAATAACCCAGTGTGTCCTATACTACTGAGGTTCAGAGAGGGGACACAACTTGCCTCAAGATCACACAGCTAGTGAATTTCAGAGCTCCCATTCCAAGCCAAGGTTGTCTCATTACCCACTGATGTGAAAATAACTACCACTCCTACCACTACGATGACTTCTGCTTCTTCATTTCTGAGAGAGAGAAAGAGCGAGGGCACACACACATGCAAGCGGGGGAGGGGCAGGGAGAGAGAGATTCCTAGACAGCCTTCCCACTCAAGTGCACAACCAGACGCTGGGCTGGATTTCACAGACCATGGGACCACGCCCTGAGCCGAAATCAAGAGTCAGACGTTGACCTGACTAAGCCACACAGGCACCCTTCCCTTGTGCAAGGAACTTCTAGGCAAGCTGCTGTAAGGATCCCAGAAGGGCTTGACAAAATTTTCTCATAGGTCACGTTCTAGTTTGGATGCAAGGATTATGGTGATGCCTAGCTGAGGTAAAGTCCCAGCAAAGCATGGAGGGCAGCCTTTCAGGGTCTCCAACGATTCCCTTCGTGGGTACACCTCGTTTTGTGTTCCATACTCTACCACTGGATTAGAGTCAGGAACTCTTGCCTCACTTCGAAAGGACAGAATATGGCCCGAGAGATAGATAGCATGTCCCTTCTGAGGCTCGTAGACAAAGACACTGGTCTCCTCTTGGGCTTGCTCTCGCTCCCTCACCATTGGTTTCGAGGGAAGCCGCCTGCTCCTTGTGGGCTGTATGATGGAGAGGCCCATGTGGCAAGGAATGAATATTTCTTGCTCACCGCAATGGAGGACCTCTGGCTGCTAGGAGGCACCCGAGTGAGCACACAAGCAGATTTCCCGCCAACAAGCCTGGAGATGACTGAAGACCCACATGACATCTTGACTGCAGCCTTGTGAGAGATCCTGAGACACAGGTCCCTGGCTAGATGCACCTGGATGCCTGGCCCACGGAAACCATATGCGGTTATCAATTGGTGTTGTCGGAAGCCCTCTGGGTTGCGGAAAACATTCAAAAAAGACACAAGGGTGAAGCCACAGTTCTGGCTGCTGACCCACCCCCCTCTCCTGGGCTTGAAATTCCAGGGAAGTCAAGCGATGGTAGCAACCACTGAGAGATTAGGGTAAACAATGCCAGAAAGAGGTCCTCTATTCTGTTCTCCATGTATCTCTCTGAGAGGACATGCCCTCACCTGATTCACCCGAGCCAATAGGTGGCCCATGCAGGAGGAGACAACTGGCCGTGTGGTCCAAGTCGGCTGAGAGCACTAGACCCAGCGTCGCAGAGCCTCCTTGAAGCCAGAAAAAGAGCCCAGAAGTTCCCTGGTGTCCCTAGAGAAGGCACAGAAATTAGATGAGTTGAAAGCCTGGGACCTGGTCATTGGGCTACTGGGCAAGAGGGGAGATGGCCTGTGGAAGGGACACTGCCTGCAACCCCTCTTGGACCAGACCCCACCTGTCTGCTTTGGGATACTGAGGATTAAGACGAGAGTGAACTAGTGTAGAAGAGATGGTGTTCTAATGCTTGGCAGGTTTAAAGCGATTGAAATTGTTGACATTCCTATTCTCCTTGTCCTCAGGACCACCATTAAGGGGAAGGGGCTTTCAAAGAAGCAAGAGGAGTTTATCACTTACAGCAGCCCTGTCAAGTGTCAATATCCAACCACTCCAGTCCCTTCCACCCCCTTGGCAGCCCCACTGCTTTCATAAGGACACAGATACATTCCCCTACAGGCTTTGGAGCAAACGTTAAGTTTTGATTTCTCTAAGATAAATGCCATAGTGCCATTACCTGCTCCTAAGGCGGTAGCAAGTCTAGTTCTCAAAGAATCTGTGTGGAAGGGTTGAGCCACTCTATTGGACACCTGAAATTGATATTATACTGCATGTGAACGGGAATGTAACTCACGGCTTGGAAAAGGAAAAGAAACTCTTAACTGTTTTCAAGAGTCAGCTCTATCATTTTCCATTCCCAACTGTGATGTGGGAGTGATCCAGTCATTCCACATCCTGCCTTGCATTTGGTGGTGGGGTCTCTCTCTCCCTCTCTGGCGCATTTGGTTTGAATCACTGTGATAGGTGTGCAGTGAGAGCTCACTGGAGTTTTCATTTGAATTGCCCCAATGGCAACTTTCTATGTGGTTTCCATCTGTCTACGCTTTGGTAAAGGTGGCAGGCCCTTTACTTTTTCCCCACCCCCCTTCTATTTCCTTTTGCTAACTAGATTGCATGCTTACATGGGGATCAAATTCTGAGTTTCCATGCTTCAGACAGGAGTCCTCTATTAGCTATGTGATTTGGACCTATTTCCTCCAAGTTGGTAGCTTGTCTTTTGCGTCTTCTTAAGGAGGTCTTTCACACGGCACAGATTTACAATTCTGATTGTTGGATAAAGTCCAATTAATCAACTTTACCTTAGGGAAAATAATTTGATGTTCGACTGGAGGATTTTTACCTAGCTTTCCATTCTGGAAATTTTTCCCCACATTTTCCCTATAAGATTTATCATTTTCCATGTAAGGCAGTGATTAATTTTGAGCTACTTTTTAAAATACTCTTTTTTTCTTTTTGTCCTTTGGGAGAGTGAACATGTGCATGAGCGGGCAGGGGCCTGGAGGGAGAAGGGAAAAGAGCATCCTCAAGAAGCCTCGCCAGTGAGCTTGGAGCCTGACTTTGTCCCGGGACGCTGAGAGCTTGACAAGAGCCGAAATCAAGAGCTGGCTGCCGCACAGGCTGCCTCACCCAGGCAGCCTGAGTTAAGTTTTGTATAGGGTTTGATACTTAGATTGTGGTCCCCGGCCTCCTCGTCCTCCACCTCCTCCTCCCCTCTCCCGCTCCCTCTTCTGCTTCTCCTTCTTCTTTCATGCCTATGCATGTCCACTTGCTCTAGCACCATTTATTCAAAACGCTGTCACTCCTCCACTGAACGGCTTTTTACCTTTGTCAAGGCCCCATTCGACATATGGGTGTAGTTCACTTTCTGGGTCCTTGATTCTGTTCCACTTATCCATCTTTATTCTGTTCCATTGGTCTAGCTCTTCACCAACACCACACACTTTTGATTACTGTAGACGAATATCTTGAAATGGGGTAGAAGGATTCTTCTGGTTTTCTTCTTTAGTTTTAGTTTCTCCTCTTTTTCTAGGTTCTAAAATAGAAAGATTATAGTTTTGAGACTCCTTTTCTTTTTAGAGAGAGAGACAGAGACAGAGACAGAGAAAGGGAGAGAGAGATGATTAAGCAGCCACCATGCCCAGCACCAGCACAATGCAGGTTCAGCCTCACTATCCCAAGGTTGACCATGACCCGAGTCAAAATCAAGAGTTGGACTAACTGACTGAGCCACCCAGATGCTCCTCCTCCTTTCTAATGTATGCATTGAGTGCTATAAATTGAGCTCTCTGTTGATTTAGCTGTGTCCCACCAATTTTAATACGTTGCAGTTTTATTTTCCTTCGGTTCAGTGCACTGAAATTTTATCTTTTGTCTCCGATAATCTCGAAAGTTACTTTCTACGTGTTTAGATTTTGTTATGTTTCTCCCTTTGATATCTAGTTTCATTTTTAACTTTTTTATATAAGTGTCAAAGTTTAATTCCAAGACAATGCTACAGAGGGTTGCATTTTTTTCAGGTACACAATATAGAGATTCTCCTCCGCTGCCCAACGACTGTTAGCTCCTGTTGCCAGGCACTGATTTGCCTTGGAGTCTCGGGTGCACCTCCCCCACCCCTACTCCCTTCAGCTCCTGTTGCCAGGCACTGGTTTGCATTGGAGACGGAACCCTCGTAGGGGTTCCAAGCAGTTTCTAGTGGCCGAGAGGACACTGGTGATCAGAGACAAAGCCCCCAGGCTCTCTGGAGCCAGCTGGTGGCCATTACAATGTCTCCCCACACAGTTCTGGAGCCGCTGTGGGCTCTCCGGGAACAGCTGTGGGCTTCTGGGTTGCCGATAATCGAACGTTGGCCACATGGGCCACGAGACTCTGGGTTTGGCTGGGAGATCCTCGTGTGCACTGTGTTGCTGGTGTTCATTCCAGTAAAGTGTGGACTCCGCTTAAGAGGAAGAAAGGGGCACTGTGCCCAGAATGAAGTATCTGGAAAAGACATGGAGAAGACCGACCCGGATGCACCAGCCCATGGAGCCGTCGCATCATCGGAGCACAAGGCCAGTCCTCTCCCGCTACAGCTCCTTGCTCTGGCTGCCCTGAATCAAGATGTCGGGTACTTTTCTGTGGGAGACGCTACGCAACTGCTGAAGGGAGTTCGGCAAAGGCTGTTGAAGAAGAGCCCTCACCAGCTCACCGATGAAAATCCCATCTGTGGAGCAGCCCAGGACGATGGAGAACCCCCTGCGAGGAATATGCCAGAAGACTTCAAGGACAGCCCTGATCTGCGGGGAAGTGCAGACCCTCTGTCTCAGGACATTGGCAGCTGTGGACTGAGAGGGCAGGAAGAGGCAGGGGAGGCAGGCAGGCCAGAGCTTCCTGACGGAGGTGTGCCGTGGCAGGCCCCCGCTGAGGGCCAGAGCCAACACCACACCCTCAGCCAGATCCTACTGACGGTGATGCATCTGCTAGAGCTCCTTCGGGATCATCTGGAAGGTGGGGGCTCAAGGACGCAGGTGCAGACTGGCTCCTCCTCCACTGATCACGTGCCCCGTGGGAGCCCCCTGAATCAAGGAAAGCCATCCAGGGCACTGAAGATGGCACGTCAGGGGAATGAAGAGCTCCCAGGAAACACAACAATCCACCAAGCTGAGCAAGTATCTTTTCACCAGCGAAACAGCCTCCTGGAAAGGGAGATTCAGAAGCTGCACCTGAAGCTCGAGGCAGAGCCTAAGCTGTGCGAAGAGCACCTCAAACACCTGGAGAGGAAGATGATGGAGGAGAAGGCACGCTGCCTGCAAGTGAAGAACGAACTCGCCAAGGTGCGCAGGAAGGTGGATGCTGCCCACTGGAACTTAGGCCTCTACAAGAAGATGGCCGACGACCTGCACCGAGAATGGCAGAGAATCTCCTCCTTGCATGACCGAGAGCGCCGCCTGGTGGAGAACAGAAGTGAGGAGAGCCAGAAGGCTGTTCTGTGGGCAGAGAGGGAGTTCCAAAGGCTCAAGGAAGAAAACCATTGCCTCAGGCAGAAGCTGGCCAACTCTGGGCCCAAGGTCCAGCCTGTCTCCGGGGGGCCTCCTGCTCCTGCTCCTGCTCCTGCTCCAGCTCCAGCTCCTGCTCCTGCTCTTCTGGGCACAGCCTCCAAATGCCCTCAAGGGCCACAGGCTCCCCTGAAAGCCCAGAAGCCCAAGAAGGGAGCAAGGGTGCACTGGCCAGACTCCAAGTTCTCGGGTCCCCTGCAGGTCTGATTCCCTTTCCCAGCAGCCACCAACACTCACAACCAGAGCACAAAAGCTCCTGTGCTTCCTTACCCCTTCAGCCACACCCATTGCTCCTTTGACTGGAGATCCACCCCATTCTTGAACTGATGCTACCTATTCCCTATAGCCATGTGAGAGAGCATTTTTCATTGTTAAGGACCAAAAAAATAAAACGATCAAATTGCTGATCCTACTGCGACTGAGAATTGATTGTATGAAGGGATTCTATGCCAAGCAACCAAGGGTTTTAAGTGTCCTTTACTGATCACTTAATTGTCCCAATAACCCAGTGTGTCCTATACTACTGAGGTTCAGAGAGGGGACACAACTTGCCTCAAGATCACACAGCTAGTGAATTTCAGAGCTCCCATTCCAAGCCAAGGTTGTCTCATTACCCACTGATGTGAAAATAACTACCACTCCTACCACTACGATGACTTCTGCTTCTTCATTTCTGAGAGAGAGAAAGAGCGAGGGCACACACACATGCAAGCGGGGGAGGGGCAGGGAGAGAGAGATTCCTAGACAGCCTTCCCACTCAAGTGCACAACCAGACACTGGGCTGGATTTCACAGACCATGGGACCACGCCCTGAGCCGAAATCAAGAGTCAGACGTTGACCTGACTAAGCCACACAGGCACCCTTCCCTTGTGCAAGGAACTTCTAGGCAAGCTGCTGTAAGGATCCCAGAAGGGCTTGACAAAATTTTCTCATAGGTCACGTTCTAGTTTGGATGCAAGGATTATGGTGATGCCTAGCTGAGGTAAAGTCCCAGCAAAGCATGGAGGGCAGCCTTTCAGGGTCTCCAACGATTCCCTTCGTGGGTACACCTCGTTTTGTGTTCCATACTCTACCACTGGATTAGAGTCAGGAACTCTTGCCTCACTTCGAAAGGACAGAATATGGCCCGAGAGATAGATAGCATGTCCCTTCTGAGGCTCGTAGACAAAGACACTGGTCTCCTCTTGGGCTTGCTCTCGCTCCCTCACCATTGGTTTCGAGGGAAGCCGCCTGCTCCTTGTGGGCTGTATGATGGAGAGGCCCATGTGGCAAGGAATGAATATTTCTTGCTCACCGCAATGGAGGACCTCTGGCTGCTAGGAGGCACCCGAGTGAGCACACAAGCAGATTTCCCGCCAACAGGCCTGGAGATGACTGAAGACCCACATGACATCTTGACTGCAGCCTTGTGAGAGATCCTGAGACACAGGTCCCTGGCTAGATGCACCTGGATGCCTGGCCCACGGAAACCATATGCGGTTATCAATTGGTGTTGTCGGAAGCCCTCTGGGTTGCGGAAAACATTCAAAAAAGACACAAGGGTGAAGCCACAGTTCTGGCTGCTGACCCACCCCCCTCTCCTGGGCTTGAAATTCCAGGGAAGTCAAGCGATGGTAGCAACCACTGAGAGATTAGGGTAAACAATGCCAGAAAGAGGTCCTCTATTCTGTTCTCCATGTATCTCTCTGAGAGGACATGCCCTCACCTGATTCACCCGAGCCAATAGGTGGCCCATGCAGGAGGAGACAACTGGCCGTGTGGTCCAAGTCGGCTGAGAGCACTAGACCCAGCGTCGCAGAGCCTCCTTGAAGCCAGAAAAAGAGCCCAGAAGTTCCCTGGTGTCCCTAGAGAAGGCACAGAAATTAGATGAGTTGAAAGCCTGGGACCTGGTCATTGGGCTACTGGGCAAGAGGGGAGATGGCCTGTGGAAGGGACACTGCCTGCAACCCCTCTTGGACCAGACCCCACCTGTCTGCTTTGGGATACTGAGGATTAAGACGAGAGTGAACTAGTGTAGAAGAGATGGTGTTCTAATGCTTGGCAGGTTTAAAGCGATTGAAATTGTTGACATTCCTATTCTCCTTGTCCTCAGGACCACCATTAAGGGGAAGGGGCTTTCAAAGAAGCAAGAGGAGTTTATCACTTACAGCAGCCCTGTCAAGTGTCAATATCCAACCACTCCAGTCCCTTCCACCCCCTTGGCAGCCCCACTGCTTTCATAAGGACACAGATACATTCCCCTACAGGCTTTGGAGCAAACGTTAAGTTTTGATTTCTCTAAGATAAATGCCATAGTGCCATGACCTGCTCCTAAGGCGGTAGCAAGTCTAGTTCTCAAAGAATCTGTGTGGAAGGGTTGAGCCACTCTATTGGACACCTGAAATTGATATTATACTGCATGTGAACGGGAATGTAACTCACGGCTTGGAAAAGGAAAAGAAACTCTTAACTGTTTTCAAGAGTCAGCTCTATCATTTTCCATTCCCAACTGTGATGTGGGAGTGATCCAGTCATTCCACATCCTGCCTTGCATTTGGTGGTGGGGTCTCTCTCTCCCTCTCTGGCGCATTTGGTTTGAATCACTGTGATAGGTGTGCAGTGAGAGCTCACTGGAGTTTTCATTTGAATTGCCCCAATGGCAACTTTCTATGTGGTTTCCATCTGTCTACGCTTTGGTAAAGTTGGCAGGCCCTTTACTTTTTCCCCACCCCCCTTCTATTTCCTTTTGCTAACTAGATTGCATGCTTACATGGGGATCAAATTCTGAGTTTCCATGCTTCAGACAGGAGTCCTCTATTAGCTATGTGATTTGGACCTATTTCCTCCAAGTTGGTAGCTTGTCTTTTGGGTCTTCTTAAGGAGGTCTTTCACACGGCACAGATTTACAATTCTGATTTTTGGATAAAGTCTAATTAATCAACTTTACCTTAGGGAAAATAATTTGATGTTCGACTGGAGGATTCTTTACCTAGCTTTCCATTCTGGAAATTTTTCCCCACATTTTCCCTATAAGATTTATCATTTTCCATGTAAGGCAGTGATTAATTTTGAGCTACTTTTTAAAATACTCTTTTTTTCTTTTTGTCCTTTGGGAGAGTGAACATGTGCATGAGCGGGCAGGGGCCTGGAGGGAGAAGGGAAAAGAGCATCCTCAAGCAGCCTCGCCAGTGAGCTTGGAGCCTGACTTTGTCCCGGGACGCTGAGAGCTTGACAAGAGCCGAAATCAAGAGCTGGCTGCCGCACAGGCTGCCTCACCCAGGCAGCCTGAGTTAAGTTTTGTATAGGGTTTGATACTTAGATTGTGGTCCCCGGCCTCCTCGTCCTCCACCTCCTCCTCCCCTCTCCCGCTCCCTCTTCTGCTTCTCCTTCTTCTTTCATGCCTATGCATGTCCACTTGCTCTAGCACCATTTATTCAAAACGCTGTCACTCCTCCACTGAACGGCTTTTTACCTTTGTCAAGGCCCCATTCGACATATGGGTGTAGTTCACTTTCTGGGTCCTTGATTCTGTTCCACTTATCCATCTTTATTCTGTTCCATTGGTATAGCTCTTCACCAACACCACACACTTTTGATTACTGTAGACGAATATCTTGAAATGGGGTAGAAGGATTCTTCTGGTTTTCTTCTTTAGTTTTAGTTTCTCCTCTTTTTCTAGGTTCTAAAATAGAAAGATTATAGTTTTGAGACTCCTTTTCTTTTTAGAGAGAGAGACAGAGACAGAGACAGAGAAAGGGAGAGAGAGATGATTAAGCAGCCACCATGCCCAGCACCAGCACAATGCAGGTTCAGCCTCACTATCCCAAGGTTGACCATGACCCGAGTCAAAATCAAGAGTTGGACTAACTGACTGAGCCACCCAGATGCTCCTCCTCCTTTCTAATGTATGCATTGAGTGCTATAAATTGAGCTCTCTGTTGATTTAGCTGTGTCCCACCAATTTTAATACGTTGCAGTTTTATTTTCCTTCCGTTCAGTGCACTGAAATTTTATCTTTTGTCTCCGATAATCTAGAAAGTTACTTTCTACGTGTTTAGATTTTGTTATGTTTCTCCCTTTGATATCTAGTTTCATTTTTAACTTTTTTTTATAAGTGTCAAAGTTTAATTCCAAGACAATGCTACAGAGGGTTGCATTTTTTTCAGGTACACAATATAGAGATTCTCCTCCGCTGCCCAACGACTGTTAGCTCCTGTTGCCAGGCACTGATTTGCCTTGGAGTCTCGGGTGCACCTCCCCCACCCCTACTCCCTTCAGCTCCTGTTGCCAGGCACTGGTTTGCATTGGAGACGGAACCCTCGTAGGGGTTCCAAGCAGTTTCTAGTGGCCGAGAGGACACTGGTGATCAGAGACAAAGCCCCCAGGCTCTCTGGAGCCAGCTGGTGGCCATTACAATGTCTCCCCACACAGTTCTGGAGCCGCTGTGGGCTCTCCGGGAACAGCTGTGGGCTTCTGGGTTGCCGATAATCGAACGTTGGCCACATGGGCCACGAGACTCTGGGTTTGGCTGGGAGATCCTCGTGTGCACTGTGTTGCTGGTGTTCATTCCAGTAAAGTGTGGACTCCGCTTAAGAGGAAGAAAGGGGCACTGTGCCCAGAATGAAGTATCTGGAAAAGACATGGAGAAGACCGACCCGGATGCACCAGCCCATGGAGCCGTCGCATCATCAGAGCACAAGGCCAGTCCTCTCCCGCTACAGCTCCTTGCTCTGGCTGCCCTGAATCAAGATGTCGGGTACTTTTCTGTGGGAGACGCTACGCAACTGCTGAAGGGAGTTCGGCAAAGGCTGTTGAAGAAGAGCCCTCACCAGCTCACCGATGAAAATCCCATCTGTGGAGCAGCCCAGGACGATGGAGAACCCCCTGCGAGGAATATGCCAGAAGACTTCAAGGACAGCCCTGATCTGCGGGGAAGTGCAGACCCTCTGTCTCAGGACATTGGCAGCTGTGGACTGAGAGGGCAGGAAGAGGCAGGGGAGGCAGGCAGGCCAGAGCTTCCTGACGGAGGTGTGCCGTGGCAGGCCCCCGCTGAGGGCCAGAGCCAACACCACACCCTCAGCCAGATCCTACTGACGGTGATGCATCTGCTAGAGCTCCTTCGGGATCATCTGGAAGGTGGGGGCTCAAGGACGCAGGTGCAGACTGGCTCCTCCTCCACTGATCACGTGCCCCGTGGGAGCCCCCTGAATCAAGGAAAGCCATCCAGGGCACTGAAGAAGGCACGTCAGGGGAATGAAGAGCTCCCAGGAAACACAACAATCCACCAAGCTGAGCAAGTATCTTTTCACCAGCGAAACAGCCTCCTGGAAAGGGAGATTCAGAAGCTGCACCTGAAGCTCGAGGCAGAGCCTAAGCTGTGCGAAGAGCACCTCAAACACCTGGAGAGGAAGATGATGGAGGAGAAGGCACGCTGCCTGCAAGTGAAGAACGAACTCGCCAAGGTGCGCAGGAAGGTGGATGCTGCCCACTGGAACTTAGGCCTCTACAAGAAGATGGCCGACGACCTGCACCGAGAATGGCAGAGAATCTCCTCCTTGCATGACCGAGAGCGCCTCCTGGTGGAGAACAGAAGTGAGGAGAGCCAGAAGGCTGTTCTGTGGGCAGAGAGGGAGTTCCAAAGGCTCAAGGAAGAAAACCATTGCCTCAGGCAGAAGCTGGCCAACTCTGGGCCCAAGGTCCAGCCTGTCTCCGGGGGGCCTCCTGCTCCTGCTCCTGCTCCTGCTCCAGCTCCAGCTCCTGCTCCTGCTCTTCTGGGCACAGCCTCCAAATGCCCTCAAGGGCCACAGGCTCCCCTGAAAGCCCAGAAGCCCAAGAAGGGAGCAAGGGTGCACTGGCCAGACTCCAAGTTCTCGGGTCCCCTGCAGGTCTGATTCCCTTTCCCAGCAGCCACCAACACTCACAACCAGAGCACAAAAGCTCCTGTGCTTCCTTACCCATCAGCCACACCCATTGCTCCTTTGACTGGAGATCCACCCCATTCTTGAACTGATGCTACCTATTCCCTATAGCCATGTGAGAGAGCATTTTTCATTGTTAAGGACCAAAAAAATAAAACGATCAAATTGCTGATCCTACTGCGACTGAGAATTGATTGTATGAAGGGATTCTATGCCAAGCAACCAAGGGTTTTAAGTGTCCTTTACTGATCACTTAATTGTCCCAATAACCCAGTGTGTCCTATACTACTGAGGTTCAGAGAGGGGACACAACTTGCCCCAAGATCACACAGCTAGTGAATTTCAGAGCTCCCATTCCAAGCCAAGGTTGTCTCATTACCCACTGATGTGAAAATAACTACCACTCCTACCACTACGATGACTTCTGCTTCTTCATTTCTGAGAGAGAGAAAGAGCGAGGGCACACACACATGCAAGCGGGAGAGGGGCAGGGATAGAGAGATTCCTAGACAGCCTTCCCACTCAAGTGCACAACCAGACGCTGGGCTGGATTTCACAGACCATGGGACCACGCCCTGAGCCGAAATCAAGAGTCAGACGTTGACCTGACTAAGCCACACAGGCACCCTTCCCTTGTGCAAGGAACTTCTAGGCAAGCTGCTGTAAGGATCCCAGAAGGGCTTGACAAAATTTTCTCATAGGTCACGTTCTAGTTTGGATGCAAGGATTATGGTGATGCCTAGCTGAGGTAAAGTCCCAGCAAAGCATGGAGGGCAGCCTTTCAGGGTCTCCAACGATTCCCTTCGTGGGTACACCTCGTTTTGTGTTCCATACTCTACCACTGGATTAGAGTCAGGAACTCTTGCCTCACTTCGAAAGGACAGAATATGGCCCGAGAGATAGATAGCATGTCCCTTCTGAGGCTCGTAGACAAAGACACTGGTCTCCTCTTGGGCTTGCTCTCGCTCCCTCACCATTGGTTTCGAGGGAAGCCGCCTGCTCCTTGTGGGCTGTATGATGGAGAGGCCCATGTGGCAAGGAATGAATATTTCTTGCTCACCGCAATGGAGGACCTCTGGCTGCTAGGAGGCACCCGAGTGAGCACACAAGCAGATTTCCCGCCAACAAGCCTGGAGATGACTGAAGACCCACATGACATCTTGACTGCAGCCTTGTGAGAGATCCTGAGACACAGGTCCCTGGCTAGATGCACCTGGATGCCTGGCCCACGGAAACCATATGCGGTTATCAATTGGTGTTGTCGGAAGCCCTCTGGGTTGCGGAAAACATTCAAAAAAGACACAAGGGTGAAGCCACAGTTCTGGCTGCTGACCCACCCCCCTCTCCTGGGCTTGAAATTCCAGGGAAGTCAAGCGATGGTAGCAACCACTGAGAGATTAGGGTAAACAATGCCAGAAAGAGGTCCTCTATTCTGTTCTCCATGTATCTCTCTGAGAGGACATGCCCTCACCTGATTCACCCGAGCCAATAGGTGGCCCATGCAGGAGGAGACAACTGGCCGTGTGGTCCAAGTCGGCTGAGAGCACTAGACCCAGCGTCGCAGAGCCTCCTTGAAGCCAGAAAAAGAGCCCAGAAGTTCCCTGGTGTCCCTAGAGAAGGCACAGAAATTAGATGAGTTGAAAGCCTGGGACCTGGTCATTGGGCTTCTGGGCAAGAGGGGAGATGGCCTGTGGAAGGGACACTGCCTGCAACCCCTCTTGGACCAGACCCCACCTGTCTGCTTTGGGATACTGAGGATTAAGACGAGAGTGAACTAGTGTAGAAGAGATGGTGTTCTAATGCTTGGCAGGTTTAAAGCGATTGAAATTGTTGACATTCCTATTCTCCTTGTCCTCAGGACCACCATTAAGGGGAAGGGGCTTTCAAAGAAGCAAGAGGAGTTTATCACTTACAGCAGCCCTGTCAAGTGTCAATATCCAACCACTCCAGTCCCTTCCACCCCCTTGGCAGCCCCACTGCTTTCATAAGGACACAGATACATTCCCCTACAGGCTTTGGAGCAAACGTTAAGTTTTGATTTCTCTAAGATAAATGCCATAGTGCCATGACCTGCTCCTAAGGCGGTAGCAAGTCTAGTTCTCAAAGAATCTGTGTGGAAGGGTTGAGCCACTCTATTGGACACCTGAAAATGATATTATACTGCATGTGAACGGGAATGTAACTCACGGCTTGGAAAAGGAAAAGAAACTCTTAACTGTTTTCAAGAGTCAGCTCTATCATTTTCCATTCCCAACTGTGATGTGGGAGTGATCCAGTCATTCCACATCCTGCCTTGCATTTGGTGGTGGGGTCTCTCTCTCCCTCTCTGGCGCATTTGGTTTGAATCACTGTGATAGGTGTGCAGTGAGAGCTCACTGGAGTTTTCATTTGAATTGCCCCAATGGCAACTTTCTATGTGGTTTCCATCTGTCTACGCTTTGGTAAAGTTGGCAGGCCCTTTCCTTTTTCCCCACCCCCTTCTATTTCCTTTTGCTAACTAGATTGCATGCTTACATGGGGATCAAATTCTGAGTTTCCATGCTTCAGACAGGAGTCCTCTATTAGCTATGTGATTTGGACCTATTTCCTCCAAGTTGGTAGCTTGTCTTTTGGGTCTTCTTAAGGAGGTCTTTCACACGGCACAGATTTACAATTCTGATTGTTGGAGAAAGTCTAATTAATCAACTTTACCTTAGGGAAAATAATTTGATGTTCGACTGGAGGATTCTTTACCTAGCTTTCCATTCTGGAAAATTTTCCCCACATTTTCCCTATAAGATTTATCATTTTCCATGTAAGGCAGTGATTAATTTTGAGCTACTTTTTAAAATACTCTTTTTTTCTTTTTGTCCTTTGGGAGAGTGAACATGTGCATGAGCGGGCAGGGGCCTGGAGGGAGAAGGGAAAAGAGCATCCTCAAGCAGCCTCGCCAGTGAGCTTGGAGCCTGACTTTGTCCCGGGACGCTGAGAGCTTGACAAGAGCCGAAATCAAGAGCTGGCTGCCGCACAGGCTGCCTCACCCAGGCAGCCTGAGTTAAGTTTTGTATAGGGTTTGATACTTAGATTGTGGTCCCCGGCCTCCTCGTCCTCCACCTCCTCCTCCCCTCTCCCGCTCCCTCTTCTGCTTCTCCTTCTTCTTTCATGCCTATGCATGTCCACTTGCTCTAGCACCATTTATTCAAAACACTGTCACTCCTCCACTGAACGGCTTTTTACCTTTGTCAAGGCCCCATTCGACATATGGGTGTAGTTCACGTTCTGGGTCCTTGATTCTGTTCCACTTATCCATCTTTATTCTGTTCCATTGGTATAGCTCTTCACCAACACCACACACTTTTGATTACTGTAGACGAATATCTTGAAATGGGGTAGAAGGATTCTTCTGGTTTTCTTCTTTAGTTTTAGTTTCTCCTCTTTTTCTAGGTTCTAAAATAGAAAGATTATAGTTTTGAGACTCCTTTTCTTTTTAGAGAGAGAGACAGAGACAGAGAAAGGAAGAGAGAGATGATTAAGCAGCCACCATGCCCAGCACCAGCACAATGCAGGTTCAGCCTCACTATCCCAAGGTTGACCATGACCCGAGTCAAAATCAAGAGTTGGACTAACTGACTGAGCCACCCAGATGCTCCTCCTCCTTTCTAATGTATGCATTGAGTGCTAAAAATTGAGCTCTCTGTTGATTTAGCTGTGTCCCACCAATTTTAATACGTTGTAGTTTTATTTTCCTTCGGTTCAGTGCACTGAAATTTTATCTTTTGTCTCCGATAATCTAGAAAGTTACTTTCTACGTGTTTAGATTTTGTTATGTTTCTCCCTTTGATATCTAGTTTCATTTTTAACTTTTTTATATAAGTGTCAAAGTTTAATTCCAAGACAATGCTACAGAGGGTTGCATTTTTTTCAGGTACACAATATAGAGATTCTCCTCCGCTGCCCAACGACTGTTAGCTCCTGTTGCCAGGCACTGATTTGCCTTGGAGTCTCGGGTGCACCTCCCCCACCCCTACTCCCTTCAGCTCCTGTTGCCAGGCACTGGTTTGCATTGGAGACGGAACCCTCGTAGGGGTTCCAAGCAGTTTCTAGTGGCCGAGAGGACACTGGTGATCAGAGACAAAGCCCCCAGGCTCTCTGGAGCCAGCTGGTGGCCATTACAATGTCTCCCCACACAGTTCTGGAGCCGCTGTGGGCTCTCCGGGAACAGCTGTGGGCTTCTGGGTTGCCGATAATCGAACGTTGGCCACATGGGCCACGAGACTCTGGGTTTGGCTGGGAGATCCTCGTGTGCACTGTGTTGCTGGTGTTCATTCCAGTAAAGTGTGGACTCCGCTTAAGAGGAAGAAAGGGGCACTGTGCCCAGAATGAAGTATCTGGAAAAGACATGGAGAAGACCGACCCGGATGCACCAGCCCATGGAGCCGTCGCATCATCGGAGCACAAGGCCAGTCCTCTCCCGCTACAGATCCTTGCTCTGGCTGCCCTGAATCAAGATGTCGGGTACTTTTCTGTGGGAGACGCTACGCAACTGCTGAAGGGAGTTCGGCAAAGGCTGTTGAAGAAGAGCCCTCACCAGCTCACCGATGAAAATCCCATCTGTGGAGCAGCCCAGGACGATGGAGAACCCCCTGCGAGGAATATGCCAGAAGACTTCAAGGACAGCCCTGATCTGCGGGGAAGTGCAGACCCTCTGTCTCAGGACATTGGCAGCTGTGGACTGAGAGGGCAGGAAGAGGCAGGGGAGGCAGGCAGGCCAGAGCTTCCTGACGGAGGTGTGCCGTGGCAGGCCCCCGCTGAGGGCCAGAGCCAACACCACACCCTCAGCCAGATCCTACTGACGGTGATGCATCTGCTAGAGCTCCTTCGGGATCATCTGGAAGGTGGGGGCTCAAGGACGCAGGTGCAGACTGGCTCCTCCTCCACTGATCACGTGCCCCGTGGGAGCCCCCTGAATCAAGGAAAGCCATCCAGGGCACTGAAGAAGGCACGTCAGGGGAATGAAGAGCTCCCAGGAAACACAACAATCCACCAAGCTGAGCAAGTATCTTTTCACCAGCGAAACAGCCTCCTGGAAAGGGAGATTCAGAAGCTGCACCTGAAGCTCGAGGCAGAGCCTAAGCTGTGCGAAGAGCACCTCAAACACCTGGAGAGGAAGATGATGGAGGAGAAGGCACGCTGCCTGCAAGTGAAGAACGAACTCGCCAAGGTGCGCAGGAAGGTGGATGCTGCCCACTGGAACTTAGGCCTCTACAAGAAGATGGCCGACGACCTGCACCGAGAATGGCAGAGAATCTCCTCCTTGCATGACCGAGAGCGCCGCCTGGTGGAGAACAGAAGTGAGGAGAGCCAGAAGGCTGTTCTGTGGGCAGAGAGGGAGTTCCAAAGGCTCAAGGAAGAAAACCATTGCCTCAGGCAGAAGCTGGCCAACTCTGGGCCCAAGGTCCAGCCTGTCTCCGGGGGGCCTCCTGCTCCTGCTTCTGCTCCTGCTCCAGCTCCAGCTCCTGCTCCTGCTCTTCTGGGCACAGCCTCCAAATGCCCTCAAGGGCCACAGGCTCCCCTCAAAGCCCAGAAGCCCAAGAAGGGAGCAAGGGTGCACTGGCCAGACTCCAAGTTCTCGGGTCCCCTGCAGGTCTGATTCCCTTTCCCAGCAGCCACCAACACTCACAACCAGAGCACAAAAGCTCCTGTGCTTCCTTACCCCTTCAGCCACACCCATTGCTCCTTTGACTGGAGATCCACCCCATTCTTGAACTGATGCTACCTATTCCCTATAGCCATGTGAGAGAGCATTTTTCATTGTTAAGGACCAAAAAAATAAAACGATCAAATTGCTGATCCTACTGCGACTGAGAATTGATTGTATGAAGGGATTCTATGCCAAGCAACCAAGGGTTTTAAGTGTCCTTTACTGATCACTTAATTGTCCCAATAACCCAGTGTGTCCTATACTACTGAGGTTCAGAGAGGGGACACAACTTGCCTCAAGATCACACAGCTAGTGAATTTCAGAGCTCCCATTCCAAGCCAAGGTTGTCTCATTACCCACTGATGTGAAAATAACTACCACTCCTACCACTACGATGACTTCTGCTTCTTCATTTCTGAGAGAGAGAAAGAGCGAGGGCACACACACATGCAAGCGGGGGAGGGGCAGGGAGAGAGAGATTCCTAGACAGCCTTCCCACTCAAGTGCACAACCAGACGCTGGGCTGGATTTCACAGACCATGGGACCACGCCCTGAGCCGAAATCAAGAGTCAGACGTTGACCTGACTAAGCCACACAGGCACCCTTCCCTTGTGCAAGGAACTTCTAGGCAAGCTGCTGTAAGGATCCCAGAAGGGCTTGACAAAATTTTCTCATAGGTCACGTTCTAGTTTGGATGCAAGGATTATGGTGATGCCTAGCTGAGGTAAAGTCCCAGCAAAGCATGGAGGGCAGCCTTTCAGGGTCTCCAACGATTCCCTTCGTGGGTACACCTCGTTTTGTGTTCCATACTCTACCACTGGATTAGAGTCAGGAACTCTTGCCTCACTTCGAAAGGACAGAATATGGCCCGAGAGATAGATAGCATGTCCCTTCTGAGGCTCGTAGACAAAGACACTGGTCTCCTCTTGGGCTTGCTCTCGCTCCCTCACCATTGGTTTCGAGGGAAGCCGCCTGCTCCTTGTGGGCTGTATGATGGAGAGGCCCATGTGGCAAGGAATGAATATTTCTTGCTCACCGCAATGGAGGACCTCTGGCTGCTAGGAGGCACCCGAGTGAGCACACAAGCAGATTTCCCGCCAACAAGCCTGGAGATGACTGAAGACCCACATGACATCTTGACTGCAGCCTTGTGAGAGATCCTGAGACACAGGTCCCTGGCTAGATGCACCTGGATGCCTGGCCCACGGAAACCATATGCGGTTATCAATTGGTGTTGTCGGAAGCCCTCTGGGTTGCGGAAAACATTCAAAAAAGACACAAGGGTGAAGCCACAGTTCTGGCTGCTGACCCACCCCCCTCTCCTGGGCTTGAAATTCCAGGGAAGTCAAGCGATGGTAGCAACCACTGAGAGATTAGGGTAAACAATGCCAGAAAGAGGTCCTCTATTCTGTTCTCCATGTATCTCTCTGAGAGGACATGCACTCACCTGATCCACCCGAGCCAATAGGTGGCCCATGCAGGAGGAGACAACTGGCCGTGTGGTCCAAGTCGGCTGAGAGCACTAGACCCAGCGTCGCAGAGCCTCCTTGAAGCCAGAAAAAGAGCCCAGAAGTTCCCTGGTGTCCCTAGAGAAGGCACAGAAATTAGATGAGTTGAAAGCCTGGGACCTGGTCATTGGGCTTCTGGGCAAGAGGGGAGATGGCCTGTGGAAGGGACACTGCCTGCAACCCCTCTTGGACCAGACCCCACCTGTCTGCTTTGGGATACTGAGGATTAAGACGAGAGTGAACTAGTGTAGAAGAGATGGTGTTCTAATGCTTGGCAGGTTGAAAGCGATTGAAATTGTTGACATTCCTATTCTCCTTGTCCTCAGGACCACCATTAAGGGGAAGGGGCTTTCAAAGAAGCAAGAGGAGTTTATCACTTACAGCAGCCCTGTCAAGTGTCAATATCCAACCACTCCAGTCCCTTCCACCCCCTTGGCAGCCCCACTGCTTTCATAAGGACACAGATACATTCCCCTACAGGCTTTGGAGCAAACGTTAAGTTTTGATTTCTCTAAGATAAATGCCATAGTGCCATGACCTGCTCCTAAGGCGGTAGCAAGTCTAGTTCTCAAAGAATCTGTGTGGAAGGGTTGAGCCACTCTATTGGACACCTGAAATTGATATTATACTGCATGTGAACGGGAATGTAACTCACGGCTTGGAAAAGGAAAAGAAACTCTTAACTGTTTTCAAGAGTCAGCTCTATCATTTTCCATTCCCAACTGTGATGTGGGAGTGATCCAGTCATTCCACATCCTGCCTTGCATTTGGTGGTGGGGTCTCTCTCTCCCTCTCTGGCGCATTTGGTTTGAATCACTGTGATAGGTGTGCAGTGAGAGCTCACTGGAGTTTTCATTTGAATTGCCCCAATGGCAACTTTCTATGTGGTTTCCATCTGTCTACGCTTTGGTAAAGTTGGCAGGCCCTTTACTTTTTCCCCACCCCCCTTCTATTTTTTTTTGCTAACTAGATTGCATGCTTACATGGGGATCAAATTCTGAGTTTCCATGCTTCAGACAGGAGTCCTCTATTAGCTATGTGATTTGGACCTATTTCCTCCAAGTTGGTAGCTTGTCTTTTGGGTCTTCTTAAGGAGGTCTTTCACACGGCACAGATTTACAATTCTGATTTTTGGATAAAGTCTAATTAATCAACTTTACCTTAGGGAAAATAATTTGATGTTCGACTGGAGGATTCTTTACCTAGCTTTCCATTCTGGAAATTTTTCCCCACATTTTCCCTATAAGATTTATCATTTTCCATGTAAGGCAGTGATTAATTTTGAGCTACTTTTTAAAATACTCTTTTTTTCTTTTTTTCCTTTGGGAGAGTGAACATATGCATGAGCAGGCAGGGGCCTGGAGGGAGAAGGGAAAAGAGCATCCTCAAGCAGCCTCGCCAGTGAGCTTGGAGCCTGACTTTGTCCCGGGACGCTGAGAGCTTGACAAGAGCCGAAATCAAGAGCTGGGTGCCGCACAGGCTGCCTCACCCAGGCAGCCTGAGTTAAGTTTTGTATAGGGTTTGATACTTAGATTGTGGTCCCCGGCCTCCTCGTCCTCCACCTCCTCCTCCCCTCTCCCGCTCCCTCTTCTGCTTCTCCTTCTTCTTTCATGCCTATGCATGTCCACTTGCTCTAGCACCATTTATTCAAAACGCTGTCACTCCTCCACTGAACGGCTTTTTACCTTTGTCAAGGCCCCATTCGACATATGGGTGTAGTTCACTTTCTGGGTCCTTGATTCTGTTCCACTTATCCATCTTTATTCTGTTCCATTGGTCTAGCTCTTCACCAACACCACACACTTTTGATTACTGTAGACGAATATCTTGAAATGGGGTAGAAGGATTCTTCTGGTTTTCTTCTTTAGTTTTAGTTTCTCCTCTTTTTCTAGGTTCTAAAATAGAAAGATTATAGTTTTGAGACTCCTTTTCTTTTTAGAGAGAGAGACAGAGACAGAGACAGAGAAAGGGAGAGAGAGATGATTAAGCAGCCACCATGCCCAGCACCAGCACAATGCAGGTTCAGCCTCACTATCCCAAGGTTGACCATGACCCGAGTCAAAATCAAGAGTTGGACTAACTGACTGAGCCACCCAGATGCTCCTCCTCCTTTCTAATGTATGCATTGAGTGCTATAAATTGAGCTCTCTGTTGATTTAGCTGTGTCCCACCAATTTTAATACGTTGCAGTTTTATTTTCCTTCCGTTCAGTGCACTGAAATTTTATCTTTTGTCTCCGATAATCTAGAAAGTTACTTTCTACGTGTTTAGATTTTGTTATGTTTCTCCCTTTGATATCTAGTTTCATTTTTAACTTTTTTTTATAAGTGTCAAAGTTTAATTCCAAGACAATGCTACAGAGGGTTGCATTTTTTTCAGGTACACAATATAGAGATTCTCCTCCGCTGCCCAACGACTGTTAGCTCCTGTTGCCAGGCACTGATTTGCCTTGGAGTCTCGGGTGCACCTCCCCCACCCCTACTCCCTTCAGCTCCTGTTGCCAGGCACTGGTTTGCATTGGAGACGGAACCCTCGTAGGGGTTCCAAGCAGTTTCTAGTGGCCGAGAGGACACTGGTGATCAGAGACAAAGCCCCCAGGCTCTCTGGAGCCAGCTGGTGGCCATTACAATGTCTCCCCACACAGTTCTGGAGCCGCTGTGGGCTCTCCGGGAACAGCTGTGGGCTTCTGGGTTGCCGATAATCGAACGTTGGCCACATGGGCCACGAGACTCTGGGTTTGGCTGGGAGATCCTCGTGTGCACTGTGTTGCTGGTGTTCATTCCAGTAAAGTGTGGACTCCGCTTAAGAGGAAGAAAGGGGCACTGTGCCCAGAATGAAGTATCTGGAAAAGACATGGAGAAGACCGACCCGGATGCACCAGCCCATGGAGCCGTCGCATCATCGGAGCACAAGGCCAGTCCTCTCCCGCTACAGATCCTTGCTCTGGCTGCCCTGAATCAAGATGTCGGGTACTTTTCTGTGGGAGACGCTACGCAACTGCTGAAGGGAGTTCGGCAAAGGCTGTTGAAGAAGAGCCCTCACCAGCTCACCGATGAAAATCCCATCTGTGGAGCAGCCCAGGACGATGGAGAACCCCCTGCGAGGAATATGCCAGAAGACTTCAAGGACAGCCCTGATCTGCGGGGAAGTGCAGACCCTCTGTCTCAGGACATTGGCAGCTGTGGACTGAGAGGGCAGGAAGAGGCAGGGGAGGCAGGCAGGCCAGAGCTTCCTGACGGAGGTGTGCCGTGGCAGGCCCCCGCTGAGGGCCAGAGCCAACACCACACCCTCAGCCAGATCCTACTGACGGTGATGCATCTGCTAGAGCTCCTTCGGGATCATCTGGAAGGTGGGGGCTCAAGGACGCAGGTGCAGACTGGCTCCTCCTCCACTGATCACGTGCCCCGTGGGAGCCCCCTGAATCAAGGAAAGCCATCCAGGGCACTGAAGAAGGCACGTCAGGGGAATGAAGAGCTCCCAGGAAACACAACAATCCACCAAGCTGAGCAAGTATCTTTTCACCAGCGAAACAGCCTCCTGGAAAGGGAGATTCAGAAGCTGCACCTGAAGCTCGAGGCAGAGCCTAAGCTGTGCGAAGAGCACCTCAAACACCTGGAGAGGAAGATGATGGAGGAGAAGGCACACTGCCTGCAAGTGAAGAACGAACTCGCCAAGGTGCGCAGGAAGGTGGATGCTGCCCACTGGAACTTAGGCCTCTACAAGAAGATGGCCGACGACCTGCACCGAGAATGGCAGAGAATCTCCTCCTTGCATGACCGAGAGCGCCTCCTGGTGGAGAACAGAAGTGAGGAGAGCCAGAAGGCTGTTCTGTGGGCAGAGAGGGAGTTCCAAAGGCTCAAGGAAGAAAACCATTGCCTCAGGCAGAAGCTGGCCAACTCTGGGCCCAAGGTCCAGCCTGTCTCCGGGGGGCCTCCTGCTCCTGCTCCTGCTCCTGCTCCAGCTCCAGCTCCTGCTCCTGCTCTTCTGGGCACAGCCTCCAAATGCCCTCAAGGGCCACAGGCTCCCCTGAAAGCCCAGAAGCCCAAGAAGGGAGCAAGGGTGCACTGGCCAGACTCCAAGTTCTCGGGTCCCCTGCAGGTCTGATTCCCTTTCCCAGCAGCCACCAACACTCACAACCAGAGCACAAAAGCTCCTGTGCTTCCTTACCCATCAGCCACACCCATTGCTCCTTTGACTGGAGATCCACCCCATTCTTGAACTGATGCTACCTATTCCCTATAGCCATGTGAGAGAGCATTTTTCATTGTTAAGGACCAAAAAAATAAAACGATCAAATTGCTGATCCTACTGCGACTGAGAATTGATTGTATGAAGGGATTCTATGCCAAGCAACCAAGGGTTTTAAGTGTCCTTTACTGATCACTTAATTGTCCCAATAACCCAGTGTGTCCTATACTACTGAGGTTCAGAGAGGGGACACAACTTGCCCCAAGATCACACAGCTAGTGAATTTCAGAGCTCCCATTCCAAGCCAAGGTTGTCTCATTACCCACTGATGTGAAAATAACTACCACTCCTACCACTACGATGACTTCTGCTTCTTCATTTCTGAGAGAGAGAAAGAGCGAGGGCACACACACATGCAAGCGGGGGAGGGGCAGGGAGAGAGAGATTCCTAGACAGCCTTCCCACTCAAGTGCACAACCAGACGCTGGGCTGGATTTCACAGACCATGGGACCACGCCCTGAGCCGAAATCAAGAGTCAGACGTTGACCTGACTAAGCCACACAGGCACCCTTCCCTTGTGCAAGGAACTTCTAGGCAAGCTGCTGTAAGGATCCCAGAAGGGCTTGACAAAATTTTCTCATAGGTCACGTTCTAGTTTGGATGCAAGGATTATGGTGATGCCTAGCTGAGGTAAAGTCCCAGCAAAGCATGGAGGGCAGCCTTTCAGGGTCTCCAACGATTCCCTTCGTGGGTACACCTCGTTTTGTGTTCCATACTCTACCACTGGATTAGAGTCAGGAACTCTTGCCTCACTTCGAAAGGACAGAATATGGCCCGAGAGATAGATAGCATGTCCCTTCTGAGGCTCGTAGACAAAGACACTGGTCTCCTCTTGGGCTTGCTCTCGCTCCCTCACCATTGGTTTCGAGGGAAGCCGCCTGCTCCTTGTGGGCTGTATGATGGAGAGGCCCATGTGGCAAGGAATGAATATTTCTTGCTCACCGCAATGGAGGACCTCTGGCTGCTAGGAGCCACCCGAGTGAGCACACAAGCAGATTTCCCGCCAACAAGCCTGGAGATGACTGAAGACCCACATGACATCTTGACTGCAGCCTTGTGAGAGATCCTGAGACACAGGTCCCTGGCTAGATGCACCTGGATGCCTGGCCCACGGAAACCATATGCGGTTATCAATTGGTGTTGTCGGAAGCCCTCTGGGTTGCGGAAAACATTCAAAAAAGACACGAGGGTGAAGCCACAGTTCTGGCTGCTGACCCACCCCCCTCTCCTGGGCTTGAAATTCCAGGGAAGTCAAGCGATGGTAGCAAGCACTGTGAGATTAGGGTAAACAATGCCAGAAAGAGGTCCTCTATTCTGTTCTCCATGTATCTCTCTGAGAGGACATGCCCTCACCTGATTCACCCGAGCCAATAGGTGGCCCATGCAGGAGGAGACAACTGGCCGTGTGGTCCAAGTCGGCTGAGAGCACTAGACCCAGCGTCGCAGAGCCTCCTTGAAGCCAGAAAAAGAGCCCAGAAGTTCCCTGGTGTCCCTAGAGAAGGCACAGAAATTAGATGAGTTGAAAGCCTGGGACCTGGTCATTGGGCTTCTGGGCAAGAGGGGAGATGGCCTGTGGAAGGGACACTGCCTGCAACCCCTCTTGGACCAGACCCCACCTGTCTGCTTTGGGATACTGAGGATTAAGACGAGAGTGAACTAGTGTAGAAGAGATGGTGTTCTAATGCTTGGCAGGTTTAAAGCGATTGAAATTGTTGACATTCCTATTCTCCTTGTCCTCAGGACCACCATTAAGGGGAAGGGGCTTTCAAAGAAGCAAGAGGAGTTTATCACTTACAGCAGCCCTGTCAAGTGTCAATATCCAACCACTCCAGTCCCTTCCACCCCCTTGGCAGCCCCACTGCTTTCATAAGGACACAGATACATTCCCCTACAGGCTTTGGAGCAAACGTTAAGTTTTGATTTCTCTAAGATAAATGCCATAGTGCCATGACCTGCTCCTAAGGCGGTAGCAAGTCTAGTTCTCAAAGAATCTGTGTGGAAGGGTTGAGCCACTCTATTGGACACCTGAAAATGATATTATACTGCATGTGAACGGGAATGTAACTCACGGCTTGGAAAAGGAAAAGAAACTCTTAACTGTTTTCAAGAGTCAGCTCTATCATTTTCCATTCCCAACTGTGATGTGGGAGTGATCCAGTCATTCCACATCCTGCCTTGCATTTGGTGGTGGGGTCTCTCTCTCCCTCTCTGGCGCATTTGGTTTGAATCACTGTGATAGGTGTGCAGTGAGAGCTCACTGGAGTTTTCATTTGAATTGCCCCAATGGCAACTTTCTATGTGGTTTCCATCTGTCTACGCTTTGGTAAAGTTGGCAGGCCCTTTCCTTTTTCCCCACCCCCTTCTATTTCCTTTTGCTAACTAGATTGCATGCTTACATGGGGATCAAATTCTGAGTTTCCATGCTTCAGACAGGAGTCCTCTATTAGCTATGTGATTTGGACCTATTTCCTCCAAGTTGGTAGCTTGTCTTTGGGTCTTCTTAAGGAGGTCTTTCACACGGCACAGATTTACAATTCTGATTGTTGGAGAAAGTCTAATTAATCAACTTTACCTTAGGGAAAATAATTTGATGTTCGACTGGAGGATTCTTTACCTAGCTTTCCATTCTGGAAAATTTTCCCCACATTTTCCCTATAAGATTTATCATTTTCCATGTAAGGCAGTGATTAATTTTGAGCTACTTTTTAAAATACTCTTTTTTTCTTTTTGTCCTTCGGGAGAGTGAACATGTGCATGAGCGGGCAGGGGCCTGGAGGGAGAAGGCAAAAGAGCATCCTCAAGCAGCCTCGCCAGTGAGCTTGGAGCCTGACTTTGTCCCGGGACGCTGAGAGCTTGACAAGAGCCGAAATCAAGAGCTGGCTGCCGCACAGGCTGCCTCACCCAGGCAGCCTGAGTTAAGTTTTGTATAGGGTTTGATACTTAGATTGTGGTCCCCGGCCTCCTCGTCCTCCACCTCCTCCTCCCCTCTCCCGCTCCCTCTTCTGCTTCTCCTTCTTCTTTCATGCCTATGCATGTCCACTTGCTCTAGCACCATTTATTCAAAACGCTGTCACTCCTCCACTGAACGGCTTTTTACCTTTGTCAAGGCCCCATTCGACATATGGGTGTAGTTCACTTTGTGGGTCCTTGATTCTGTTCCACTTATCCATCTTTATTCTGTTCCATTGGTCTAGCTCTTCACCAACACCACACACTTTTGATTACTGTAGACGAATATCTTGAAATGGGGTAGAAGGATTCTTCTGGTTTTCTTCTTTAGTTTTAGTTTCTCCTCTTTTTCTAGGTTCTAAAATAGAAAGATTATAGTTTTGAGACTCCTTTTCTTTTTAGAGAGAGAGACAGAGACAGAGAAAGGGAGAGAGATATGATTAAGCAGCCACCATGCCCAGCACCAGCACAATGCAGGTTCAGCCTCACTATCCCAAGGTTGACCATGACCCGAGTCAAAATCAAGAGTTGGACTAACTGACTGAGCCACCCAGATGCTCCTCCTCCTTTCTAATGTATGCATTGAGTGCTAAAAATTGAGCTCTCTGTTGATTTAGCTGTGTCCCACCAATTTTAATACGTTGTAGTTTTATTTTCCTTCGGTTCAGTGCACTGAAATTTTATCTGTTGTCTCCGATAATCTAGAAAGTTACTTTCTACGTGTTTAGATTTTGTTATGTTTCTCCCTTTGATATCTAGTTTCATTTTTAACTTTTTTTTATAAGTGTCAAAGTTTAATTCCAAGACAATGCTACAGAGGGTTGCATTTTTTTCAGGTACACAATATAGAGATTCTCCTCCGCTGCCCAACGACTGTTAGCTCCTGTTGCCAGGCACTGATTTGCCTTGGAGTCTCGGGTGCACCTCCCCCACCCCTACTCCCTTCAGCTCCTGTTGCCAGGCACTGGTTTGCATTGGAGACGGAACCCTCGTAGGGGTTCCAAGCAGTTTCTAGTGGCCGAGAGGACACTGGTGATCAGAGACAAAGCCCCCAGGCTCTCTGGAGCCAGCTGGTGGCCATTACAATGTCTCCCCACACAGTTCTGGAGCCGCTGTGGGCTCTCCGGGAACAGCTGTGGGCTTCTGGGTTGCCGATAATCGAACGTTGGCCACATGGGCCACGAGACTCTGGGTTTGGCTGGGAGATCCTCGTGTGCACTGTGTTGCTGGTGTTCATTCCAGTAAAGTGTGGACTCCGCTTAAGAGGAAGAAAGGGGCACTGTGCCCAGAATGAAGTATCTGGAAAAGACATGGAGAAGACCGACCCGGATGCACCAGCCCATGGAGCCGTCGCATCATCAGAGCACAAGGCCAGTCCTCTCCCGCTACAGATCCTTGCTCTGGCTGCCCTGAATCAAGATGTCGGGTACTTTTCTGTGGGAGACGCTACGCAACTGCTGAAGGGAGTTCGGCAAAGGCTGTTGAAGAAGAGCCCTCACCAGCTCACCGATGAAAATCCCATCTGTGGAGCAGCCCAGGACGATGGAGAACCCCCTGCGAGGAATATGCCAGAAGACTTCAAGGACAGCCCTGATCTGCGGGGAAGTGCAGACCCTCTGTCTCAGGACATTGGCAGCTGTGGACTGAGAGGGCAGGAAGAGGCAGGGGAGGCAGGCAGGCCAGAGCTTCCTGACGGAGGTGTGCCGTGGCAGGCCCCCGCTGAGGGCCAGAGCCAACACCACACCCTCAGCCAGATCCTACTGACGGTGATGCATCTGCTAGAGCTCCTTCGAGATCATCTGGAAGGTGGGGGCTCAAGGACGCAGGTGCAGACTGGCTCCTCCTCCACTGATCACGTGCCCCGTGGGAGCCCCCTGAATCAAGGAAAGCCATCCAGGGCACTGAAGAAGGCACGTCAGGGGAATGAAGAGCTCCCAGGAAACACAACAATCCACAAAGCTGAGCAAGTATCTTTTCACCAGCGAAACAGCCTCCTGGAAAGGGAGATTAAGAAGCTGCACCTGAAGCTCGAGGCAGAGCCTAAGCTGTGCGAAGAGCACCTCAAACACCTGGAGAGGAAGATGATGGAGGAGAAGGCACGCTGCCTGCAAGTGAAGAACGATCTCGCCAAGGTGCGCAGGAAGGTGGATGCTGCCCACTGGAACTTAGGCCTCTACAAGAAGATGGCCGACGACCTGCACCGAGAATGGCAGAGAATCTCCTCCTTGCATGACCGAGAGCGCCTCCTGGTGGAGAACAGAAGTGAGGAGAGCCAGAAGGCTGTTCTGTGGGCAGAGAGGGAGTTCCAAAGGCTCAAGGAAGAAAACCATTGCCTCAGGCAGAAGCTGGCCAACTCTGGGCCCAAGGTCCAGCCTGTCTCCGGGGGGCCTCCTGCTCCTGCTCCTGCTCCTGCTCCAGCTCCAGCTCCTGCTCCTGCTCTTCTGGGCACAGCCTCCAAATGCCCTCAAGGGCCACAGGCTCCCCTGAAAGCCCAGAAGCCCAAGAAGGGAGCAAGGGTGCACTGGCCAGACTCCAAGTTCTCGGGTCCCCTGCAGGTCTGATTCCCTTTCCCAGCAGCCACCAACACTCACAACCAGAGCACAAAAGCTCCTGTGCTTCCTTACCCCTTCAGCCACACCCATTGCTCCTTTGACTGGAGATCCACCCCATTCTTGAACTGATGCTACCTATTCCCTATAGCCATGTGAGGGAGCATTTTTCATTGTTAAGGACCAAAAAAATAAAACGATCAAATTGCTGATCCTACTGCGACTGAGAATTGATTGTATGAAGGGATTCTATGCCAAGCAACGAAGGGTTTTAAGTGTCCTTTACTGATCACTTAATTGTCCCAATAACCCAGTGTGTCCTATACTACTGAGGTTCAGAGAGGGGACACAACTTGCCCCAAGATCACACAGCTAGTGAATTTCAGAGCTCCCATTCCAAGCCAAGGTTGTCTCATTACCCACTGATGTGAAAATAACTACCACTCCTACCACTACGATGACTTCTGCTTCTTCATTTCTGAGAGAGAGAAAGAGCGAGGGCACACACACATGCAAGCGGGAGAGGGGCAGGGATAGAGAGATTCGTAGACAGCCTTCCCACTCAAGTGCACAACCAGACGCTGGGCTGGATTTCACAGACCATGGGACCACGCCCTGAGCCGAAATCAAGAGTCAGACGTTGACCTGACTAAGCCACACAGGCACCCTTCCCTTGTGCAAGGAACTTCTAGGCAAGCTGCTGTAAGGATCCCAGAAGGGCTTGACAAAATTTTCTCATAGGTCACGTTCTAGTTTGGATGCAAGGATTATGGTGATGCCTAGCTGAGGTAAAGTCCCTGCAAAGCATGGAGGGCAGCCTTTCAGGGTCTCCAACGATTCCCTTCATGGGTACACCTCGTTTTGTGTTCCATACTCTACCACTGGATTAGAGTCAGGAACTCCTGCCTCACTTCGAAAGGACAGAATATGGCCCGAGAGATAGATAGCATGTCCCTTCTGAGGCTCGTAGACAAAGACACTGGTCTCCTCTTGGGCTTGCTCTCGCTCCCTCACCATTGGTTTCGAGGGAAGCCGCCTGCTCCTTTTGGGCTGTATGATGGAGAGGCCCATGTGGCAAGGAATGAATATTTCTTGCTCACCGCAATGGAGGACCTCTGGCTGCTAGGAGCCACCCGAGTGAGCACACAAGCAGATTTCCCGCCAACAAGCCTGGAGATGACTGAAGACCCACATGACATCTTGACTGCAGCCTTGTGAGAGATCCTGAGACACAGGTCCCTGGCTAGATGCACCTGGATGCCTGGCCGACGGAAACCATATGCGGTTATCAATTGGTGTTTTCGGAAGCCCTCTGGGTTGCGGACAACATTCAAAAAAGACACAAGGGTGAAGCCACAGTTCTGGCTGCTGACCCACCCCCCTCTCCTGGGCTTGAAATTCCAGGGAAGTCAAGCGATGGTAGCAAGCACTGTGAGATTAGGGTAAACAATGCCAGAAAGAGGTCCTCTATTCTGTTCTCCATGTATCTCTCTGAGAGGACATGCACTCACCTGATCCACCCGAGCCAATAGGTGGCCCATGCAGGAGGAGACAACTGGCCGTGTGGTCCAAGTCGGCTGAGAGCACTAGACCCAGCGTCGCAGAGCCTCCTTGAAGCCAGAAAAAGAGCCCAGAAGTTCCCTGGTGTCCCTAGAGAAGGCACAGAAATTAGATGAGTTGAAAGCCTGGGACCTGGTCATTGGGCTTCTGGGCAAGAGGGGAGATGGCCTGTGGAAGGGACACTGCCTGCAACCCCTCTTGGACCAGACCCCACCTGTCTGCTTTGGGATACTGAGGATTAAGACGAGAGTGAACTAGTGTAGAAGAGATGGTGTTCTAATGCTTGGCAGGTTTAAAGCGATTCAAATCGTTGACATTCCTATTCTCCTCGTCCTCAGGACCACCATTAAGGGGAAGGGGCCTTCAAAGAAGCAAGAGGAGTTTATCACTTACAGCAGCCATGTCAAGTGTCAATATCCAACCACTCCAGTCCCTTCCACCCCCTTGGCAGCCCCACTGCTTTCATAAGGACACAGATACATTCCCCTACAGGCTTTGGAGCAAACGTTAAGTTTTGATTTCTCTAAGATAAATGCCATAGTGCCATGACCTGCTCCTAAGGCGGTAGCAAGTCTAGTTCTCAAAGAATCTGTGTGGAAGGGTTGAGCCACTCTATTGGACACCTGAAATTGATATTATACTGCATGTGAATGGGAATGTAACTCACGGCTTGGAAAAGGAAAAGAAACTCTTAACTGTTTTCAAGAGTCAGCTCTATCATTTTCCATTCCCAACTGTGATGCGGGAGTGATCCAGTCATTCCATATCCTGCCTTGCATTTGGTGGTGGGGTCTCTCTCTCCCTCTCTGGTGCATTTGGTTTGAATCACTGTGATAGGTGTGCAGTGAGAGCTCACTGGAGTTTTCATTTGAATTGCCCCAATGGCAACTTTCTATGTGGTTTCCATCTGTCTACGCTTTGGTAAAGGTGGCAGGCCCTTTACTTTTTCCCCACCCCCCTTCTATTTCCTTTTGCTAACTAGATTGCATGCTTACCTGGGGATCAAATTCTGAGTTTCCATGCTTCAGACAGGAGTCCTCTATTAGCTATGTGATTTGGACCTATTTCCTCCAAGTTGGTAGCTTGTCTTTGGGTCTTCTTAAGGAGGTCTTTCACACGGCACAGATTTACAATTCTGATTTTTGGATAAAGTCTAATTAATCAACTTTACCTTAGGGAAAATAATTTGATGTTCGACTGGAGGATTCTTTACCTAGCTTTCCATTCTGGAAATTTTTCCCCACATTTTCCCTATAAGATTTATCATTTTCCATGTAAGGCAGTGATTAATTTTGAGCTACTTTTTAAAATACTCTTTTTTTCTTTTTTTCCTTTGGGAGAGTGAACATGTGCATGAGCGGGCAGGGGCCTGGAGGGAGAAGGGAAAAGAGCATCCTCAAGCAGCCTCGCCAGTGAGCTTGGAGCCTGACTTTGTCCCGGGACGCTGAGAGCTTGACAAGAGCCGAAATCAAGAGCTGGCTGCCGCACAGGCTGCCTCACCCAGGCAGCCTGAGTTAAGTTTTGTATAGGGTTTGATACTTAGATTGTGGTCCCCGGCCTCCTCGTCCTCCACCTCCTCCTCCCCTCTCCCGCTCCCTCTTCTGCTTCTCCTTCTTCTTTGCCTATGCATGTCCACTTGCTCTAGCACCATTTATTCAAAACGCTGTCACTCCTCCACTGAACGGCTTTTTACCTTTGTCAAGGCCCCATTCGACATATGGGCGTAGTTCTCTTTCTGGGTCCCTGATTCTGTTCCACTTATCCATCTGTATTCTGTTCCATTGGTCTAGCTCTTCACCAACACCATGCACTTTTGATTACTGTAGACGAATATCTTGAAATGGGGTAGAAGGATTCTTCTGGTTTTCTTCTTTAGTTTTAGTTTCTCCTCTTTTTCTAGGTTCTAAAATAGAAAGATTATAGTTTTGAGACTCCTTTTCTTTTTAGAGAGAGAGAGAGAGATAGACACAGAGACAGAGACAGAGACAGAGACAGAGACAGAGACAGAGAAACGGAAGCGGTGCAGAAAGAGAGAGAGATGATTAAGCAGCCACCATGCCCAGCACCAGCACAATGCAGGTTCAGCCTCACTATCCCAAGGTTGACCATGACCCGAGTCAAAATCAAGAGTTGGACTAACTGACTGAGCCACCCAGATGCTCCTCCTCCTTTCTAATGTATGCATTGAGTGCTAGAAATTGAGCTCTCTGTTGATTTAGCTGTGTCCCACCAATTTTAATACGTTGTAGTTTTATTTTCCTTCGGTTCAGTGCACTGAAATTTTATCTTTTGTCTCCGATAATCTAGAAAGTTACTTTCTACGTGTTTAGATTTTGTTATGTTTCTCCCTTTGATATCTAGTTTCATTTTTAACTTTTTTTTATAAGTGTCAAAGTTTAATTCCAAGACAATGCTACAGAGGGTTGCATTTTTTTCAGGTACACAATATAGAGATTCTCCTCCGCTGCCCAACGACTGTTAGCTCCTGTTGCCAGGCACTGATTTGCCTTGGAGTCTCGGGTGCACCTCCCCCACCCCTACTCCCTTCAGCTCCTGTTGCCAGGCACTGGTTTGCATTGGAGACGGAACCCTCGTAGGGGTTCCAAGCAGTTTCTAGTGGCCGAGAGGACACTGGTGATCAGAGACAAAGCCCCCAGGCTCTCTGGAGCCAGCTGGTGGCCATTACAATGTCTCCCCACACAGTTCTGGAGCCGCTGTGGGCTCTCCGGGAACAGCTGTGGGCTTCTGGGTTGCCGATAATCGAACGTTGGCCACATGGGCCACGAGACTCTGGGTTTGGCTGGGAGATCCTCGTGTGCACTGTGTTGCTGGTGTTCATTCCAGTAAAGTGTGGACTCCGCTTAAGAGGAAGAAAGGGGCACTGTGCCCAGAATGAAGTATCTGGAAAAGACATGGAGAAGACCGACCCGGATGCACCAGCCCATGGAGCCGTCGCATCATCGGAGCACAAGGCCAGTCCTCTCCCGCTACAGATCCTTGCTCTGGCTGCCCTGAATCAAGATGTCGGGTACTTTTCTGTGGGAGACGCTACGCAACTGCTGAAGGGAGTTCGGCAAAGGCTGTTGAAGAAGAGCCCTCACCAGCTCACCGATGAAAATCCCATCTGTGGAGCAGCCCAGGACGATGGAGAACCCCCTGCGAGGAATATGCCAGAAGACTTCAAGGACAGCCCTGATCTGCGGGGAAGTGCAGACCCTCTGTCTCAGGACATTGGCAGCTGTGGACTGAGAGGGCAGGAAGAGGCAGGGGAGGCAGGCAGGCCAGAGCTTCCTGACGGAGGTGTGCCGTGGCAGGCCCCCGCTGAGGGCCAGAGCCAACACCACACCCTCAGCCAGATCCTACTGACGGTGATGCATCTGCTAGAGCTCCTTTGAGATCATCTGGAAGGTGGGGGCTCAAGGAGGCAGGTGCAGACTGGCTCCTCCTCCACTGATCACGTGCCCCGTGGGAGCCCCCTGAATCAAGGAAAGCCATCCAGGGCACTGAAGAAGGCACGTCAGGGGAATGAAGAGCTCCCAGGAAACACAACAATCCACAAAGCTGAGCAAGTATCTTTTCACCAGCGAAACAGCCTCCTGGAAAGGGAGATTCAGAAGCTGCACCTGAAGCTCGAGGCAGAGCCTAAGCTGTGCGAAGAGCACCTCAAACACCTGGAGAGGAAGATGATGGAGGAGAAGGCACGCTGCCTGCAAGTGAAGAACGAACTCGCCAAGGTGCGCAGGAAGGTGGATGCTGCCCACTGGAACTTAGGCCTCTACAAGAAGATGGCCGACGACCTGCACCGAGAATGGCAGAGAATCTCCTCCTTGCATGACCGAGAGCGCCTCCTGGTGGAGAACAGAAGTGAGGAGAGCCAGAAGGCTGTTCTGTGGGCAGAGAGGGAGTTCCAAAGGCTCAAGGAAGAAAACCATTGCCTCAGGCAGAAGCTGGCCAACTCTGGGCCCAAGGTCCAGCCTGTCTCCGGGGGGCCTCCTGCTCCTGCTCCTGCTCCTGCTCCAGCTCCAGCTCCTGCTCCTGCTCTTCTGGGCACAGCCTCCAAATGCCCTCAAGGGCCACAGGCTCCCCTGAAAGCCCAGAAGCCCAAGAAGGGAGCAAGGGTGCACTGGCCAGACTCCAAGTTCTCGGGTCCCCTGCAGGTCTGATTCCCTTTCCCAGCAGCCACCAACACTCACAACCAGAGCACAAAAGCTCCTGTGCTTCCTTACCCCTTCAGCCACACCCATTGCTCCTTTGACTGGAGATCCACCCCATTCTTGAACTGATGCTACCTATTCCCTATAGCCATGTGAGGGAGCATTTTTCATTGTTAAGGACCAAAAAAATAAAACGATCAAATTGCTGATCCTACTGCGACTGAGAATTGATTGTATGAAGGGATTCTATGCCAAGCAACGAAGGGTTTTAAGTGTCCTTTACTGATCACTTAATTGTCCCAATAACCCAGTGTGTCCTATACTACTGAGGTTCAGAGAGGGGACACAACTTGCCCCAAGATCACACAGCTAGTGAATTTCAGAGCTCCCATTCCAAGCCAAGGTTGTCTCATTACCCACTGATGTGAAAATAACTACCACTCCTACCACTACGATGACTTCTGCTTCTTCATTTCTGAGAGAGAGAAAGAGCGAGGGCACACACACATGCAAGCGGGAGAGGGGCAGGGAGAGAGAGATTCCTAGACAGCCTTCCCACTCAAGTGCACAACCAGACGCTGGGCTGGATTTCACAGACCATGGGACCACGCCCTGAGCCGAAATCAAGAGTCAGACGTTGACCTGACTAAGCCACACAGGCACCCTTCCCTTGTGCAAGGAACTTCTAGGCAAGCTGCTGTAAGGATCCCAGAAGGGCTTGACAAAATTTTCTCATAGGTCACGTTCTAGTTTGGATGCAAGGATTATGGTGATGCCTAGCTGAGGTAAAGTCCCTGCAAAGCATGGAGGGCAGCCTTTCAGGGTCTCCAACGATTCCCTTCATGGGTACACCTCGTTTTGTGTTCCATACTCTACCACTGGATTAGAGTCAGGAACTCCTGCCTCACTTCGAAAGGACAGAATATGGCCCGAGAGATAGATAGCATGTCCCTTCTGAGGCTCGTAGACAAAGACACTGGTCTCCTCTTGGGCTTGCTCTCGCTCCCTCACCATTGGTTTCGAGGGAAGCCGCCTGCTCCTTGTGGGCTGTATGATGGAGAGGCCCATGTGGCAAGGAATGAATATTTCTTGCTCACCGCAATGGAGGACCTCTGGCTGCTAGGAGGCACCCGAGTGAGCACACAAGCAGATTTCCCGCCAACAAGCCTGGAGATGACTGAAGACCCACATGACATCTTGACTGCAGCCTTGTGAGAGATCCTGAGACACAGGTCCCTGGCTAGATGCACCTGGATGCCTGGCCCACGGAAACCATATGCGGTTATCAATTGGTGTTTTCGGAAGCCCTCTGGGTTGCGGACAACATTCAAAAAAGACACAAGGGTGAAGCCACAGTTCTGGCTGCTGACCCACCCCCCTCTCCTGGGCTTGAAATTCCAGGGAAGTCAAGCGATGGTAGCAAGCACTGTGAGATTAGGGTAAACAATGCCAGAAAGAGGTCCTCTATTCTGTTCTCCATGTATCTCTCTGAGAGGACATGCACTCACCTGATCCACCCGAGCCAATAGGTGGCCCATGCAGGAGGAGACAACTGGCCGTGTGGTCCAAGTCGGCTGAGAGCACTAGACCCAGCGTCGCAGAGCCACCTTGAAGCCAGAAAAAGAGCCCAGAAGTTCCCTGGTGTCCCTAGAGAAGGCACAGAAATTAGATGAGTTGAAAGCCTGGGACCTGGTCATTGGGCTTCTGGGCAAGAGGGGAGATGGCCTGTGGAAGGGACACTGCCTGCAACCCCTCTTGGACCAGACCCCACCTGTCTGCTTTGGGATACTGAGGATTAAGACGAGAGTGAACTAGTGTAGAAGAGATGGTGTTCTAATGCTTGGCAGGTTTAAAGCGATTCAAATCGTTGACATTCCTATTCTCCTCGTCCTCAGGACCACCATTAAGGGGAAGGGGCCTTCAAAGAAGCAAGAGGAGTTTATCACTTACAGCAGCCATGTCAAGTGTCAATATCCAACCACTCCAGTCCCTTCCACCCCCTTGGCAGCCCCACTGCTTTCATAAGGACACAGATACATTCCCCTACAGGCTTTGGAGCAAACGTTAAGTTTTGATTTCTCTAAGATAAATGCCATAGTGCCATGACCTGCTCCTAAGGCGGTAGCAAGTCTAGTTCTCAAAGAATCTGTGTGGAAGGGTTGAGCCACTCTATTGGACACCTGAAATTGATATTATACTGCATGTGAATGGGAATGTAACTCACGGCTTGGAAAAGGAAAAGAAACTCTTAACTGTTTTCAAGAGTCAGCTCTATCATTTTCCATTCCCAACTGTGATGCGGGAGTGATCCAGTCATTCCATATCCTGCCTTGCATTTGGTGGTGGGGTCTCTCTCTCCCTCTCTGGTGCATTTGGTTTGAATCACTGTGATAGGTGTGCAGTGAGAGCTCACTGGAGTTTTCATTTGAATTGCCCCAATGGCAACTTTCTATGTGGTTTCCATCTGTCTACGCTTTGGTAAAGGTGGCAGGCCCTTTACTTTTTCCCCACCCCCCTTCTATTTCCTTTTGCTAACTAGATTGCATGCTTACCTGGGGATCAAATTCTGAGTTTCCATGCTTCAGACAGGAGTCCTCTATTAGCTATGTGATTTGGACCTATTTCCTCCAAGTTGGTAGCTTGTCTTTGGGTCTTCTTAAGGAGGTCTTTCACACGGCACAGATTTACAATTCTGATTTTTGGATAAAGTCTAATTAATCAACTTTACCTTAGGGAAAATAATTTGATGTTCGACTGGAGGATTCTTTACCTAGCTTTCCATTCTGGAAATTTTTCCCCACATTTTCCCTATAAGATTTATCATTTTCCATGTAAGGCAGTGATTAATTTTGAGCTACTTTTTAAAATACTCTTTTTTTCTTTTATTCCTTTGGGAGAGTGAACATGTGCATGAGCGGGCAGGGGCCTGGAGGGAGAAGGGAAAAGAGCATCCTCAAGCAGCCTCGCCAGTGAGCTTGGAGCCTGACTTTGTCCCGGGACGCTGAGAGCTTGACAAGAGCCGAAATCAAGAGCTGGCTGCCGCACAGGCTGCCTCACCCAGGCAGCCTGAGTTAAGTTTTGTATAGGGTTTGATACTTAGATTGTGGTCCCCGGCCTCCTCGTCCTCCACCTCCTCCTCCCCTCTCCCGCTCCCTCTTCTGCTTCTCCTTCTTCTTTGCCTATGCATGTCCACTTGCTCTAGCACCATTTATTCAAAACGCTGTCACTCCTCCACTGAACGGCTTTTTACCTTTGTCAAGGCCCCATTCGACATATGGGCATAGTTCTCTTTCTGGGTCCCTGATTCTGTTCCACTTATCCATCTGTATTCTGTTCCATTGGTCTAGCTCTTCACCAACACCACGCACTTTTGATTACTGTAGACGAATATCTTGAAATGGGGTAGAAGGATTCTTCTGGTTTTCTTCTTTAGTTTTAGTTTCTCCTCTTTTTCTAGGTTCTAAAATAGAAAGATTATAGTTTTGAGACTCCTTTTCTTTTTAGAGAGAGAGAGAGAGATAGACACAGAGACAGAGACAGAGACAGAGACAGAGAAACGGAAGCGGTGCAGAAAGAGAGAGAGATGATTAAGCAGCCACCATGCCCAGCACCAGCACAATGCAGGTTCAGCCTCACTATCCCAAGGTTGACCATGACCCGAGTCAAAATCAAGAGTTGGACTAACTGACTGAGCCACCCAGATGCTCCTCCTCCTTTCTAATGTATGCATTGAGTGCTAAAAATTGAGCTCTCTGTTGATTTAGCTGTGTCCCACCAATTTTAATACGTTGTAGTTTTATTTTCCTTCGGTTCAGTGCACTGAAATTTTATCTTTTGTCTCCGATAATCTAGAAAGTTACTTTCTACGTGTTTAGATTTTGTTATGTTTCTCCCTTTGATATCTAGTTTCATTTTTAACTTTTTTTTATAAGTGTCAAAGTTTAATTCCAAGACAATGCTACATAGGGTTGCATTTTTTTCAGGTACACAATATAGAGATTCTCCTCCGCTGCCCAACGACTGTTAGCTCCTGTTGCCAGGCACTGATTTGCGTTGGAGTCTCGGGTGCACCTCCCCCACCCCTACTCCCTTCAGCTCCTGTTGCCAGGCACTGGTTTGCATTGGAGACGGAACCCTCGTAGGGGTTCCAAGCAGTTTCTAGTGGCCGAGAGGACACCTGTGATCAGAGACAAAGCCCGCAGGCTCTCTGGAGCCAGCTGGTGGCCATTACAATGTCTCCCCACACAGTTCTGGAGCCGCTGTGGGCTCTCCGGGAACAGCTGTGGGCTTCTGGGTTGCCGATAATCGAACGTTGGCCACATGGGCCACGAGACTCTGGGTTTGGCTGGGAGATCCTCGTGTGCACTGTGTTGCTGGTGTTCATTCCAGTAAAGTGTGGACTCCGCTTAAGAGGAAGAAAGGGGCACTGTGCCCAGAATGAAGTATCTGGAAAAGACATGGAGAAGACCGACGCGGATGCACCAGCCCATGGAGCCGTCGCATCATCAGAGCACAAGGCCAGTCCTCTCCCGCTACAGATCCTTGCTCTGGCTGCCCTGAATCAAGATGTCGGGTACTTTTCTGTGGGAGACGCTACGCAACTGCTGAAGGGAGTTCGGCAAAGGCTGTTGAAGAAGAGCCCTCACCAGCTCACCGATGAAAATCCCATCTGTGGAGCAGCCCAGGACGATGGAGAACCCCCTGCGAGGAATATGCCAGAAGACTTCAAGGACAGCCCTGATCTGCGGGGAAGTGCAGACCCTCTGTCTCAGGACATTGGCAGCTGTGGACTGAGAGGGCAGGAAGAGGCAGGGGAGGCAGGCAGGCCAGAGCTTCCTGACGGAGGTGTGCCGTGGCAGGCCCCCGCTGAGGGCCAGAGCCAACACCACACCCTCAGCCAGATCCTACTGACGGTGATGCATCTGCTAGAGCTCCTTCGAGATCATCTGGAAGGTGGGGGCTCAAGGAGGCAGGTGCAGACTGGCTCCTCCTCCACTGATCACGTGCCCCGTGGGAGCCCCCTGAATCAAGGAAAGCCATCCAGGGCACTGAAGAAGGCACGTCAGGGGAATGAAGAGCTCCCAGGAAACACAACAATCCACCAAGCTGAGCAAGTATCTTTTCACCAGCGAAACAGCCTCCTGGAAAGGGAGATTCAGAAGCTGCACCTGAAGCTCGAGGCAGAGCCTAAGCTGTGCGAAGAGCACCTCAAACACCTGGAGAGGAAGATGATGGAGGAGAAGGCACGCTGCCTGCAAGTGAAGAACGATCTCGCCAAGGTGCGCAGGAAGGTGGATGCTGCCCACTGGAACTTAGGCCTCTACAAGAAGATGGCCGACGACCTGCACCGAGAATGGCAGAGAATCTCCTCCTTGCATGACCGAGAGCGCCTCCTGGTGGAGAACAGAAGTGAGGAGAGCCAGAAGGCTGTTCTGTGGGCAGAGAGGGAGTTCCAAAGGCTCAAGGAAGAAAACCATTGCCTCAGGCAGAAGCTGGCCAACTCTGGGCCCAAGGTCCAGCCTGTCTCCGGGGGGCCTCCTGCTCCTGCTCCTGCTCCTGCTCCAGCTCCAGCTCCTGCTCCTGCTCTTCTGGGCACAGCCTCCAAATGCCCTCAAGGGCCACAGGCTCCCCTGAAAGCCCAGAAGCCCAAGAAGGGAGCAAGGGTGCACTGGCCAGACTCCAAGTTCTCGGGTCCCCTGCAGGTCTGATTCCCTTTCCCAGCAGCCACCAACACTCACAACCAGAGCACAAAAGCTCCTGTGCTTCCTTACCCCTTCAGCCACACCCATTGCTCCTTTGACTGGAGATCCACCCCATTCTTGAACTGATGCTACCTATTCCCTATAGCCATGTGAGGGAGCATTTTTCATTGTTAAGGACCAAAAAAATAAAACGATCAAATTGCTGATCCTACTGCGACTGAGAATTGATTGTATGAAGGGATTCTATGCCAAGCAACGAAGGGTTTTAAGTGTCCTTTACTGATCACTTAATTGTCCCAATAACCCAGTGTGTCCTATACTACTGAGGTTCAGAGAGGGGACACAACTTGCCCCAAGATCACACAGCTAGTGAATTTCAGAGCTCCCATTCCAAGCCAAGGTTGTCTCATTACCCACTGATGTGAAAATAACTACCACTCCTACCACTACGATGACTTCTGCTTCTTCATTTCTGAGAGAGAGAAAGAGCGAGGGCACACACACATGCAAGCGGGAGAGGGGCAGGGAGAGAGAGATTCCTAGACAGCCTTCCCACTCAAGTGCACAACCAGACGCTGGGCTGGATTTCACAGACCATGGGACCACGCCCTGAGCCGAAATCAAGAGTCAGACGTTGACCTGACTAAGCCACACAGGCACCCTTCCCTTGTGCAAGGAACTTCTAGGCAAGCTGCTGTAAGGATCCCAGAAGGGCTTGACAAAATTTTCTCATAGGTCACGTTCTAGTTTGGATGCAAGGATTATGGTGATGCCTAGCTGAGGTAAAGTCCCTGCAAAGCATGGAGGGCAGCCTTTCAGGGTCTCCAACGATTCCCTTCGTGAATACACCTCGTTTTGTGTTCCATACTCTACCACTGGATTAGAGTCAGGAACTCCTGCCTCACTTCGAAAGGACAGAATATGGCCCGAGAGATAGATAGCATGTCCCTTCTGAGGCTCGTAGACAAAGACACTGGTCTCCTCTTGGGCTTGCTCTCGCTCCCTCACCATTGGTTTCGAGGGAAGCCGCCTGCTCCTTTTGGGCTGTATGATGGAGAGGCCCATGTGGCAAGGAATGAATATTTCTTGCTCACCGCAATGGAGGACCTCTGGCTGCTAGGAGCCACCCGAGTGAGCACACAAGCAGATTTCCCGCCAACAAGCCTGGAGATGACTGAAGACCCACATGACATCTTGACTGCAGCCTTGTGAAAGATCCTGAGACACAGGTCCCTGGCTAGATGCACCTGGATGCCTGTCCCACGGAAACCATATGCGGTTATCAATTGGTGTTTTCGGAAGCCCTCTGGGTTGCGGACAACATTCAAAAAAGACACAAGGGTGAAGCCACAGTTCTGGCTGCTGACCCACCCCCCTCTCCTGGGCTTGAAATTCCAGGGAAGTCAAGCGATGGTAGCAAGCACTGTGAGATTAGGGTAAACAATGCCAGAAAGAGGTCCTCTATTCTGTTCTCCATGTATCTCTCTGAGAGGACATGCACTCACCTGATCCACCCGAGCCAATAGGTGGCCCATGCAGGAGGAGACAACTGGCCGTGTGGTCCAAGTCGGCTGAGAGCACTAGACCCAGCGTCGCAGAGCCTCCTTGAAGCCAGAAAAAGAGCCCAGAAGTTCCCTGGTGTCCCTAGAGAAGGCACAGAAATTAGATGAGTTGAAAGCCTGGGACCTGGTCATTGGGCTTCTGGGCAAGAGGGGAGATGGCCTGTGGAAGGGACACTGCCTGCAACCCCTCTTGGACCAGACCCCACCTGTCTGCTTTGGGATACTGAGGATTAAGACGAGAGTGAACTAGTGTAGAAGAGATGGTGTTCTAATGCTTGGCAGGTTTAAAGCGATTCAAATCGTTGACATTCCTATTCTCCTCGTCCTCAGGACCACCATTAAGGGGAAGGGGCCTTCAAAGAAGCAAGAGGAGTTTATCACTTACAGCAGCCATGTCAAGTGTCAATATCCAACCACTCCAGTCCCTTCCACCCCCTTGGCAGCCCCACTGCTTTCATAAGGACACAGATACATTCCCCTACAGGCTTTGGAGCAAACGTTAAGTTTTGATTTCTCTAAGATAAATGCCATAGTGCCATGACCTGCTCCTAAGGCGGTAGCAAGTCTAGTTCTCAAAGAATCTGTGTGGAAGGATTGAGCCACTCTATTGGACACCTGAAATTGATATTATACTGCATGTGAATGGGAATGTAACTCACGGCTTGGAAAAGGAAAAGAAACTCTTAACTGTTTTCAAGAGTCAGCTCTATCATTTTCCATTCCCAACTGTGATGCGGGAGTGATCCAGTCATTCCATATCCTGCCTTGCATTTGGTGGTGGGGTCTCTCTCTCCCTCTCTGGCGCATTTGGTTTGAATCACTGTGATAGGTGTGCAGTGAGAGCTCACTGGAGTTTTCATTTGAATTGCCCCAATGGCAACTTTCTATGTGGTTTCCATCTGTCTACGCTTTGGTAAAGGTGGCAGGCCCTTTACTTTTTCCCCACCCCCCTTCTATTTCCTTTTGCTAACTAGATTGCATGCTTACCTGGGGATCAAATTCTGAGTTTCCATGCTTCAGACAGGAGTCCTCTATTAGCTATGTGATTTGGACCTATTTCCTCCAAGTTGGTAGCTTGTCTTTGGGTCTTCTTAAGGAGGTCTTTCACACGGCACAGATTTACAATTCTGATTTTTGGATAAAGTCTAATTAATCAACTTTACCTTAGGGAAAATAATTTGATGTTCGACTGGAGGATTCTTTACCTAGCTTTCCATTCTGGAAATTTTTCCCCACATTTTCCCTATAAGATTTATCATTTTCCATGTAAGGCAGTGATTAATTTTGAGCTACTTTTTAAAATACTCTTTTTTTCTTTTTTTCCTTTGGGAGAGTGAACATGTGCATGAGCGGGCAGGGGCCTGGAGGGAGAAGGGAAAAGAGCATCCTCAAGCAGCCTCGCCAGTGAGCTTGGAGCCTGACTTTGTCCCGGGACGCTGAGAGCTTGACAAGAGCCGAAATCAAGAGCTGGCTGCTGCACAGGCTGCCTCACCCAGGCAGCCTGAGTTAAGTTTTGTATAGGGTTTGATACTTAGATTGTGGTCCCCGGCCTCCTCGTCCTCCACCTCCTCCTCCCCTCTCCCGCTCCCTCTTCTGCTTCTCCTTCTTCTTTGCCTATGCATGTCCACTTGCTCTAGCACCATTTATTCAAAACGCTGTCACTCCTCCACTGAACGGCTTTTTACCTTTGTCAAGGCCCCATTCGACATATGGGCGTAGTTCTCTTTCTGGGTCCCTGATTCTGTTCCACTTATCCATCTGTATTCTGTTCCATTGGTCTAGCTCTTCACCAACACCACGCACTTTTGATTACTGTAGAAGAATATCTTGAAATGGGGTAGAAGGATTCTTCTGGTTTTCTTCTTTAGTTTTAGTTTCTCCTCTTTTTCTAGGTTCTAAAATAGAAAGATTATAGTTTTGAGACTCCTTTTCTTTTTAGAGAGAGAGAGAGAGATAGACACAGAGACAGAGACAGAGACAGAGACAGAGACAGAGAAACGGAAGCGGTGCAGAAAGAGAGAGAGGTGATTAAGCAGCCACCATGCCCAGCACCAGCACAATGCAGGTTCAGCCTCACTATCCCAAGGTTGACCATGACCCGAGTCAAAATCAAGAGTTGGACTAACTGACTGAGCCACCCAGATGCTCCTCCTCCTTTCTAATGTATGCATTGAGTGCTAAAAATTGAGCTCTCTGTTGATTTAGCTGTGTCCCACCAATTTTAATACGTTGTAGTTTTATTTTCCTTCGGTTCAGTGCACTGAAATTTTATCTTTTGTCTCCGATAATCTAGAAAGTTACTTTCTACGTGTTTAGATTTTGTTATGTTTCTCCCTTTGATATCTAGTTTCATTTTTAACTTTTTTTTATAAGTGTCAAAGTTTAATTCCAAGACAATGCTACAGAGGGTTGCATTTTTTTCAGGTACACAATATAGAGATTCTCCTCCGCTGCCCAACGACTGTTAGCTCCTGTTGCCAGGCACTGATTTGCCTTGGAGTCTCGGGTGCACCTCCCCCACCCCTACTCCCTTCAGCTCCTGTTGCCAGGCACTGGTTTGCATTGGAGACGGAACCCTCGTAGGGGTTCCAAGCAGTTTCTAGTGGCCGAGAGGACACTGGTGATCAGAGACAAAGCCCCCAGGCTCTCTGGAGCCAGCTGGTGGCCATTACAATGTCTCCCCACACAGTTCTGGAGCCGCTGTGGGCTCTCCGGGAACAGCTGTGGGCTTCTGGGTTGCCGATAATCGAACGTTGGCCACATGGGCCACGAGACTCTGGGTTTGGCTGGGAGATCCTCGTGTGCACTGTGTTGCTGGTGTTCATTCCAGTAAAGTGTGGACTCCGCTTAAGAGGAAGAAAGGGGCACTGTGCCCAGAATGAAGTATCTGGAAAAGACATGGAGAAGACCGACCCGGATGCACCAGCCCATGGAGCCGTCGCATCATCGGAGCACAAGGCCAGTCCTCTCCCGCTACAGATCCTTGCTCTGGCTGCCCTGAATCAAGATGTCGGGTACTTTTCTGTGGGAGACGCTACGCAACTGCTGAAGGGAGTTCGGCAAAGGCTGTTGAAGAAGAGCCCTCACCAGCTCACCGATGAAAATCCCATCTGTGGAGCAGCCCAGGACGATGGAGAACCCCCTGCGAGGAATATGCCAGAAGACTTCAAGGACAGCCCTGATCTGCGGGGAAGTGCAGACCCTCTGTCTCAGGACATTGGCAGCTGTGGACTGAGAGGGCAGGAAGAGGCAGGGGAGGCAGGCAGGCCAGAGCTTCCTGACGGAGGTGTGCCGTGGCAGGCCCCCGCTGAGGGCCAGAGCCAACACCACACCCTCAGCCAGATCCTACTGACGGTGATGCATCTGCTAGAGCTCCTTCGGGATCATCTGGAAGGTGGGGGCTCAAGGACGCAGGTGCAGACTGGCTCCTCCTCCACTGATCACGTGCCCCGTGGGAGCCCCCTGAATCAAGGAAAGCCATCCAGGGCACTGAAGAAGGCACGTCAGGGGAATGAAGAGCTCCCAGGAAACACAACAATCCACCAAGCTGAGCAAGTATCTTTTCACCAGCGAAACAGCCTCCTGGAAAGGGAGATTCAGAAGCTGCACCTGAAGCTCGAGGCAGAGCCTAAGCTGTGCGAAGAGCACCTCAAACACCTGGAGAGGAAGATGATGGAGGAGAAGGCACGCTGCCTGCAAGTGAAGAACGAACTCGCCAAGGTGCGCAGGAAGGTGGATGCTGCCCACTGGAACTTAGGCCTCTACAAGAAGATGGCCGACGACCTGCACCGAGAATGGCAGAGAATCTCCTCCTTGCATGACCGAGAGCGCCTCCTGGTGGAGAACAGAAGTGAGGAGAGCCAGAAGGCTGTTCTGTGGGCAGAGAGGGAGTTCCAAAGGCTCAAGGAAGAAAACCATTGCCTCAGGCAGAAGCTGGCCAACTCTGGGCCCAAGGTCCAGCCTGTCTCCGGGGGGCCTCCTGCTCCTGCTCCTGCTCCTGCTCCAGCTCCAGCTCCTGCTCCTGCTCTTCTGGGCACAGCCTCCAAATGCCCTCAAGGGCCACAGGCTCCCCTGAAAGCCCAGAAGCCCAAGAAGGGAGCAAGGGTGCACTGGCCAGACTCCAAGTTCTCGGGTCCCCTGCAGGTCTGATTCCCTTTCCCAGCAGCCACCAACACTCACAACCAGAGCACAAAAGCTCCTGTGCTTCCTTACCCCTTCAGCCACACCCATTGCTCCTTTGACTGGAGATCCACCCCATTCTTGAACTGATGCTACCTATTCCCTATAGCCATGTGAGAGAGCATTTTTCATTGTTAAGGACCAAAAAAATAAAACGATCAAATTGCTGATCCTACTGCGACTGAGAATTGATTGTATGAAGGGATTCTATGCCAAGCAACGAAGGGTTTTAAGTGTCCTTTACTGATCACTTAATTGTCCCAATAACCCAGTGTGTCCTATACTACTGAGGTTCAGAGAGGGGACACAACTTGCCCCAAGATCACACAGCTAGTGAATTTCAGAGCTCCCATTCCAAGCCAAGGTTGTCTCATTACCCACTGATGTGAAAATAACTACCACTCCTACCACTACGATGACTTCTGCTTCTTCATTTCTGAGAGAGAGAAAGAGCGAGGGCACACACACATGCAAGCGGGAGAGGGGCAGGGAGAGAGAGATTCCTAGACAGCCTTCCCACTCAAGTGCACAACCAGACGCTGGGCTGGATTTCACAGACCATGGGACCACGCCCTGAGCCGAAATCAAGAGTCAGACGTTGACCTGACTAAGCCACACAGGCACCCTTCCCTTGTGCAAGGAACTTCTAGGCAAGCTGCTGTAAGGATCCCAGAAGGGCTTGACAAAATTTTCTCATAGGTCACGTTCTAGTTTGGATGCAAGGATTATGGTGATGCCTAGCTGAGGTAACGTCCCTGCAAAGCATGGAGGGCAGCCTTTCAGGGTCTCCAACGATTCCCTTCATGGGTACACCTCGTTTTGTGTTCCATACTCTACCACTGGATTAGAGTCAGGAACTCCTGCCTCACTTCGAAAGGACAGAATATGGCCCGAGAGATAGATAGCATGTCCCTTCTGAGGCTCGTAGACAAAGACACTGGTCTCCTCTTGGGCTTGCTCTCGCTCCCTCACCATTGGTTTCGAGGGAAGCCGCCTGCTCCTTGTGGGCTGTATGATGGAGAGGCCCATGTGGCAAGGAATGAATATTTCTTGCTCACCGCAATGGAGGACCTCTGGCTGCTAGGAGGCACCCGAGTGAGCACACAAGCAGATTTCCCGCCAACAAGCCTGGAGATGACTGAAGACCCACATGACATCTTGACTGCAGCCTTGTGAGAGATCCTGAGACACAGGTCCCTGGCTAGATGCACCTGGATGCCTGGCCCACGGAAACCATATGCGGTTATCAATTGGTGTTTTCGGAAGCCCTCTGGGTTGCGGACAACATTCAAAAAAGACACAAGGGTGAAGCCACAGTTCTGGCTGCTGACCCACCCCCCTCTCCTGGGCTTGAAATTCCAGGGAAGTCAAGCGATGGTAGCAAGCACTGTGAGATTAGGGTAAACAATGCCAGAAAGAGGTCCTCTATTCTGTTCTCCATGTATCTCTCTGAGAGGACATGCACTCACCTGATCCACCCGAGCCAATAGGTGGCCCATGCAGGAGGAGACAACTGGCCGTGTGGTCCAAGTCGGCTGAGAGCACTAGACCCAGCGTCGCAGAGCCTCCTTGAAGCCAGAAAAAGAGCCCAGAAGTTCCCTGGTGTCCCTAGAGAAGGCACAGAAATTAGATGAGTTGAAAGCCTGGGACCTGGTCATTGGGCTTCTGGGCAAGAGGGGAGATGGCCTGTGGAAGGGACACTGCCTGCAACCCCTCTTGGACCAGACCCCACCTGTCTGCTTTGGGATACTGAGGATTAAGACGAGAGTGAACTAGTGTAGAAGAGATGGTGTTCTAATGCTTGGCAGGTTTAAAGCGATTCAAATCGTTGACATTCCTATTCTCCTCGTCCTCAGGACCACCATTAAGGGGAAGGGGCCTTCAAAGAAGCAAGAGGAGTTTATCACTTACAGCAGCCATGTCAAGTGTCAATATCCAACCACTCCAGTCCCTTCCACCCCCTTGGCAGCCCCACTGCTTTCATAAGGACACAGATACATTCCCCTACAGGCTTTGGAGCAAACGTTAAGTTTTGATTTCTCTAAGATAAATGCCATAGTGCCATGACCTGCTCCTAAGGCGGTAGCAAGTCTAGTTCTCAAAGAATCTGTGTGGAAGGGTTGAGCCACTCTATTGGACACCTGAAATTGATATTATACTGCATGTGAATGGGAATGTAACTCACGGCTTGGAAAAGGAAAAGAAACTCTTAACTGTTTTCAAGAGTCAGCTCTATCATTTTCCATTCCCAACTGTGATGCGGGAGTGATCCAGTCATTCCATATCCTGCCTTGCATTTGGTGGTGGGGTCTCTCTCTCCCTCTCTGGCGCATTTGGTTTGAATCACTGTGATAGGTGTGCAGTGAGAGCTCACTGGAGTTTTCATTTGAATTGCCCCAATGGCAACTTTCTATGTGGTTTCCATCTGTCTACGCTTTGGTAAAGGTGGCAGGCCCTTTACTTTTTCCCCACCCCCCTTCTATTTCCTTTTGCTAACTAGATTGCATGCTTACCTGGGGATCAAATTCTGAGTTTCCATGCTTCAGACAGGAGTCCTCTATTAGCTATGTGATTTGGACCTATTTCCTCCAAGTTGGTAGCTTGTCTTTGGGTCTTCTTAAGGAGGTCTTTCACACGGCACAGATTTACAATTCTGATTTTTGGATAAAGTCTAATTAATCAACTTTACCTTAGGGAAAATAATTTGATGTTCGACTGGAGGATTCTTTACCTAGCTTTCCATTCTGGAAATTTTTCCCCACATTTTCCCTATAAGATTTATCATTTTCCATGTAAGGCAGTGATTAATTTTGAGCTACTTTTTAAAATACTCTTTTTTTCTTTTTTTCCTTTGGGAGAGTGAACATGTGCATGAGCGGGCAGGGGCCTGGAGGGAGAAGGGAAAAGAGCATCCTCAAGCAGCCTCGCCAGTGAGCTTGGAGCCTGACTTTGTCCCGGGACGCTGAGAGCTTGACAAGAGCCGAAATCAAGAGCTGGCTGCCGCACAGGCTGCCTCACCCAGGCAGCCTGAGTTAAGTTTTGTATAGGGTTTGATACTTAGATTGTGGTCCCCGGCCTCCTCGTCCTCCACCTCCTCCTCCCCTCTCCCGCTCCCTCTTCTGCTTCTCCTTCTTCTTTGCCTATGCATGTCCACTTGCTCTAGCACCATTTATTCAAAACGCTGTCACTCCTCCACTGAACGGCTTTTTACCTTTGTCAAGGCCCCATTCGACATATGGGCGTAGTTCTCTTTCTGGGTCCCTGATTCTGTTCCACTTATCCATCTGTATTCTGTTCCATTGGTCTAGCTCTTCACCAACACCACGCACTTTTGATTACTGTAGAAGAATATCTTGAAATGGGGTAGAAGGATTCTTCTGGTTTTCTTCTTTAGTTTTAGTTTCTCCTCTTTTTCTAGGTTCTAAAATAGAAAGATTATAGTTTTGAGACTCCTTTTCTTTTTAGAGAGAGAGAGAGAGATAGACACAGAGACAGAGACAGAGACAGAGACAGAGACAGAGAAACGGAAGCGGTGCAGAAAGAGAGAGAGATGATTAAGCAGCCACCATGCCCAGCACCAGCACAATGCAGGTTCAGCCTCACTATCCCAAGGTTGACCATGACCCGAGTCAAAATCAAGAGTTGGACTAACTGACTGAGCCACCCAGATGCTCCTCCTCCTTTCTAATGTATGCATTGAGTGCTAAAAATTGAGCTCTCTGTTGATTTAGCTGTGTCCCACCAATTTTAATACGTTGTAGTTTTATTTTCCTTCGGTTCAGTGCACTGAAATTTTATCTTTTGTCTCCGATAATCTAGAAAGTTACTTTCTACGTGTTTAGATTTTGTTATGTTTCTCCCTTTGATATCTAGTTTCATTTTTAACTTTTTTTTATAAGTGTCAAAGTTTAATTCCAAGACAATGCTACAGAGGGTTGCATTTTTTTCAGGTACACAATATAGAGATTCTCCTCCGCTGCCCAACGACTGTTAGCTCCTGTTGCCAGGCACTGATTTGCCTTGGAGTCTCGGGTGCACCTCCCCCACCCCTACTCCCTTCAGCTCCTGTTGCCAGGCACTGGTTTGCATTGGAGACGGAACCCTCGTAGGGGTTCCAAGCAGTTTCTAGTGGCCGAGAGGACACCTGTGATCAGAGACAAAGCCCCCAGGCTCTCTGGAGCCAGCTGGTGGCCATTACAATGTCTCCCCACACAGTTCTGGAGCCGCTGTGGGCTCTCCGGGAACAGCTGTGGGCTTCTGGGTTGCCGATAATCGAACGTTGGCCACATGGGCCACGAGACTCTGGGTTTGGCTGGGAGATCCTCGTGTGCACTGTGTTGCTGGTGTTCATTCCAGTAAAGTGTGGACTCCGCTTAAGAGGAAGAAAGGGGCACTGTGCCCAGAATGAAGTATCTGGAAAAGACATGGAGAAGACCGACCCGGATGCACCAGCCCATGGAGCCGTCGCATCATCGGAGCACAAGGCCAGTCCTCTCCCGCTACAGATCCTTGCTCTGGCTGCCCTGAATCAAGATGTCGGGTACTTTTCTGTGGGAGATGTGGCAACCCGTTGCCGCCATTACAAGATGGCGCCGGAGAGCCTCGTAAACAAGTGGTTGGACGCGTGTCCTTAAGCTTATTCTGCCCAGCAACAAGGCTGACCTACCATAGTGAGCCACGTACCCCAGAATGAGACACGCCCCAGCTAGCCTGTATATATGTGCAGCCCTGGCTCTACCCAGGCGCTTCCTGCTTCCATCACCCTACAAACCTCAACCAAGTGCACTTCAATAAAGCGTGATAGAGAAGAATCCTGTGTCGGTGGTCTTCCTTCCTCGCGGGCGAGCGTTGGCGGGCCACAGCTGGTGCCGAAACCCGGGAATAGTTCGGCGGACACCGCGGGGAGCCTAGAAAGGATTCAGAACTCTACATGCGAAGTGGTCGGCGCCGGTAAGTATTCCCCGGTATGTTATTTTGGACACTTGAGCCTTGGGTAGCTGCTATAGCTATAATTGTCCTTGCAGTTGTAGCCTTGCTTTTTTGCTTTTGGATACGTGAGTGCAAATATCCAGACTTCGTGAGCCCCATACAGGCACTATTAAAAGAGAGGGGGTTAAGGATCTCAGAGAGGACAGTCAAATCCGTTCTTAAAGACATAGATGAGTGTGCCCCGTGGTTTGCCGTGTCAGGGTACTTAAACCTTCCCTGCTGGGAAAAGTTAGGAAGAGATCTGGATGCAGCCAAGGCCAATCAGCAGCTTAAATCAGGCACCCTACCCTTATGGAGAGTTGTACATGCGTGCTTACGGGACGGAAAACACGTAGAGCATCTGAAAAAGGGCAGGCGTGCTTTAGCGGAACATCAGGACAGCCTTTCGGAATCAAGTAGTATAAAGGAAGGGGGAAACAAAAAACAAATGAAGAAGTCAGAAAATGGATATAAAAGAGGAAGTGAAAAACAAAAGGAAACAGATGATAAAAGTAAGCACAAAAAACATCAGGCAACCGCTCCCAGTGCACCCATCTACCCGAGTTTAGATGAGTTCTATGAGGAATTCGCCGCTCTCAGTGTAAAGCAAGAGAGGGACTCGGGAGATGACTCACTAACGGAGGACGAGGAGGAGGAGTTAGAGGAAGAGGCGGCTAGATATGAGGAGGAGCGATACGGACTGCCGCCTCCGGCAAGAGCTCCGCCTCCGCCTTATCCAGGCAAGCAGAACGGAGGGGCCCATAGGCTCTCTCGAAAAACGCTCAGATGCCTTGCCGAGTTCACCCTGCTGGACACTGTTGCGTTCCCTGTCTTTGAAAACCAAAACCAGCAAAGATATCATGAGCCCATACCCTACAAACAGTTGAATGACTTAGTAGAGGCCGCCCGTACTTGGGGGCCCAATGCACAGTATACGTTAATTTTACTGGATAGGATCACCACCGCAGCCCTGACACCAAATGATTGGTGGGAGATAGCTCAAGCGTGCCTAAACACAGGACAGTATCTAGACTATAGAGCAGTGGTTACAGAAGCCGCGCATAATCAGGCGCGAGTGAATGCTCGTACACCAAACACAGCACCCTGGACTGCTGATATGATACTGGGGCAGGGACAGTGGGCTGATAACCAGACGGCCTTCCTGGTGCCTGTTTATCAGCAGATCGTAGAAATATTTAAAAGAGCATGGAGGATGATACCTAAACGGGGAGAGGTATCAGGAAACCTGACTAAGATAATCCAAGGACCGAATGAGCCTTTTTCAGATTTTGTGGCTAGAATGATAGAGGCAGCTGGAAAAATTTTTGGAGACGCTCAGGAGGCCATGCCTCTAGTGCAACAGCTTGTTTATGAGCAATGCACTAAGGATTGCCAGCGAGCAATCACACCATGGAAAGGAAAAGGTTTAGATGCGTGGCTAAAGGCCTGCAGAGAGATAGGAGGACCACTCACCAATGAAGGACTGGCCAGAGCTATGATAGCGGCTACTAAGCACGGGAGACGTGATGGCTGCTTCATTTGCGGACAGCCGGGACACGTAAAGAGAAACTGTCCTAACAAGGAAGGCTTCAGGGCAAAGGGACCAAATACCAAGCAGCCAGGGACATGCCCAAGATGCAAGAAGGGGAAACATTGGGCCAATGAGTGTAGATCCACAAAAGACATTAATGGACAACCTATAAATAACCCATATGTCCCGGAGTCAAAAAACATGCAGAGGGGCCCACGCCCTCAGGGCCCGAAAATATATGGGGCGTTTCAGGAGGGGATCCTTCAGCCGCCGAGAGCACCCGACGAGCCACGACAGGCTCCGCGGGGCTGGACCTCTGCGCCACCGCCGGACTGGTTTTAACCCCTCGTATGGGTATACAAGCGGTTCCTACTGACATGTCAGGACCTCTTCCTGTAGGCTCGGCTGGGCTGGTTTTAGGCCGATCATCCAGCACCATGAGGGGCTTATTGGTCCTCCCCGGGATCATTGACCCAGACTATCAGGGTACAATTAGGGTTATGTGTCACTCACCTTTTGGCATTGTCTCCATTGCCCCTGGGGACAGAATAGCCCAGCTGGTAGTTCTCTCATCCTTGCATGACCGTTTCCCCGCCCAAAATAAGGTCAGAGGAGATAAGGGCTTTGGATCCTCTGGAGTCGATATGGCCTACTTATCTTTGGAGCTAACAGGTCGCCCCATGTGTAGTTTGGAGATAGAAGGAAAGGCCTTCACCGGTCTAATAGATACGGGGGCTGACCGAAGCGTCATGAGCCAACGATTCTGGCCAAGGAATTGGCCGCTGCAAAAGGCCTCTCAAACATTACAGGGGCTAGGCTATCAAAACACACCTGAGATTAGTGCAAAAACTCTACATTGGAGGATGGAAGGGAACAAAGGGACCTTTCAGCCGTTCGTACTGGACCTTCCCATCAATCTCTGGGGAAGAGATGTCCAGAGTCAATTAAATCTAATTCTGACTAATGAGGGAACGTATTCCAAACAGAGCAAAGATTTGATGATGAAACAAGGCTATATGCCAGGCAAAGGCCTAGGTAAATACTTGCAGGGAGAATCAGAGCTAGTCAGTCCTAGCTTGAAAAATGATAGAAAGGGATTGGGTTTGAGCGCGCTAACCGCACGCTTAAAGAACTAATACAAAAACAAAAAGGGGGAATAGAGGCGGTTATGACCCCTCGAGATCGCCTATCCCTAGCAATCTTTACTATCAATTTTTTAATTCTGGATGCCAATGGCAAAAGTGCGGCAGATAGACACGCAGAAGAGGCTGAGGCCATAAAGGAACGTGTAATGTGGAAAGATATCCTGGATAACAAATGGTATGGACCGGATCCCGTGATTAGGAGATCCAGGGGAGCTGTTTGTGTTTTTCCACAGGACCGCTCGGATCCGGTGTGGGTGCCATCACGACTGACGCGAAAGTTGGATGAAAGAACCGATGACAACACCAAAGAAGCAGACATGGACTCCAACCCTGGAGATGCTGATAGTGCTGATGATCTGCCTGACCAGAGTTGAGGGAGCTACCTTTTGGGCCGTTTCAAGAACATGGCCCATCCCCATGCCAGTCACAAACGCGACAAAAACATTACCCCATCTGTATGTTCCAGAATGTGTTTTTGATTTACCCTGTAAACAAATCAATAATAAGGTACAGCGTTATAACACTACAAATTTCAACCTTCAAGGCACCTTGTGCTTTACCACTCTCGGAGTAGGAGTCATGGGCATGCTAATGTTTGCAGGACTACTGGTGGCTTTGTTCTTAATTCTGAGGGTAATGAGGGCTCGCAGAAGAGAGAAGGTGGCCATAGCGCGTGCCTTTGCCGCTATAGAGGCTGGAACATCTCCCCAAGCTTGGCTCAGCAAGTTAAATGAAACATAGGTTGTGCTCTTGCACTCGGAGGGCTTTGAGTAGCCCATTGCACCCGAATAGAGACAACCTTGCATTTTCCGCGGGTGGTTTGCACCTAGGAGTGCACAGGGTGAGCCACCCTGAAAGTCATGAGTGTCTGCATACGGGTACCTCCGTTTCTCTCCCGTCCCTAGGCAAAGGAGGACATGTTTACTAGGGGACACTCCTCTGATTTTAGCCATGACTGCAAAATAAAAGAAAAAGGGGGAGATGTGGCAACCCGTTGCCGCCATTACAAGATGGCGCCGGAGAGCCTCGTAAACAAGTGGTTGGACGCGTGGCCTTAAGCTTATTCTGCCCAGCAACAAGGCTGACCTACCATAGTGAGCCACGTACCCCAGAATGAGACACGCCCCAGCTAGCCTGTATATATGTGCAGCCCTGGCTCTACCCAGGCGCTTCCTGCTTCCATCACCCTACAGACGTCAACCAAGTGCACTTCAATAAAGCGTGATAGAGAAGAATCCTGTGTCGGTGGTCTTCCTTCCTCGCGGGCGAGCGTTGGCGGGCCACAGGGAGACGCTACGCAACTGCTGAAGGGAGTTCGGCAAAGGCTGTTGAAGAAGAGCCCTCACCAGCTCACCGATGAAAATCCCATCTGTGGAGCAGCCCAGGACGATGGAGAACCCCCTGCGAGGAATATGCCAGAAGACTTCAAGGACAGCCCTGATCTGCGGGGAAGTGCAGACCCTCTGTCTCAGGACATTGGCAGCTGTGGACTGAGAGGGCAGGAAGAGGCAGGGGAGGCAGGCAGGCCAGAGCTTCCTGACGGAGGTGTGCCGTGGCAGGCCCCCGCTGAGGGCCAGAGCCAACACCACACCCTCAGCCAGATCCTACTGACGGTGATGCATCTGCTAGAGCTCCTTCGAGATCATCTGGAAGGTGGGGGCTCAAGGAGGCAGGTGCAGACTGGCTCCTCCTCCACTGATCACGTGCCCCGTGGGAGCCCCCTGAATCAAGGAAAGCCATCCAGGGCACTGAAGAAGGCACGTCAGGGGAATGAAGAGCTCCCAGGAAACACAACAATCCACCAAGCTGAGCAAGTATCTTTTCACCAGCGAAACAGCCTCCTGGAAAGGGAGATTCAGAAGCTGCACCTGAAGCTCGAGGCAGAGCCTAAGCTGTGCGAAGAGCACCTCAAACACCTGGAGAGGAAGATGATGGAGGAGAAGGCACGCTGCCTGCAAGTGAAGAACGATCTCGCCAAGGTGCGCAGGAAGGTGGATGCTGCCCACTGGAACTTAGGCCTCTACAAGAAGATGGCCGACGACCTGCACCGAGAATGGCAGAGAATCTCCTCCTTGCATGACCGAGAGCGCCTCCTGGTGGAGAACAGAAGTGAGGAGAGCCAGAAGGCTGTTCTGTGGGCAGAGAGGGAGTTCCAAAGGCTCAAGGAAGAAAACCATTGCCTCAGGCAGAAGCTGGCCAACTATGGGCCCAAGGTCCAGCCTGTCTCCGGGGGGCCTCCTGCTCCTGCTCCTGCTCCTGCTCCAGCTCCAGCTCCTGCTCCTGCTCTTCTGGGCACAGCCTCCAAATGCCCTCAAGGGCCACAGGCTCCCCTGAAAGCCCAGAAGCCCAAGAAGGGAGCAAGGGTGCACTGGCCAGACTCCAAGTTCTCGGGTCCCCTGCAGGTCTGATTCCCTTTCCCAGCAGCCACCAACACTCACAACCAGAGCACAAAAGCTCCTGTGCTTCCTTACCCCTTCAGCCACACCCATTGCTCCTTTGACTGGAGATCCACCCCATTCTTGAACTGATGCTACCTATTCCCTATAGCCATGTGAGAGAGCATTTTTCATTGTTAAGGACCAAAAAAATAAAACGATCAAATTGCTGATCCTACTGCGACTGAGAATTGATTGTATGAAGGGATTCTATGCCAAGCAACGAAGGGTTTTAAGTGTCCTTTACTGATCACTTAATTGTCCCAATAACCCAGTGTGTCCTATACTACTGAGGTTCAGAGAGGGGACACAACTTGCCCCAAGATCACACAGCTAGTGAATTTCAGAGCTCCCATTCCAAGCCAAGGTTGTCTCATTACCCACTGATGTGAAAATAACTACCACTCCTACCACTACGATGACTTCTGCTTCTTCATTTCTGAGAGAGAGAAAGAGCGAGGGCACACACACATGCAAGCGGGAGAGGGGCAGGGAGAGAGAGATTCCTAGACAGCCTTCCCACTCAAGTACACAACCAGACGCTGGGCTGGATTTCACAGACCATGGGACCACGCCCTGAGCCGAAATCAAGAGTCAGACGTTGTCCTGACTAAGCCACACAGGCACCCTTCCCTTGTGCAAGGAACTTCTAGGCAAGCTGCTGTAAGGATCCCAGAAGGGCTTGACAAAATTTTCTCATAGGTCACGTTCTAGTTTGGATGCAAGGATTATGGTGATGCCTAGCTGAGGTAAAGTCCCAGCAAAGCATGGAGGGCAGCCTTTCAGGGTCTCCAACGATTCCCTTCGTGAATACACCTCGTTTTGTGTTCCATACTCTACCACTGGATTAGAGTCAGGAACTCCTGCCTCACTTCGAAAGGACAGAATATGGCCCGAGAGATAGATAGCATGTCCCTTCTGAGGCTCGTAGACAAAGACACTGGTCTCCTCTTGGGCTTGCTCTCGCTCCCTCACCATTGGTTTCGAGGGAAGCCGCCTGCTCCTTGTGGGCTGTATGATGGAGAGGCCCATGTGGCAAGGAATGAATATTTCTTGCTCACCGCAATGGAGGACCTCTGGCTGCTAGGAGCCACCCGAGTGAGCACACAAGCAGATTTCCCGCCAACAAGCCTGGAGATGACTGAAGACCCACATGACATCTTGACTGCAGCCTTGTGAGAGATCCTGAGACACAGGTCCCTGGCTAGATGCACCTGGATGCCTGGCCCACGGAAACCATATGCGGTTATCAATTGGTGTTGTCGGAAGCCCTCTGGGTTGCGGAAAACATTCAAAAAAGACACAAGGGTGAAGCCACAGTTCTGGCTGCTGACCCACCCCCCTCTCCTGGGCTTGAAATTCCAGGGAAGTCAAGCGATGGTAGCAACCACTGAGAGATTAGGGTAAACAATGCCAGAAAGAGGTCCTCTATTCTGTTCTCCATGTATCTCTCTGAGAGGACATGCCCTCACCTGATCCACCCGAGCCAATAGGTGGCCCATGCAGGAGGAGACAACTGGCCGTGTGGTCCAAGTCGGCTGAGAGCACTAGACCCAGCGTCGCAGAGCCTCCTTGAAGCCAGAAAAAGAGCCCAGAAGTTCCCTGGTGTCCCTAGAGAAGGCACAGAAATTAGATGAGTTGAAAGCCTGGGACCTGGTCATTGGGCTTCTGGGCAAGAGGGGAGATGGCCTGTGGAAGGGACACTGCCTGCAACCCCTCTTGGACCAGACCCCACCTGTCTGCTTTGGGTTACTGAGGATTAAGACGAGAGTGAACTAGTGTAGAAGAGATGGTGTTCTAATGCTTGGCAGGTTTAAAGCGATTGAAATCGTTGACATTCCTATTCTCCTCGTCCTCAGGACCACCATTAAGGGGAAGGGGCCTTCAAAGAAGCAAGAGGAGTTTATCACTTACAGCAGCTCTGTCAAGTGTCAATATCCAACCACTCCAGTCCCTTCCACCCCCTTGGCAGCCCCAATGCTTTCATAAGGACACAGATACATTCCCCTACAGGCTTTGGAGCAAACGTTAAGTTTTAATTTCTCTAAGATAAACGCCATAGTGCCATGACCTGCTCCTATGGCGGTAGCAAGTCTAGTTCTCAAAGAATCTGTGTGGAAGGGTTGAGCCACTCTATTGGACACCTGAAATTGATATTATACTGCATGTGAACGGGAATGTAACTCACGGCTTGGAAAAGGAAAAGAAACTCTTAGCTGTTTTCAAGAGTCAGCTCTATCATTTTCCATTCCCAACTGTGATGCGGGAGTGATCCAGTCATTCCACATCCTGCCTTGCATTTGGTGGTGGGGTCTCTCTCTCCCTCTCTGGCGCATTTGGTTTGAATCACTGTGATAGGTGTGCAGTGAGAGCTCACTGGAGTTTTCATTTGAATTGCCCCAATGGCAACTTTCTATGTGGTTTCCATCTGTCTACGCTTTGGTAAAGGTAGCAGGCCCATTACTTTTTCCCCACCCCCCTTCTATTTCCTTTTGCTAACTAGATTGCATGCTTACTTGGGGATCAAATTCTGAGTTTCCATGCTTCAGACAGGAGTCCTCTATTAGCTATGTGATTTGGACCTATTTCCTCCAAGTTGGTAGCTTGTGTTTTGGGTCTTCTTAAGGAGGTCTTTCACATGGCACAGATTTACAATTCTGATTGTTGGAGAAAGTCTAATTAATCAACTTTACCTTAGGGAAAATAATTTGATGTTCGACTGGAGGATTCTTTACCTAGCTTTCCATTCTGGAAATTTTTCCCCACATTTTCCCTATAAGATTTATCATTTTCCATGTAAGGCAGTGATTAATTTTGAGCTACTTTTTAAAATACTCTTTTTTTCTTTTTGTCCTTTGGGAGAGTGAACATGTGCATGAGCGGGCAGGGGCCTGGAGGGAGAAGGGAAAAGAGCATCCTCAAGCAGCCTCGCCAGTGAGCTTGGAGCCTGACTTTGTCCCGGGACGCTGAGAGCTTGACAAGAGCCGAAATCAAGAGCTGGCTGCCGCACAGGCTGCCTCACCCAGGCAGCCTGAGTTAAGTTTTGTATAGGGTTTGATACTTAGATTGTGGTCCCCGGCCTCCTCGTCCTCCACCTCCTCCTCCCCTCTCCCGCTCCCTCTTCTGCTTCTCCTTCTTCTTTGCCTATGCATGTCCACTTGCTCTAGCACCATTTATTCAAAACGCTGTCACTCCTCCACTGAACGGCTTTTTACCTTTGTCAAGGCCCCATTCGACATATGGGCGTAGTTCTCTTTCTGGGTCCCTGATTCTGTTCCACTTATCCATCTTTATTCTGTTCCATTGGTATAGCTCTTCACCAACACCACGCACTTTTGATTACTGTAGAAGAATATCTTGAAATGGGGTAGAAGGATTCTTCTGGTTTTCTTCTTTAGTTTTAGTTTCTCCTCTTTTTCTAGGTTCTAAAATAGAAAGATTATAGTTTTGAGACTCCTTTTCTTTTTAGAGAGAGAGAGAGAGATAGACACAGAGACAGAGACAGAGACAGAGACAGAGACAGAGAAATGGAAGCAGTGCAGAAAGAGAGAGAGATGATTAAGCAGCCACCATGCCCAGCACCAGCACAATGCAGGTTCAGCCTCACTATCCCAAGGTTGACCATGACCCGAGTCAAAATCAAGAGTTGGACTAACTGACTGAGCCACCCAGATGCTCCTCCTCCTTTCTAATGTATGCATTGAGTGCTATAAATTGAGCTCTCTGTTGATTTAGCTGTGTCCCACCAATTTTAATACGTTGTAGTTTTATTTTCCTTCGGGTCAGTGCACTGAAATTTTATCTTTTGTCTCCGATAATCTAGAAAGTTACTTTCTACGTGTTTAGATTTTGTTATGTTTCTCCCTTTGATATCTAGTTTCATTTTTAACTTTTTTTTATAAGTGTCAAAGTTTAATTCCAAGACAATGCTACAGAGGGTTGCATTTTTTTCAGGTCCACAATATAGAGATTCTCCTCCGCTGCCCAACGACTGTTAGCTCCTGTTGCCAGGCACTGATTTGCCTTGGAGTCTCGGGTGCACCTCCCCCACCCCTACTCCCTTCAGCTCCTGTTGCCAGGCACTGGTTTGCATTGGAGACGGAACCCTCGTAGGGGTTCCAAGCAGTTTCTAGTGGCCGAGAGGACACTGGTGATCAGAGACAAAGCCCCCAGGCTCTCTGGAGCCAGCTGGTGGCCATTACAATGTCTCCCCACACAGTTCTGGAGCCGCTGTGGGCTCTCCGGGAACAGCTGTGGGCTTCTGGGTTGCCGATAATCGAACGTTGGCCACATGGGCCACGAGACTCTGGGTTTGGCTGGGAGATCCTCGTGTGCACTGTGTTGCTGGTGTTCATTCCAGTAAAGTGTGGACTCCGCTTAAGAGGAAGAAAGGGGCACTGTGCCCAGAATGAAGTATCTGGAAAAGACATGGAGAAGACCGACCCGGATGCACCAGCCCATGGAGCCGTCGCATCATCGGAGCACAAGGCCAGTCCTCTCCCGCTACAGATCCTTGCTCTGGCTGCCCTGAATCAAGATGTCGGGTACTTTTCTGTGGGAGACGCTACGCAACTGCTGAAGGGAGTTCGGCAAAGGCTGTTGAAGAAGAGCCCTCACCAGCTCACCGATGAAAATCCCATCTGTGGAGCAGCCCAGGACGATGGAGAACCCCCTGCGAGGAATATGCCAGAAGACTTCAAGGACAGCCCTGATCTGCGGGGAAGTGCAGACCCTCTGTCTCAGGACATTGGCAGCTGTGGACTGAGAGGGCAGGAAGAGGCAGGGGAGGCAGGCAGGCCAGAGCTTCCTGACGGAGGTGTGCCGTGGCAGGCCCCCGCTGAGGGCCAGAGCCAACACCACACCCTCAGCCAGATCCTACTGACGGTGATGCATCTGCTAGAGCTCCTTTGAGATCATCTGGAAGGTGGGGGCTCAAGGAGGCAGGTGCAGACTGGCTCCTCCTCCACTGATCACGTGCCCCGTGGGAGCCCCCTGAATCAAGGAAAGCCATCCAGGGCACTGAAGAAGGCACGTCAGGGGAATGAAGAGCTCCCAGGAAACACAACAATCCACCAAGCTGAGCAAGTATCTTTTCACCAGCGAAACAGCCTCCTGGAAAGGGAGATTCAGAAGCTGCACCTGAAGCTCGAGGCAGAGCCTAAGCTGTGCGAAGAGCACCTCAAACACCTGGAGAGGAAGATGATGGAGGAGAAGGCACGCTGCCTGCAAGTGAAGAACGATCTCGCCAAGGTGCGCAGGAAGGTGGATGCTGCCCACTGGAACTTAGGCCTCTACAAGAAGATGGCCGACGACCTGCACCGAGAATGGCAGAGAATCTCCTCCTTGCATGACCGAGAGCGCCTCCTGGTGGAGAACAGAAGTGAGGAGAGCCAGAAGGCTGTTCTGTGGGCAGAGAGGGAGTTCCAAAGGCTCAAGGAAGAAAACCATTGCCTCAGGCAGAAGCTGGCCAACTCTGGGCCCAAGGTCCAGCCTGTCTCCGGGGGGCCTCCTGATCCTGCTCCTGCTCCTGCTCCAGCTCCAGCTCCTGCTCCTGCTCTTCTGGGCACAGCCTCCAAATGCCCTCAAGGGCCACAGGCTCCCCTGAAAGCCCAGAAGCCCAAGAAGGGAGCAAGGGTGCACTGGCCAGACTCCAAGTTCTCGGGTCCCCTGCAGGTCTGATTCCCTTTCCCAGCAGCCACCAACACTCACAACCAGAGCACAAAAGCTCCTGTGCTTCCTTACCCCTTCAGCCACACCCATTGCTCCTTTGACTGGAGATCCACCCCATTCTTGAACTGATGCTACCTATTCCCTATAGCCATGTGAGGGAGCATTTTTCATTGTTAAGGACCAAAAAAATAAAACGATCAAATTGCTGATCCTACTGCGACTGAGAATTGATTGTATGAAGGGATTCTATGCCAAGCAACGAAGGGTTTTAAGTGTCCTTTACTGATCACTTAATTGTCCCAATAACCCAGTGTGTCCTATACTACTGAGGTTCAGAGAGGGGACACAACTTGCCCCAAGATCACACAGCTAGTGAATTTCAGAGCTCCCATTCCAAGCCAAGGTTGTCTCATTACCCACTGATGTGAAAATAACTACCACTCCTACCACTACGATGACTTCTGCTTCTTCATTTCTGAGAGAGAGAAAGAGCGAGGGCACACACACATGCAAGCGGGAGAGGGGCAGGGATAGAGAGATTCCTAGACAGCCTTCCCACTCAAGTGCACAACCAGACGCTGGGCTGGATTTCACAGACCATGGGACCACGCCCTGAGCCGAAATCAAGAGTCAGACGTTGACCTGACTAAGCCACACAGGCACCCTTCCCTTGTGCAAGGAACTTCTAGGCAAGCTGCTGTAAGGATCCCAGAAGGGCTTGACAAAATTTTCTCATAGGTCACGTTCTAGTTTGGATGCAAGGATTATGGTGATGCCTAGCTGAGGTAAAGTCCCAGCAAAGCATGGAGGGCAGCCTTTCAGGGTCTCCAACGATTCCCTTCATGGGTACACCTCGTTTTGTGTTCCATACTCTACCACTGGATTAGAGTCAGGAACTCCTGCCTCACTTCGAAAGGACAGAATATGGCCCGAGAGATAGATAGCATGTCCCTTCTGAGGCTCGTAGACAAAGACACTGGTCTCCTCTTGGGCTTGCTCTCGCTCCCTCACCATTGGTTTCGAGGGAAGCCGCCTGCTCCTTGTGGGCTGTATGATGGAGAGGCCCATGTGGCAAGGAATGAATATTTCTTGCTCACCGCAATGGAGGACCTCTGGCTGCTAGGAGCCACCCGAGTGAGCACACAAGCAGATTTCCCGCCAACAAGCCTGGAGATGACTGAAGACCCACATGACATCTTGACTGCAGCCTTGTGAGAGATCCTGAGACACAGGTCCCTGGCTAGATGCACCTGGATGCCTGGCCCACGGAAACCATATGCGGTTATCAATTGGTGTTTTCGGAAGCCCTCTGGGTTGCGGACAACATTCAAAAAAGACACAAGGGTGAAGCCACAGTTCTGGCTGCTGACCCACCCCCCTCTCCTGGGCTTGAAATTCCAGGGAAGTCAAGCGATGGTAGCAAGCACTGTGAGATTAGGGTAAACAATGCCAGAAAGAGGTCCTCTATTCTGTTCTCCATGTATCTCTCTGAGAGGACATGCACTCACCTGATCCACCCGAGCCAATAGGTGGCCCATGCAGGAGGAGACAACTGGCCGTGTGGTCCAAGTCGGCTGAGAGCACTAGACCCAGCGTCGCAGAGCCTCCTTGAAGGCAGAAAAAGAGCCCAGAAGTTCCCTGGTGTCCCTAGAGAAGGCACAGAAATTAGATGAGTTGAAAGCCTGGGACCTGGTCATTGGGCTTCTGGGCAAGAGGGGAGATGGCCTGTGGAAGGGACACTGCCTGCAACCCCTCTTGGACCAGACCCCACCTGTCTGCTTTGGGATACTGAGGATTAAGACGAGAGTGAACTAGTGTAGAAGAGATGGTGTTCTAATGCTTGGCAGGTTTAAAGCGATTCAAATCGTTGACATTCCTATTCTCCTCGTCCTCAGGACCACCATTAAGGGGAAGGGGCCTTCAAAGAAGCAAGAGGAGTTTATCACTTACAGCAGCCATGTCAAGTGTCAATATCCAACCACTCCAGTCCCTTCCACCCCCTTGGCAGCCCCACTGCTTTCATAAGGACACAGATACATTCCCCTACAGGCTTTGGAGCAAACGTTAAGTTTTGATTTCTCTAAGATAAATGCCATAGTGCCATGACCTGCTCCTAAGGCGGTAGCAAGTCTAGTTCTCAAAGAATCTGTGTGGAAGGGTTGAGCCACTCTATTGGACACCTGAAATTGATATTATACTGCATGTGAATGGGAATGTAACTCACGGCTTGGAAAAGGAAAAGAAACTCTTAACTGTTTTCAAGAGTCAGCTCTATCATTTTCCATTCCCAACTGTGATGCGGGAGTGATCCAGTCATTCCATATCCTGCCTTGCATTTGGTGGTGGGGTCTCTCTCTCCCTCTCTGGCGCATTTGGTTTGAATCACTGTGATAGGTGTGCAGTGAGAGCTCACTGGAGTTTTCATTTGAATTGCCCCAATGGCAACTTTCTATGTGGTTTCCATCTGTCTACGCTTTGGTAAAGGTGGCAGGCCCTTTACTTTTTCCCCACCCCCCTTCTATTTCCTTTTGCTAACTAGATTGCATGCTTACCTGGGGATCAAATTCTGAGTTTCCATGCTTCAGACAGGAGTCCTCTATTAGCTATGTGATTTGGACCTATTTCCTCCAAGTTGGTAGCTTGTCTTTGGGTCTTCTTAAGGAGGTCTTTCACACGGCACAGATTTACAATTCTGATTTTTGGATAAAGTCTAATTAATCAACTTTACCTTAGGGAAAATAATTTGATGTTCGACTGGAGGATTCTTTACCTAGCTTTCCATTCTGGAAATTTTTCCCCACATTTTCCCTATAAGATTTATCATTTTCCATGTAAGGCAGTGATTAATTTTGAGCTACTTTTTAAAATACTCTTTTTTTCTTTTTTTCCTTTGGGAGAGTGAACATGTGCATGAGCGGGCAGGGGCCTGGAGGGAGAAGGGAAAAGAGCATCCTCAAGCAGCCTCGCCAGTGAGCTTGGAGCCTGACTTTGTCCCGGGACGCTGAGAGCTTGACAAGAGCCGAAATCAAGAGCTGGCTGCCGCACAGGCTGCCTCACCCAGGCAGCCTGAGTTAAGTTTTGTATAGGGTTTGATACTTAGATTGTGGTCCCCGGCCTCCTCGTCCTCCACCTCCTCCTCCCCTCTCCCGCTCCCTCTTCTGCTTCTCCTTCTTCTTTGCCTATGCATGTCCACTTGCTCTAGCACCATTTATTCAAAACGCTGTCACTCCTCCACTGAACGGCTTTTTACCTTTGTCAAGGCCCCATTCGACATATGGGCGTAGTTCTCTTTCTGGGTCCCTGATTCTGTTCCACTTATCCATCTGTATTCTGTTCCATTGGTCTAGCTCTTCACAAACACCACGCACTTTTGATTACTGTAGAAGAATATCTTGAAATGGGGTAGAAGGATTCTTCTGGTTTTCTTCTTTAGTTTTAGTTTCTCCTCTTTTTCTAGGTTCTAAAATAGAAAGATTATAGTTTTGAGACTCCTTTTCTTTTTAGAGAGAGAGAGAGAGATAGACACAGAGACAGAGACAGAGACAGAGACAGAGACAGAGAAACGGAAGCGGTGCAGAAAGAGAGAGAGATGATTAAGCAGCCACCATGCCCAGCACCAGCACAATGCAGGTTCAGCCTCACTATCCCAAGGTTGACCATGACCCGAGTCAAAATCAAGAGTTGGACTAACTGACTGAGCCACCCAGATGCTCCTCCTCCTTTCTAATGTATGCATTGAGTGCTAAAAATTGAGCTCTCTGTTGATTTAGCTGTGTCCCACCAATTTTAATACGTTGTAGTTTTATTTTCCTTCGGTTCAGTGCACTGAAATTTTATCTTTTGTCTCCGATAATCTAGAAAGTTACTTTCTACGTGTTTAGATTTTGTTATGTTTCTCCCTTTGATATCTAGTTTCATTTTTAACTTTTTTTTATAAGTGTCAAAGTTTAATTCCAAGACAATGCTACAGAGGGTTGCATTTTTTTCAGGTACACAATATAGAGATTCTCCTCCGCTGCCCAACGACTGTTAGCTCCTGTTGCCAGGCACTGATTTGCCTTGGAGTCTCGGGTGCACCTCCCCCACCCCTACTCCCTTCAGCTCCTGTTGCCAGGCACTGGTTTGCATTGGAGACGGAACCCTCGTAGGGGTTCCAAGCAGTTTCTAGTGGCCGAGAGGACACTGGTGATCAGAGACAAAGCCCCCAGGCTCTCTGGAGCCAGCTGGTGGCCATTACAATGTCTCCCCACACAGTTCTGGAGCCGCTGTGGGCTCTCCGGGAACAGCTGTGGGCTTCTGGGTTGCCGATAATCGAACGTTGGCCACATGGGCCACGAGACTCTGGGTTTGGCTGGGAGATCCTCGTGTGCACTGTGTTGCTGGTGTTCATTCCAGTAAAGTGTGGACTCCGCTTAAGAGGAAGAAAGGGGCACTGTGCCCAGAATGAAGTATCTGGAAAAGACATGGAGAAGACCGACCCGGATGCACCAGCCCATGGAGCCGTCGCATCATCGGAGCACAAGGCCAGTCCTCTCCCGCTACAGCTCCTTGCTCTGGCTGCCCTGAATCAAGATGTCGGGTACTTTTCTGTGGGAGACGCTACGCAACTGCTGAAGGGAGTTCGGCAAAGGCTGTTGAAGAAGAGCCCTCACCAGCTCACCGATGAAAATCCCATCTGTGGAGCAGCCCAGGACGATGGAGAACCCCCTGCGAGGAATATGCCAGAAGACTTCAAGGACAGCCCTGATCTGCGGGGAAGTGCAGACCCTCTGTCTCAGGACATTGGCAGCTGTGGACTGAGAGGGCAGGAAGAGGCAGGGGAGGCAGGCAGGCCAGAGCTTCCTGACGGAGGTGTGCCGTGGCAGGCCCCCGCTGAGGGCCAGAGCCAACACCACACCCTCAGCCAGATCCTACTGACGGTGATGCATCTGCTAGAGCTCCTTCGAGATCATCTGGAAGGTGGGGGCTCAAGGAGGCAGGTGCAGACTGGCTCCTCCTCCACTGATCACGTGCCCCGTGGGAGCCCCCTGAATCAAGGAAAGCCATCCAGGGCACTGAAGAAGGCACGTCAGGGGAATGAAGAGCTCCCAGGAAACACAACAATCCACCAAGCTGAGCAAGTATCTTTTCACCAGCGAAACAGCCTCCTGGAAAGGGAGATTCAGAAGCTGCACCTGAAGCTCGAGGCAGAGCCTAAGCTGTGCGAAGAGCACCTCAAACACCTGGAGAGGAAGATGATGGAGGAGAAGGCACGCTGCCTGCAAGTGAAGAACGATCTCGCCAAGGTGCGCAGGAAGGTGGATGCTGCCCACTGGAACTTAGGCCTCTACAAGAAGATGGCCGACGACCTGCACCGAGAATGGCAGAGAATCTCCTCCTTGCATGACCGAGAGCGCCTCCTGGTGGAGAACAGAAGTGAGGAGAGCCAGAAGGCTGTTCTGTGGGCAGAGAGGGAGTTCCAAAGGCTCAAGGAAGAAAACCATTGCCTCAGGCAGAAGCTGGCCAACTCTGGGCCCAAGGTCCAGCCTGTCTCCGGGGGGCCTCCTGCTCCTGCTCCTGCTCCTGCTCCAGCTCCAGCTCCTGCTCCTGCTCTTCTGGGCACAGCCTCCAAATGCCCTCAAGGGCCACAGGCTCCCCTGAAAGCCCAGAAGCCCAAGAAGGGAGCAAGGGTGCACTGGCCAGACTCCAAGTTCTCGGGTCCCCTGCAGGTCTGATTCCCTTTCCCAGCAGCCACCAACACTCACAACCAGAGCACAAAAGCTCCTGTGCTTCCTTACCCCTTCAGCCACACCCATTGCTCCTTTGACTGGAGATCCACCCCATTCTTGAACTGATGCTACCTATTCCCTATAGCCATGTGAGGGAGCATTTTTCATTGTTAAGGACCAAAAAAATAAAACGATCAAATTGCTGATCCTACTGCGACTGAGAATTGATTGTATGAAGGGATTCTATGCCAAGCAACGAAGGGTTTTAAGTGTCCTTTACTGATCACTTAATTGTCCCAATAACCCAGTGTGTCCTATACTACTGAGGTTCAGAGAGGGGACACAACTTGCCCCAAGATCACACAGCTAGTGAATTTCAGAGCTCCCATTCCAAGCCAAGGTTGTCTCATTACCCACTGATGTGAAAATAACTACCACTCCTACCACTACGATGACTTCTGCTTCTTCATTTCTGAGAGAGAGAAAGAGCGAGGGCACACACACATGCAAGCGGGAGAGGGGCAGGGAGAGAGAGATTCCTAGACAGCCTTCCCACTCAAGTGCACAACCAGACGCTGGGCTGGATTTCACAGACCATGGGACCACGCCCTGAGCCGAAATCAAGAGTCAGACGTTGACCTGACTAAGCCACACAGGCACCCTTCCCTTGTGCAAGGAACTTCTAGGCAAGCTGCTGTAAGGATCCCAGAAGGGCTTGACAAAATTTTCTCATAGGTCACGTTCTAGTTTGGATGCAAGGATTATGGTGATGCCTAGCTGAGGTAAAGTCCCAGCAAAGCATGGAGGGCAGCCTTTCAGGGTCTCCAACGATTCCCTTCATGGGTACACCTCGTTTTGTGTTCCATACTCTACCACTGGATTAGAGTCAGGAACTCCTGCCTCACTTCGAAAGGACAGAATATGGCCCGAGAGATAGATAGCATGTCCCTTCTGAGGCTCGTAGACAAAGACACTGGTCTCCTCTTGGGCTTGCTCTCGCTCCCTCACCATTGGTTTCGAGGGAAGCCGCCTGCTCCTTGTGGGCTGTATGATGGAGAGGCCCATGTGGCAAGGAATGAATATTTCTTGCTCACCGCAATGGAGGACCTCTGGCTGCTAGGAGCCACCCGAGTGAGCACACAAGCAGATTTCCCGCCAACAAGCCTGGAGATGACTGAAGACCCACATGACATCTTGACTGCAGCCTTGTGAGAGATCCTGAGACACAGGTCCCTGGCTAGATGCACCTGGATGCCTGGCCCACGGAAACCATATGCGGTTATCAATTGGTGTTTTCGGAAGCCCTCTGGGTTGCGGACAACATTCAAAAAAGACACAAGGGTGAAGCCACAGTTCTGGCTGCTGACCCACCCCCCTCTCCTGGGCTTGAAATTCCAGGGAAGTCAAGCGATGGTAGCAAGCACTGTGAGATTAGGGTAAACAATGCCAGAAAGAGGTCCTCTATTCTGTTCTCCATGTATCTCTCTGAGAGGACATGCACTCACCTGATCCACCCGAGCCAATAGGTGGCCCATGCAGGAGGAGACAACTGGCCGTGTGGTCCAAGTCGGCTGAGAGCACTAGACCCAGCGTCGCAGAGCCTCCTTGAAGGCAGAAAAAGAGCCCAGAAGTTCCCTGGTGTCCCTAGAGAAGGCACAGAAATTAGATGAGTTGAAAGCCTGGGACCTGGTCATTGGGCTTCTGGGCAAGAGGGGAGATGGCCTGTGGAAGGGACACTGCCTGCAACCCCTCTTGGACCAGACCCCACCTGTCTGCTTTGGGATACTGAGGATTAAGACGAGAGTGAACTAGTGTAGAAGAGATGGTGTTCTAATGCTTGGCAGGTTTAAAGCGATTCAAATCGTTGACATTCCTATTCTCCTCGTCCTCAGGACCACCATTAAGGGGAAGGGGCCTTCAAAGAAGCAAGAGGAGTTTATCACTTACAGCAGCCATGTCAAGTGTCAATATCCAACCACTCCAGTCCCTTCCACCCCCTTGGCAGCCCCACTGCTTTCATAAGGACACAGATACATTCCCCTACAGGCTTTGGAGCAAACGTTAAGTTTTGATTTCTCTAAGATAAATGCCATAGTGCCATGACCTGCTCCTAAGGCGGTAGCAAGTCTAGTTCTCAAAGAATCTGTGTGGAAGGGTTGAGCCACTCTATTGGACACCTGAAATTGATATTATACTGCATGTGAATGGGAATGTAACTCACGGCTTGGAAAAGGAAAAGAAACTCTTAACTGTTTTCAAGAGTCAGCTCTATCATTTTCCATTCCCAACTGTGATGCGGGAGTGATCCAGTCATTCCATATCCTGCCTTGCATTTGGTGGTGGGGTCTCTCTCTCCCTCTCTGGCGCATTTGGTTTGAATCACTGTGATAGGTGTGCAGTGAGAGCTCACTGGAGTTTTCATTTGAATTGCCCCAATGGCAACTTTCTATGTGGTTTCCATCTGTCTACGCTTTGGTAAAGGTGGCAGGCCCTTTACTTTTTCCCCACCCCCCTTCTATTTCCTTTTGCTAACTAGATTGCATGCTTACCTGGGGATCAAATTCTGAGTTTCCATGCTTCAGACAGGAGTCCTCTATTAGCTATGTGATTTGGACCTATTTCCTCCAAGTTGGTAGCTTGTCTTTGGGTCTTCTTAAGGAGGTCTTTCACACGGCACAGATTTACAATTCTGATTTTTGGATAAAGTCTAATTAATCAACTTTACCTTAGGGAAAATAATTTGATGTTCGACTGGAGGATTCTTTACCTAGCTTTCCATTCTGGAAATTTTTCCCCACATTTTCCCTATAAGATTTATCATTTTCCATGTAAGGCAGTGATTAATTTTGAGCTACTTTTTAAAATACTCTTTTTTTCTTTTTTTCCTTTGGGAGAGTGAACATGTGCATGAGCGGGCAGGGGCCTGGAGGGAGAAGGGAAAAGAGCATCCTCAAGCAGCCTCGCCAGTGAGCTTGGAGCCTGACTTTGTCCCGGGACGCTGAGAGCTTGACAAGAGCCGAAATCAAGAGCTGGCTGCCGCACAGGCTGCCTCACCCAGGCAGCCTGAGTTAAGTTTTGTATAGGGTTTGATACTTAGATTGTGGTCCCCGGCCTCCTCGTCCTCCACCTCCTCCTCCCCTCTCCCGCTCCCTCTTCTGCTTCTCCTTCTTCTTTGCCTATGCATGTCCACTTGCTCTAGCACCATTTATTCAAAACGCTGTCACTCCTCCACTGAACGGCTTTTTACCTTTGTCAAGGCCCCATTCGACATATGGGCGTAGTTCTCTTTCTGGGTCCCTGATTCTGTTCCACTTATCCATCTGTATTCTGTTCCATTGGTCTAGCTCTTCACAAACACCACGCACTTTTGATTACTGTAGAAGAATATCTTGAAATGGGGTAGAAGGATTCTTCTGGTTTTCTTCTTTAGTTTTAGTTTCTCCTCTTTTTCTAGGTTCTAAAATAGAAAGATTATAGTTTTGAGACTCCTTTTCTTTTTAGAGAGAGAGAGAGAGATAGACACAGAGACAGAGACAGAGACAGAGACAGAGACAGAGAAACGGAAGCGGTGCAGAAAGAGAGAGAGATGATTAAGCAGCCACCATGCCCAGCACCAGCACAATGCAGGTTCAGCCTCACTATCCCAAGGTTGACCATGACCCGAGTCAAAATCAAGAGTTGGACTAACTGACTGAGCCACCCAGATGCTCCTCCTCCTTTCTAATGTATGCATTGAGTGCTAAAAATTGAGCTCTCTGTTGATTTAGCTGTGTCCCACCAATTTTAATACGTTGTAGTTTTATTTTCCTTCGGTTCAGTGCACTGAAATTTTATCTTTTGTCTCCGATAATCTAGAAAGTTACTTTCTACGTGTTTAGATTTTGTTATGTTTCTCCCTTTGATATCTAGTTTCATTTTTAACTTTTTTTTATAAGTGTCAAAGTTTAATTCCAAGACAATGCTACATAGGGTTGCATTTTTTTCAGGTACACAATATAGAGATTCTCCTCCGCTGCCCAACGACTGTTAGCTCCTGTTGCCAGGCACTGATTTGCGTTGGAGTCTCGGGTGCACCTCCCCCACCCCTACTCCCTTCAGCTCCTGTTGCCAGGCACTGGTTTGCATTGGAGACGGAACCCTCGTAGGGGTTCCAAGCAGTTTCTAGTGGCCGAGAGGACACTGGTGATCAGAGACAAAGCCCCCAGGCTCTCTGGAGCCAGCTGGTGGCCATTACAATGTCTCCCCACACAGTTCTGGAGCCGCTGTGGGCTCTCCGGGAACAGCTGTGGGCTTCTGGGTTGCCGATAATCGAACGTTGGCCACATGGGCCACGAGACTCTGGGTTTGGCTGGGAGATCCTCGTGTGCACTGTGTTGCTGGTGTTCATTCCAGTAAAGTGTGGACTCCGCTTAAGAGGAAGAAAGGGGCCCTGTGCCCAGAATGAAGTATCTGGAAAAGACATGGAGAAGACCGACCCGGATGCACCAGCCCATGGAGCCGTCGCATCATCGGAGCACAAGGCCAGTCCTCTCCCGCTACAGATCCTTGCTCTGGCTGCCCTGAATCAAGATGTCGGGTACTTTTCTGTGGGAGACGCTACGCAACTGCTGAAGGGAGTTCGGCAAAGCCTGTTGAAGAAGAGCCCTCACCAGCTCACCGATGAAAATCCCATCTGTGGAGCAGCCCAGGACGATGGAGAACCCCCTGCGAGGAATATGCCAGAAGACTTCAAGGACAGCCCTGATCTGCGGGGAAGTGCAGACCCTCTGTCTCAGGACATTGGCAGCTGTGGACTGAGAGGGCAGGAAGAGGCAGGGGAGACAGGCAGGCCAGAGCTTCCTGACGGAGGTGTGCCGTGGCAGGCCCCCGCTGAGGGCCAGAGCCAACACCACACCCTCAGCCAGATCCTACTGACGGTGATGCATCTGCTAGAGCTCCTTCGAGATCATCTGGAAGGTGGGGGCTCAAGGAGGCAGGTGCAGACTGGCTCCTCCTCCACTGATCACGTGCCCCGTGGGAGCCCCCTGAATCAAGGAAAGCCATCCAGGGCACTGAAGAAGGCACGTCAGGGGAATGAAGAGCTCCCAGGAAACACAACAATCCACAAAGCTGAGCAAGTATCTTTTCACCAGCGAAACAGCCTCCTGGAAAGGGAGATTCAGAAGCTGCACCTGAAGCTCGAGGCAGAGCCTAAGCTGTGCGAAGAGCACCTCAAACACCTGGAGAGGAAGATGATGGAGGAGAAGGCACGCTGCCTGCAAGTGAAGAACGATCTCGCCAAGGTGCGCAGGAAGGTGGATGCTGCCCACTGGAACTTAGGCCTCTACAAGAAGATGGCCGACGACCTGCACCGAGAATGGCAGAGAATCTCCTCCTTGCATGACCGAGAGCGCCTCCTGGTGGAGAACAGAAGTGAGGAGAGCCAGAAGGCTGTTCTGTGGGCAGAGAGGGAGTTCCAAAGGCTCAAGGAAGAAAACCATTGCCTCAGGCAGAAGCTGGCCAACTCTGGGCCCAAGGTCCAGCCTGTCTCCGGGGGGCCTCCTGCTCCTGCTCCTGCTCCTGCTCCAGCTCCAGCTCCTGCTCCTGCTCTTCTGGGCACAGCCTCCAAATGCCCTCAAGGGCCACAGGCTCCCCTGAAAGCCCAGAAGCCCAAGAAGGGAGCAAGGGTGCACTGGCCAGACTCCAAGTTCTCGGGTCCCCTGCAGGTCTGATTCCCTTTCCCAGCAGCCACCAACACTCACAACCAGAGCACAAAAGCTCCTGTGCTTCCTTACCCCTTCAGCCACACCCATTGCTCCTTTGACTGGAGATCCACCCCATTCTTGAACTGATGCTACCTATTCCCTATAGCCATGTGAGGGAGCATTTTTCATTGTTAAGGACCAAAAAAATAAAACGATCAAATTGCTGATCCTACTGCGACTGAGAATTGATTGTATGAAGGGATTCTATGCCAAGCAACGAAGGGTTTTAAGTGTCCTTTACTGATCACTTAATTGTCCCAATAACCCAGTGTGTCCTATACTACTGAGGTTCAGAGAGGGGACACAACTTGCCCCAAGATCACACAGCTAGTAAATTTCAGAGCTCCCATTCCAAGCCAAGGTTGTCTCATTACCCACTGATGTGAAAATAACTACCACTCCTACCACTACGATGACTTCTGCTTCTTCATTTCTGAGAGAGAGAAAGAGCGAGGGCACACACACATGCAAGCGGGAGAGGGGCAGGGATAGAGAGATTCCTAGACAGCCTTCCCACTCAAGTGCACAACCAGACGCTGGGCTGGATTTCACAGACCATGGGACCACGCCCTGAGCCGAAATCAAGAGTCAGACGTTGACCTGACTAAGCCACACAGGCACCCTTCCCTTGTGCAAGGAACTTCTAGGCAAGCTGCTGTAAGGATCCCAGAAGGGCTTGACAAAATTTTCTCATAGGTCACGTTCTAGTTTGGATGCAAGGATTATGGTGATGCCTAGCTGAGGTAAAGTCCCAGCAAAGCATGGAGGGCAGCCTTTCAGGGTCTCCAACGATTCCCTTCGTGGGTACACCTCGTTTTGTGTTCCATACTCTACCACTGGATTAGAGTCAGGAACTCTTGCCTCACTTCGAAAGGACAGAATATGGCCCGAGAGATAGATAGCATGTCCCTTCTGAGGCTCGTAGACAAAGACACTGGTCTCCTCTTGGGCTTGCTCTCGCTCCCTCACCATTGGTTTCGAGGGAAGCCGCCTGCTCCTTGTGGGCTGTATGATGGAGAGGCCCATGTGGCAAGGAATGAATATTTCTTGCTCACCGCAATGGAGGACCTCTGGCTGCTAGGAGCCACCCGAGTGAGCACACAAGCAGATTTCCCGCCAACAAGCCTGGAGATGACTGAAGACCCACATGACATCTTGACTGCAGCCTTGTGAGAGATCCTGAGACACAGGTCCCTGGCTAGATGCACCTGGATGCCTGGCCCACGGAAACCATATGCGGTTATCAATTGGTGTTTTCGGAAGCCCTCTGGGTTGCGGACAACATTCAAAAAAGACACAAGGGTGAAGCCACAGTTCTGGCTGCTGACCCACCCCCCTCTCCTGGGCTTGAAATTCCAGGGAAGTCAAGCGATGGTAGCAAGCACTGTGAGATTAGGGTAAACAATGCCAGAAAGAGGTCTTCTATTCTGTTCTCCATGTATCTCTCTGAGAGGACATGCACTCACCTGATCCACCCGAGCCAATAGGTGGCCCATGCAGGAGGAGACAACTGGCCGTGTGGTCCAAGTCGGCTGAGAGCACTAGACCCAGCGTCGCAGAGCCTCCTTGAAGGCAGAAAAAGAGCCCAGAAGTTCCCTGGTGTCCCTAGAGAAGGCACAGAAATTAGATGAGTTGAAAGCCTGGGACCTGGTCATTGGGCTTCTGGGCAAGAGGGGAGATGGCCTGTGGAAGGGACACTGCCTGCAACCCCTCTTGGACCAGACCCCACCTGTCTGCTTTGGGATACTGAGGATTAAGACGAGAGTGAACTAGTGTAGAAGAGATGGTGTTCTAATGCTTGGCAGGTTTAAAGCGATTCAAATCGTTGACATTCCTATTCTCCTCGTCCTCAGGACCACCATTAAGGGGAAGGGGCCTTCAAAGAAGCAAGAGGAGTTTATCACTTACAGCAGCCATGTCAAGTGTCAATATCCAACCACTCCAGTCCCTTCCACCCCCTTGGCAGCCCCACTGCTTTCATAAGGACACAGATACATTCCCCTACAGGCTTTGGAGCAAACGTTAAGTTTTGATTTCTCTAAGATAAATGCCATAGTGCCATGACCTGCTCCTAAGGCGGTAGCAAGTCTAGTTCTCAAAGAATCTGTGTGGAAGGGTTGAGCCACTCTATTGGACACCTGAAATTGATATTATACTGCATGTGAATGGGAATGTAACTCACGGCTTGGAAAAGGAAAAGAAACTCTTAACTGTTTTCAAGAGTCAGCTCTATCATTTTCCATTCCCAACTGTGATGCGGGAGTGATCCAGTCATTCCATATCCTGCCTTGCATTTGGTGGTGGGGTCTCTCTCTCCCTCTCTGGCGCATTTGGTTTGAATCACTGTGATAGGTGTGCAGTGAGAGCTCACTGGAGTTTTCATTTGAATTGCCCCAATGGCAACTTTCTATGTGGTTTCCATCTGTCTACGCTTTGGTAAAGGTGGCAGGCCCTTTACTTTTTCCCCACCCCCCTTCTATTTCCTTTTGCTAACTAGATTGCATGCTTACCTGGGGATCAAATTCTGAGTTTCCATGCTTCAGACAGGAGTCCTCTATTAGCTATGTGATTTGGACCTATTTCCTCCAAGTTGGTAGCTTGTCTTTGGGTCTTCTTAAGGAGGTCTTTCACACGGCACAGATTTACAATTCTGATTTTTGGATAAAGTCTAATTAATCAACTTTACCTTAGGGAAAATAATTTGATGTTCGACTGGAGGATTCTTTACCTAGCTTTCCATTCTGGAAATTTTTCCCCACATTTTCCCTATAAGATTTATCATTTTCCATGTAAGGCAGTGATTAATTTTGAGCTACTTTTTAAAATACTCTTTTTTTCTTTTTTTCCTTTGGGAGAGTGAACATGTGCATGAGCGGGCAGGGGCCTGGAGGGAGAAGGGAAAAGAGCATCCTCAAGCAGCCTCGCCAGTGAGCTTGGAGCCTGACTTTGTCCCGGGACGCTGAGAGCTTGACAAGAGCCGAAATCAAGAGCTGGCTGCCGCACAGGCTGCCTCACCCAGGCAGCCTGAGTTAAGTTTTGTATAGGGTTTGATACTTAGATTGTGGTCCCCGGCCTCCTCGTCCTCCACCTCCTCCTCCCCTCTCCCGCTCCCTCTTCTGCTTCTCCTTCTTCTTTGCCTATGCATGTCCACTTGCTCTAGCACCATTTATTCAAAACGCTGTCACTCCTCCACTGAACGGCTTTTTACCTTTGTCAAGGCCCCATTCGACATATGGGCGTAGTTCTCTTTCTGGGTCCCTGATTCTGTTCCACTTATCCATCTGTATTCTGTTCCATTGGTCTAGCTCTTCACCAACACCACGCACTTTTGATTACTGTAGACGAATATCTTGAAATGGGGTAGAAGGATTCTTCTGGTTTTCTTCTTTAGTTTTAGTTTCTCCTCTTTTTCTAGGTTCTAAAATAGAAAGATTATAGTTTTGAGATTCCTTTTCTTTTTAGAGAGAGAGAGAGAGATAGACACAGAGACAGAGACAGAGACAGAGAAACGGAAGCGGTGCAGAAAGAGAGAGAGATGATTAAGCAGCCACCATGCCCAGCACCAGCACAATGCAGGTTCAGCCTCACTATCCCAAGGTTGACCATGACCCGAGTCAAAATCAAGAGTTGGACTAACTGACTGAGCCACCCAGATGCTCCTCCTCCTTTCTAATGTATGCATTGAGTGCTAAAAATTGAGCTCTCTGTTGATTTAGCTGTGTCCCACCAATTTTAATACGTTGTAGTTTTATTTTCCTTCGGTTCAGTGCACTGAAATTTTATCTTTTGTCTCCGATAATCTAGAAAGTTACTTTCTACGTGTTTAGATTTTGTTATGTTTCTCCCTTTGATATCTAGTTTCATTTTTAACTTTTTTATATAAGTGTCAAAGTTTAATTCCAAGACAATGCTACAGAGGGTTGCATTTTTTTCAGGTACACAATATAGAGATTCTCCTCCGCTGCCCAACGACTGTTAGCTCCTGTTGCCAGGCACTGATTTGCCTTGGAGTCTCGGGTGCACCTCCCCCACCCCTACTCCCTTCAGCTCCTGTTGCCAGGCACTGGTTTGCATTGGAGACGGAACCCTCGTAGGGGTTCCAAGCAGTTTCTAGTGGCCGAGAGGACACTGGTGATCAGAGACAAAGCCCCCAGGCTCTCTGGAGCCAGCTGGTGGCCATTACAATGTCTCCCCACACAGTTCTGGAGCCGCTGTGGGCTCTCCGGGAACAGCTGTGGGCTTCTGGGTTGCCGATAATCGAACGTTGGCCACATGGGCCACGAGACTCTGGGTTTGGCTGGGAGATCCTCGTGTGCACTGTGTTGCTGGTGTTCATTCCAGTAAAGTGTGGACTCCGCTTAAGAGGAAGAAAGGGGCACTGTGCCCAGAATGAAGTATCTGGAAAAGACATGGAGAAGACCGACCCGGATGCACCAGCCCATGGAGCCGTCGCATCATCGGAGCACAAGGCCAGTCCTCTCCCGCTACAGATCCTTGCTCTGGCTGCCCTGAATCAAGATGTCGGGTACTTTTCTGTGGGAGATGTGGCAACCCGTTGCCGCCATTACAAGATGGCGCCGGAGAGCCTCGTAAACAAGTGGTTGGACGCGTGTCCTTAAGCTTATTCTGCCCAGCAACAAGGCTGACCTACCATAGTGAGCCACGTACCCCAGAATGAGACACGCCCCAGCTAGCCTGTATATATGTGCAGCCCTGGCTCTACCCAGGCGCTTCCTGCTTCCATCACCCTACAAACCTCAACCAAGTGCACTTCAATAAAGCGTGATAGAGAAGAATCCTGTGTCGGTGGTCTTCCTTCCTCGCGGGCGAGCGTTGGCGGGCCACAGCTGGTGCCGAAACCCGGGAATAGTTCGGCGGACACCGCGGGGAGCCTAGAAAGGATTCAGAACTCTACATGCGAAGTGGTCGGCGCCGGTAAGTATTCCCCGGTATGTTATTTTGGACACTTGAGCCTTGGGTAGCTGCTATAGCTATAATTGTCCTTGCAGTTGTAGCCTTGCTTTTTTGCTTTTGGATACGTGAGTGCAAATATCCAGACTTCGTGAGCCCCATACAGGCACTATTAAAAGAGAGGGGGTTAAGGATCTCAGAGAGGACAGTCAAATCTGTTCTTAAAGACATAGATGAGTGTGCCCCGTGGTTTGCCGTGTCAGGGTACTTAAACCTTCCCTGCTGGGAAAAGTTAGGAAGAGATCTGGATGCAGCCAAGGCCAATCAGCAGCTTAAATCAGGCACCCTACCCTTATGGAGAGTTGTACATGCGTGCTTACGGGACGGAAAACACGTAGAGCATCTGAAAAAGGGCAGGCGTGCTTTAGCGGAACATCAGGACAGCCTTTCGGAATCAAGTAGTATAAAGGAAGGGGGAAACAAAAAACAAATGAAGAAGTCAGAAAATGGATATAAAAGAGGAAGTGAAAAACAAAAGGAAACAGATGATAAAAGTAAGCACAAAAAACATCAGGCAACCGCTCCCAGTGCACCCATCTACCCGAGTTTAGATGAGTTCTATGAGGAATTCGCCGCTCTCAGTGTAAAGCAAGAGAGGGACTCGGGAGATGACTCACTAACGGAGGACGAGGAGGAGGAGTTAGAGGAAGAGGCGGCTAGATATGAGGAGGAGCGATACGGACTGCCGCCTCCGGCAAGAGCTCCGCCTCCGCCTTATCCAGGCAAGCTGAACGGAGGGGCCCATAGGCTCTCTCGAAAAACGCTCAGATGCCTTGCCGAGTTCACCCCGCTGGACGCTGTTGCGTTCCCTGTCTTTGAAAACCAAAACCAGCAAAGATATCATGAGCCCATACCCTACAAACAGTTGAATGACTTAGTAGAGGCCGCCCGTACTTGGGGGCCCAATGCACAGTATACGTTAATTTTACTGGATAGGATCACCACCGCAGCCCTGACACCAAATGATTGGTGGGAGATAGCTCGAGCGTGCCTAAACACAGGACAGTATCTAGACTATAGAGCAGTGGTTACAGAAGCCGCGCATAATCAGGCGCGAGTGAATGCTCGTACACCAAACACAGCACCCTGGACTGCTGATATGATACTGGGGCAGGGACAGTGGGCTGATAACCAGACGGCCTTCCCGGTGCCTGTTTATCAGCAGATCGTAGAAATATTTAAAAGAGCATGGAGGATGATACCTAAACGGGGAGAGGTATCAGGAAACCTGACTAAGATAATCCAAGGACCGAATGAGCCTTTTTCAGATTTTGTGGCTAGAATGATAGAGGCAGCTGGAAAAATTTTTGGAGACGCTCAGGAGGCCATGCCTCTAGTGCAACAGCTTGTTTATGAGCAATGCACTAAGGATTGCCAGCGAGCAATCACACCATGGAAAGGAAAAGGTTTAGATGCGTGGCTAAAGGCCTGCAGAGAGATAGGAGGACCACTCACCAATGAAGGACTGGCCAGAGCTATGATAGCGGCTACTAAGCACGGGAGATGTGATGGCTGCTTCATTTGCGGACAGCCGGGACACGTAAAGAGAAACTGTCCTAACAAGGAAGGCTTCAGGGCAAAGGGACCAAATACCAAGCAGCCAGGGACATGCCCAAGATGCAAGAAGGGGAAACATTGGGCCAATGAGTGTAGATCCACAAAAGACATTAATGGACAACCTATAAATAACCCATATGTCCCGGAGTCAAAAAACATGCAGAGGGGCCCACGCCCTCAGGGCCCGAAAATATATGGGGCGTTTCAGGAGGGGATCCTTCAGCCGCCGAGAGCACCCAACGAGCCACGACAGGCTCCGTGGGGCTGGACCTCTGCGCCACCGCCGGACTGGTTTTAACCCCTCGTATGGGTATACAAGCGGTTCCTACTGACATGTCAGGACCTCTTCCTGTAGGCTCGGCTGGGCTGGTTTTAGGCCGATCATCCAGCACCATGAGGGGCTTATTGGTCCTCCCCGGGATCATTGACCCAGACTATCAGGGTACAATTAGGGTTATGTGTCACTCACCTTTTGGCATTGTCTCCATTGCCCCTGGGGACAGAATAGCCCAGCTGGTAGTTCTCTCATCCTTGCATGACCGTTTCCCCACCCAAAATAAGGTCAGAGGAGATAAGGGCTTTGGATCCTCTGGAGTCGATATGGCCTACTTATCTTTGGAGCTAACAGGTCGCCCCATGTGTAGTTTGGAGATAGAAGGAAAGGCCTTCACCGGTCTAATAGATACGGGGGCTGACCGAAGCGTCATGAGCCAACGATTCTGGCCAAGGAATTGGCCGCTGCAAAAGGCCTCTCAAACATTACAGGGGCTAGGCTATCAAAACACACCTGAGATTAGTGCAAAAACTCTACATTGGAGGATGGAAGGGAACAAAGGGACCTTTCAGCCGTTCGTACTGGACCTTCCCATCAATCTCTGGGGAAGAGATGTCCAGAGTCAATTAAATCTAATTCTGACTAATGAGGGAACGTATTCCAAACAGAGCAAAGATTTGATGATGAAACAAGGCTATATGCCAGGCAAAGGCCTAGGTAAATACTTGCAGGGAGAATCAGAGCTAGTCAGTCCTAGCTTGAAAAATGATAGAAAGGGATTGGGTTTGAGCGCGCTAACCGCACGCTTAAAGAACTAATACAAAAACAAAAAGGGGGAATAGAGGCGGTTATGACCCCTCGAGATCGCCTATCCCTAGCAATCTTTACTATCAATTTTTTAATTCTGGATGCCAATGGCAAAAGTGCGGCAGATAGACACGCAGAAGAGGCTGAGGCCATAAAGGAACGTGTAATGTGGAAAGATATCCTGGATAACAAATGGTATGGACCGGATCCCGTGATTAGGAGATCCAGGGGAGCTGTTTGTGTTTTTCCACAGGACCGCTCGGATCCGGTGTGGGTGCCATCACGACTGACGCGAAAGTTGGATGAAAGAACCGATGACAACACCAAAGAAGCAGACATGGACTCCAACCCTGGAGATGCTGATAGTGCTGATGATCTGCCTGACCAGAGTTGAGGGAGCTACCTTTTGGGCCGTTTCAAGAACATGGCCCATCCCCATGCCAGTCACAAACGCGACAAAAACATTACCCCATCTGTATGTTCCAGAATGTGTTTTTGATTTACCCTGTAAACAAATCAATAATAAGGTACAGCGTTATAACACTACAAATTTCAACCTTCAAGGCACCTTGTGCTTTACCACTCTCGGAGTAGGAGTCATGGGCATGCTAATGTTTGCAGGACTACTGGTGGCTTTGTTCTTAATTCTGAGGGTAATGAGGGCTCGCAGAAGAGAGAAGGTGGCCATAGCGCGTGCCTTTGCCGCTATAGAGGCTGGAACATCTCCCCAAGCTTGGCTCAGCAAGTTAAATGAAACATAGGTTGTGCTCTTGCACTCGGAGGGCTTTGAGTAGCCCATTGCACCCGAATAGAGACAACCTTGCATTTTCCGCGGGTGGTTTGCACCTAGGAGTGCACAGGGTGAGCCACCCTGAAAGTCATGAGTGTCTGCATACGGGTACCTCCGTTTCTCTCCCGTCCCTAGGCAAAGGAGGACATGTTTACTAGGGGACACTCCTCTGATTTTAGCCATGACTGCAAAATAAAAGAAAAAGGGGGAGATGTGGCAACCCGTTGCCGCCATTACAAGATGGCGCCGGAGAGCCTCGTAAACAAGTGGTTGGACGCGTGGCCTTAAGCTTATTCTGCCCAGCAACAAGGCTGACCTACCATAGTGAGCCACGTACCCCAGAATGAGACACGCCCCAGCTAGCCTGTATATATGTGCAGCCCTGGCTCTACCCAGGCGCTTCCTGCTTCCATCACCCTACAGACGTCAACCAAGTGCACTTCAATAAAGCGTGATAGAGAAGAATCCTGTGTCGGTGGTCTTCCTTCCTCGCGGGCGAGCGTTGGCGGGCCACAGGGAGACGCTACGCAACTGCTGAAGGGAGTTCGGCAAAGGCTGTTGAAGAAGAGCCCTCACCAGCTCACCGATGAAAATCCCATCTGTGGAGCAGCCCAGGACGATGGAGAAGCCCCTGCGAGGAATATGCCAGAAGACTTCAAGGACAGGCCTGATCTGCGGGGAAGTGCAGACCCTCTGTCTCAGGACATTGGCAGCTGTGGACTGAGAGGGCAGGAAGAGGCAGGGGAGGCAGGCAGGCCAGAGCTTCCTGACGGAGGTGTGCCGTGGCAGGCCCCCGCTGAGGGCCAGAGCCAACACCACACCCTCAGCCAGATCCTACTGACGGTGATGCATCTGCTAGAACTCCTTCGAGATCATCTGGAAGGTGGGGGCTCAAGGAGGCAGGTGCAGACTGGCTCCTCCTCCACTGATCACGCGCCCCGTGGGAGCCCCCTGAATCAAGGAAAGCCATCCAGGGCACTGAAGAAGGCACGTCAGGGGAATGAAGAGCTCCCAGGAAACACAACAATCCACCAAGCTGAGCAAGTATCTTTTCACCAGCGAAACAGCCTCCTGGAAAGGGAGATTCAGAAGCTGCACCTGAAGCTCGAGGCAGAGCCTAAGCTGTGCGAAGAGCACCTCAAACACCTGGAGAGGAAGATGATGGAGGAGAAGGCACGCTGCCTGCAAGTGAAGAACGATCTCGCCAAGGTGCGCAGGAAGGTGGATGCTGCCCACTGGAACTTAGGCCTCTACAAGAAGATGGCCGACGACCTGCACCGAGAATGGCAGAGAATCTCCTCCTTGCATGACCGAGAGCGCCTCCTGGTGGAGAACAGAAGTGAGGAGAGCCAGAAGGCTGTTCTGTGGGCAGAGAGGGAGTTCCAAAGGCTCAAGGAAGAAAACCATTGCCTCAGGCAGAAGCTGGCCAACTCTGGGCCCAAGGTCCAGCCTGTCTCCGGGGGGCCTCCTGCTCCTGCTCCTGCTCCTGCTCCAGCTCCAGCTCCAGCTCCTGCTCCTGCTCTTCTGGGCACAGCCTCCAAATGCCCTCAAGGGCCACAGGCTCCCCTGAAAGCCCAGAAGCCCAAGAAGGGAGCAAGGGTGCACTGGCCAGACTCCAAGTTCTCGGGTCCCCTGCAGGTCTGATTCCCTTTCCCAGCAGCCACCAACACTCACAACCAGAGCACAAAAGCTCCTGTGCTTCCTTACCCCTTCAGCCACACCCATTGCTCCTTTGACTGGAGATCCACCCCATTCTTGAACTGATGCTACCTATTCCCTATAGCCATGTGAGAGAGCATTTTTCATTGTTAAGGACCAAAAAAATAAAACGATCAAATTGCTGATCCTACTGCGACTGAGAATTGATTGTATGAAGGGATTCTATGCCAAGCAACGAAGGGTTTTAAGTGTCCTTTACTGATCACTTAATTGTCCCAATAACCCAGTGTGTCATATACTACTGAGGTTCAGAGAGGGGACACAACTTGCCCCAAGATCACACAGCTAGTGAATTTCAGAGCTCCCATTCCAAGCCAAGGTTGTCTCATTACCCACTGATGTGAAAATAACTACCACTCCTACCACTACGATGACTTCTGCTTCTTCATTTCTGAGAGAGAGAAAGAGCGAGGGCACACACACATGCAAGCGGGAGAGGGGCAGGGAGAGAGAGATTCCTAGACAGCCTTCCCACTCAAGTACACAACCAGACGCTGGGCTGGATTTCACAGACCATGGGACCACGCCCTGAGCCGAAATCAAGAGTCAGACGTTGTCCTGACTAAGCCACACAGGCACCCTTCCCTTGTGCAAGGAACTTCTAGGCAAGCTGCTGTAAGGATCCCAGAAGGGCTTGACAAAATTTTCTCATAGGTCACGTTCTAGTTTGGATGCAAGGATTATGGTGATGCCTAGCTGAGGTAAAGTCCCAGCAAAGCATGGAGGGCAGCCTTTCAGGGTCTCCAACGATTCCCTTCGTGAATACACCTCGTTTTGTGTTCCATACTCTACCACTGGATTAGAGTCAGGAACTCCTGCCTCACTTCGAAAGGACAGAATATGGCCCGAGAGATAGATAGCATGTCCCTTCTGAGGCTCGTAGACAAAGACACTGGTCTCCTCTTGGGCTTGCTCTCGCTCCCTCACCATTGGTTTCGAGGGAAGCCGCCTGCTCCTTGTGGGCTGTATGATGGAGAGGCCCATGTGGCAAGGAATGAATATTTCTTGCTCACCGCAATGGAGGACCTCTGGCTGCTAGGAGCCACCCGAGTGAGCACACAAGCAGATTTCCCGCCAACAAGCCTGGAGATGACTGAAGACCCACATGACATCTTGACTGCAGCCTTGTGAGAGATCCTGAGACACAGGTCCCTGGCTAGATGCACCTGGATGCCTGGCCCACGGAAACCATATGCGGTTATCAATTGGTGTTGTCGGAAGCCCTCTGGGTTGCGGAAAACATTCAAAAAAGACACAAGGGTGAAGCCACAGTTCTGGCTGCTGACCCACCCCCCTCTCCTGGGCTTGAAATTCCAGGGAAGTCAAGCGATGGTAGCAACCACTGAGAGATTAGGGTAAACAATGCCAGAAAGAGGTCCTCTATTCTGTTCTCCATGTATCTCTCTGAGAGGACATGCCCTCACCTGATCCACCCGAGCCAATAGGTGGCCCATGCAGGAGGAGACAACTGGCCGTGTGGTCCAAGTCGGCTGAGAGCACTAGACCCAGCGTCGCAGAGCCTCCTTGAAGCCAGAAAAAGAGCCCAGAAGTTCCCTGGTGTCCCTAGAGAAAGCACAGAAATTAGATGAGTTGAAAGCCTGGGACCTGGTCATTGGGCTTCTGGGCAAGAGGGGAGATGGACTGTGGAAGGGACACTGCCTGCAACCCCTCTTGGACCAGACCCCACCTGTCTGCTTTGGGTTACTGAGGATTAAGACGAGAGTGAACTAGTGTAGAAGAGATGGTGTTCTAATGCTTGGCAGGTTTAAAGCGATTGAAATCGTTGACATTCCTATTCTCCTCGTCCTCAGGACCACCATTAAGGGGAAGGGGCCTTCAAAGAAGCAAGAGGAGTTTATCACTTACAGCAGCCCTGTCAAGTGTCAATATCCAACCACTCCAGTCCCTTCCACCCCCTTGGCAGCCCCAATGCTTTCATAAGGACACAGATACATTCCCCTACAGGCTTTGGAGCAAACGTTAAGTTTTAATTTCTCTAAGATAAACGCCATAGTGCCATGACCTGCTCCTATGGCGGTAGCAAGTCTAGTTCTCAAAGAATCTGTGTGGAAGGGTTGAGCCACTCTATTGGACACCTGAAATTGATATTATACTGCATGTGAACGGGAATGTAACTCACGGCTTGGAAAAGGAAAAGAAACTCTTAGCTGTTTTCAAGAGTCAGCTCTATCATTTTCCATTCCCAACTGTGATGCGGGAGTGATCCAGTCATTCCACATCCTGCCTTGCATTTGGTGGTGGGGTCTCTCTCTCCCTCTCTGGCGCATTTGGTTTGAATCACTGTGATAGGTGTGCAGTGAGAGCTCACTGGAGTTTTCATTTGAATTGCCCCAATGGCAACTTTCTATGTGGTTTCCATCTGTCTACGCTTTGGTAAAGGTAGCAGGCCCATTACTTTTTCCCCACCCCCCTTCTATTTCCTTTTGCTAACTAGATTGCATGCTTACTTGGGGATCAAATTCTGAGTTTCCATGCTTCAGACAGGAGTCCTCTATTAGCTATGTGATTTGGACCTATTTCCTCCAAGTTGGTAGCTTGTGTTTTGGGTCTTCTTAAGGAGGTCTTTCACATGGCACAGATTTACAATTCTGATTGTTGGAGAAAGTCTAATTAATCAACTTTACCTTAGGGAAAATAATTTGATGTTCGACTGGAGGATTCTTTACCTAGCTTTCCATTCTGGAAATTTTTCCCCACATTTTCCCTATAAGATTTATCATTTTCCATGTAAGGCAGTGATTAATTTTGAGCTACTTTTTAAAATACTCTTTTTTTCTTTTTGTCCTTTGGGAGAGTGAACATGTGCATGAGCGGGCAGGGGCCTGGAGGGAGAAGGGAAAAGAGCATCCTCAAGCAGCCTCGCCAGTGAGCTTGGAGCCTGACTTTGTCCCGGGACGCTGAGAGCTTGACAAGAGCCGAAATCAAGAGCTGGCTGCCGCACAGGCTGCCTCACCCAGGCAGCCTGAGTTAAGTTTTGTATAGGGTTTGATACTTAGATTGTGGTCCCCGGCCTCCTCGTCCTCCACCTCCTCCTCCCCTCTCCCGCTCCCTCTTCTGCTTCTCCTTCTTCTTTGCCTATGCATGTCCACTTGCTCTAGCACCATTTATTCAAAACGCTGTCACTCCTCCACTGAACGGCTTTTTACCTTTGTCAAGGCCCCATTCGACATATGGGCGTAGTTCTCTTTCTGGGTCCCTGATTCTGTTCCACTTATCCATCTTTATTCTGTTCCATTGGTCTAGCTCTTCACCAACACCACGCACTTTTGATTACTGTAGACGAATATCTTGAAATGGGGTAGAAGGATTCTTCTGGTTTTCTTCTTTAGTTTTAGTTTCTCCTCTTTTTCTAGGTTCTAAAATAGAAAGATTATAGTTTTGAGACTCCTTTTCTTTTTAGAGAGAGAGAGAGAGATAGACACAGAGACAGAGACAGAGACAGAGACAGAGAAATGGAAGCAGTGCAGAAAGAGAGAGAGATGATTAAGCAGCCACCATGCCCAGCACCAGCACAATGCAGGTTCAGCCTCACTATCCCAAGGTTGACCATGACCCGAGTCAAAATCAAGAGTTGGACTAACTGACTGAGCCACCCAGATGCTCCTCCTCCTTTCTAATGTATGCATTGAGTGCTATAAATTGAGCTCTCTGTTGATTTAGCTGTGTCCCACCAATTTTAATACGTTGTAGTTTTATTTTCCTTCGGGTCAGTGCACTGAAATTTTATCTTTTGTCTCCGATAATCTAGAAAGTTACTTTCTACGTGTTTAGATTTTGTTATGTATCTCCCTTTGATATCTAGTTTCATTTTTAACTTTTTTTTATAAGTGTCAAAGTTTAATTCCAAGACAATGCTACAGAGGGTTGCATTTTTTTCAGGTACACAATATAGAGATTCTCCTCCGCTGCCCAACGACTGTTAGCTCCTGTTGCCAGGCACTGATTTGCCTTGGAGTCTCGGGTGCACCTCCCCCACCCCTACTCCCTTCAGCTCCTGTTGCCAGGCACTGGTTTGCATTGGAGACGGAACCCTCGTAGGGGTTCCAAGCAGTTTCTAGTGGCCGAGAGGACACTGGTGATCAGAGACAAAGCCCCCAGGCTCTCTGGAGCCAGCTGGTGGCCATTACAATGTCTCCCCACACAGTTCTGGAGCCGCTGTGGGCTCTCCGGGAACAGCTGTGGGCTTCTGGGTTGCCGATAATCGAACGTTGGCCACATGGGCCACGAGACTCTGGGTTTGGCTGGGAGATCCTCGTGTGCACTGTGTTGCTGGTGTTCATTCCAGTAAAGTGTGGACTCCGCTTAAGAGGAAGAAAGGGGCCCTGTGCCCAGAATGAAGTATCTGGAAAAGACATGGAGAAGACCGACCCGGATGCACCAGCCCATGGAGCCGTCGCATCATCGGAGCACAAGGCCAGTCCTCTCCCGCTACAGATCCTTGCTCTGGCTGCCCTGAATCAAGATGTCGGGTACTTTTCTGTGGGAGACGCTACGCAACTGCTGAAGGGAGTTCGGCAAAGGCTGTTGAAGAAGAGCCCTCACCAGCTCACCGATGAAAATCCCATCTGTGGAGCAGCCCAGGACGATGGAGAACCCCCTGCGAGGAATATGCCAGAAGACTTCAAGGACAGCCCTGATCTGCGGGGAAGTGCAGACCCTCTGTCTCAGGACATTGGCAGCTGTGGACTGAGAGGGCAGGAAGAGGCAGGGGAGGCAGGCAGGCCAGAGCTTCCTGACGGAGGTGTGCCGTGGCAGGCCCCCGCTGAGGGCCAGAGCCAACACCACACCCTCAGCCAGATCCTACTGACGGTGATGCATCTGCTAGAGCTCCTTCGAGATCATCTGGAAGGTGGGGGCTCAAGGAGGCAGGTGCAGACTGGCTCCTCCTCCACTGATCACGTGCCCCGTGGGAGCCCCCTGAATCAAGGAAAGCCATCCAGGGCACTGAAGAAGGCACGTCAGGGGAATGAAGAGCTCCCAGGAAACACAACAATCCACCAAGCTGAGCAAGTATCTTTTCACCAGCGAAACAGCCTCCTGGAAAGGGAGATTCAGAAGGGGCACCTGAAGCTCGAGGCAGAGCCTAAGCTGTGCGAAGAGCACCTCAAACACCTGGAGAGGAAGATGATGGAGGAGAAGGCACGCTGCCTGCAAGTGAAGAACGAACTCGCCAAGGTGCGCAGGAAGGTGGATGCTGCCCACTGGAACTTAGGCCTCTACAAGAAGATGGCCGACGACCTGCACCGAGAATGGCAGAGAATCTCCTCCTTGCATGACCGAGAGCGCCGCCTGGTGGAGAACAGAAGTGAGGAGAGCCAGAAGGCTGTTCTGTGGGCAGAGAGGGAGTTCCAAAGGCTCAAGGAAGAAAACCATTGCCTCAGGCAGAAGCTGGCCAACTCTGGGCCCAAGGTCCAGCCTGTCTCCGGGGGGCCTCCTGCTCCTGCTCCTGCTCCTGCTCCAGCTCCAGCTCCTGCTCCTGCTCTTCTGGGCACAGCCTCCAAATGCCCTCAAGGGCCACAGGCTCCCCTGAAAGCCCAGAAGCCCAAGAAGGGAGCAAGGGTGCACTGGCCAGACTCCAAGTTCTCGGGTCCCCTGCAGGTCTGATTCCCTTTCCCAGCAGCCACCAACACTCACAACCAGAGCACAAAAGCTCCTGTGCTTCCTTACCCCTTCAGCCACACCCATTGCTCCTTTGACTGGAGATCCACCCCATTCTTGAACTGATGCTACCTATTCCCTATAGCCATGTGAGAGAGCATTTTTCATTGTTAAGGACCAAAAAAATAAAACGATCAAATTGCTGATCCTACTGCGACTGAGAATTGATTGTATGAAGGGATTCTATGCCAAGCAACGAAGGGTTTTAAGTGTCCTTTACTGATCACTTAATTGTCCCAATAACCCAGTGTGTCATATACTACTGAGGTTCAGAGAGGGGACACAACTTGCCCCAAGATCACACAGCTAGTGAATTTCAGAGCTCCCATTCCAAGCCAAGGTTGTCTCATTACCCACTGATGTGAAAATAACTACCACTCCTACCACTACGATGACTTCTGCTTCTTCATTTCTGAGAGAGAGAAAGAGCGAGGGCACACACACATGCAAGCGGGGGAGGGGCAGGGAGAGAGAGATTCCTAGACAGCCTTCCCACTCAAGTGCACAACCAGACGCTGGGCTGGATTTCACAGACCATGGGACCACGCCCTGAGCCGAAATCAAGAGTCAGACGTTGACCTGACTAAGCCACACAGGCACCCTTCCCTTGTGCAAGGAACTTCTAGGCAAGCTGCTGTAAGGATCCCAGAAGGGCTTGACAAAATTTTCTCATAGGTCACGTTCTAGTTTGGATGCAAGGATTATGGTGATGCCTAGCTGAGGTAAAGTCCCAGCAAAGCATGGAGGGCAGCCTTTCAGGGTCTCCAACGATTCCCTTCGTGGGTACACCTCGTTTTGTGTTCCATACTCTACCACTGGATTAGAGTCAGGAACTCTTGCCTCACTTCGAAAGGACAGAATATGGCCCGAGAGATAGATAGCATGTCCCTTCTGAGGCTCGTAGACAAAGACACTGGTCTCCTCTTGGGCTTGCTCTCGCTCCCTCACCATTGGTTTCGAGGGAAGCCGCCTGCTCCTTGTGGGCTGTATGATGGAGAGGCCCATGTGGCAAGGAATGAATATTTCTTGCTCACCGCAATGGAGGACCTCTGGCTGCTAGGAGGCACCCGAGTGAGCACACAAGCAGATTTCCCGCCAACAAGCCTGGAGATGACTGAAGACCCACATGACATCTTGACTGCAGCCTTGTGAGAGATCCTGAGACACAGGTCCCTGGCTAGATACACCTGGATGCCTGGCCCACGGAAACCATATGCGGTTATCAATTGGTGTTGTCGGAAGCCCTCTGGGTTGCGGAAAACATTCAAAAAAGACACAAGGGTGAAGCCACAGTTCTGGCTGCTGACCCACCCCCCTCTCCTGGGCTTGAAATTCCAGGGAAGTCAAGCGATGGTAGCAACCACTGAGAGATTAGGGTAAACAATGCCAGAAAGAGGTCCTCTATTCTGTTCTCCATGTATCTCTCTGAGAGGACATGCCCTCACCTGATTCACCCGAGCCAATAGGTGGCCCATGCAGGAGGAGACAACGGGCCGTGTGGTCCAAGTCGGCTGAGAGCACTAGACCCAGCGTCGCAGAGCCTCCTTGAAGCCAGAAAAAGAGCCCAGAAGTTCCCTGGTGTCCCTAGAGAAGGCACAGAAATTAGATGAGTTGAAAGCCTGGGACCTGGTCATTGGGCTTCTGGGCAAGAGGGGAGATGGCCTGTGGAAGGGACACTGCCTGCAACCCCTCTTGGACCAGACCCCACCTGTCTGCTTTGGGATACTGACGATTAAGACGAGAGTGAACTAGTGTAGAAGAGATGGTGTTCTAATGCTTGGCAGGTTTAAAGCGATTGAAATTGTTGACATTCCTATTCTCCTTGTCCTCAGGACCACCATTAAGGGGAAGGGGCTTTCAAAGAAGCAAGAGGAGTTTATCACTTACAGCAGCCCTGTCAAGTGTCAATATCCAACCACTCCAGTCCCTTCCACCCCCTTGGCAGCCCCACTGCTTTCATAAGGACACAGATACATTCCCCTACAGGCTTTGGAGCAAACGTTAAGTTTTGATTTCTCTAAGATAAATGCCATAGTGCCATGACCTGCTCCTAAGGCGGTAGCAAGTCTAGTTCTCAAAGAATCTGTGTGGAAGGGTTGAGCCACTCTATTGGACACCTGAAATTGATATTATACTGCATGTGAACGGGAATGTAACTCACGGCTTGGAAAAGGAAAAGAAACTCTTAACTGTTTTCAAGAGTCAGCTCTATCATTTTCCATTCCCAACTGTGATGTGGGAGTGATCCAGTCATTCCACATCCTGCCTTGCATTTGGTGGTGGGGTCTCTCTCTCCCTCTCTGGCGCATTTGGTTTGAATCACTGTGATAGGTGTGCAGTGAGAGCTCACTGGAGTTTTCATTTGAATTGCCCCAATGGCAACTTTCTATGTGGTTTCCTTCTGTCTACGCTTTGGTAAAGTTGGCAGGCCCTTTCCTTTTTCCCCACCCCCTTCTATTTCCTTTTGCTAACTAGATTGCATGCTTACATGGGGATCAAATTCTGAGTTTCCATGCTTCAGACAGGAGTCCTCTATTAGCTATGTGATTTGGACCTATTTCCTCCAAGTTGGTAGCTTGTCTTTTGGGTCTTCTTAAGGAGGTCTTTCACACGGCACAGATTTACAATTCTGATTGTTGGAGAAAGTCTAATTAATCAACTTTACCTTAGGGAAAATAATTTGATGTTCGACTGGTGGATTCTTTACCTAGCTTTCCATTCTGGAAATTTTTCCCCACATTTTCCCTATAAGATTTATCATTTTCCATGTAAGGCAGTGATTAATTTTGAGCTACTTTTTAAAATACTCTTTTTTTCTTTTTTTCCTTTGGGAGAGTGAACATGTGCATGAGCGGGCAGGGGCCTGGAGGGAGAAGGGAAAAGAGCATCCTCAAGCAGCCTCGCCAGTGAGCTTGGAGCCTGACTTTGTCCCGGGACGCTGAGAGCTTGACAAGAGCCGAAATCAAGAGCTGGCTGCCGCACAGGCTGCCTCACCCAGGCAGCCTGAGTTAAGTTTTGTATAGGGTTTGATACTTAGATTGTGGTCCCCGGCCTCCTCGTCCTCCACCTCCTCCTCCCCTCTCCCGCTCCCTCTTCTGCTTCTCCTTCTTCTTTCATGCCTATGCATGTCCACTTGCTCTAGCACCATTTATTCAAAACGCTGTCACTCCTCCACTGAACGGCTTTTTACCTTTGTCAAGGCCCCATTCGACATATGGGTGTAGTTCACTTTTTGGGTCCTTGATTCTGTTCCACTTATCCATCTTTATTCTGTTCCATTGGTCTAGCTCTTCACCAACACCACACACTTTTGATTACTGTAGACGAATATCTTGAAATGGGGTAGAAGGATTCTTCTGGTTTTCTTCTTTAGTTTTAGTTTCTCCTCTTTTTCTAGGTTCTAAAATAGAAAGATTATAGTTTTGAGACTCCTTTTCTTTTTAGAGAGAGAGACAGAGACAGAGAAAGGGAGAGAGAGATGATTAAGCAGCCACCATGCCCAGCACCAGCACAATGCAGGTTCAGCCTCACTATCCCAAGGTTGACCATGACCCGAGTCAAAATCAAGAGTTGGACTAACTGACTGAGCCACCCAGATGCTCCTCCTCCTTTCTAATGTATGCATTGAGTGCTATAAATTGAGCTCTCTGTTGATTTAGCTGTGTCCCACCAATTTTAATACGTTGTAGTTTTATTTTCCTTCGGGTCAGTGCACTGAAATTTTATCTTTTGTCTCCGATAATCTAGAAAGTTACTTTCTACGTGTTTAGATTTTGTTATGTTTCTCCCTTTGATATCTAGTTTCATTTTTAACTTTTTTATATAAGTGTCAAAGTTTAATTCCAAGACAATGCTACAGAGGGTTGCATTTTTTTCAGGTACACAATATAGAGATTCTCCTCCGCTGCCCAACGACTGTTAGCTCCTGTTGCCAGGCACTGATTTGCCTTGGAGTCTCGGGTGCACCTCCCCCACCCCTACTCCCTTCAGCTCCTGTTGCCAGGCACTGGTTTGCATTGGAGACGGAACCCTCGTAGGGGTTCCAAGCAGTTTCTAGTGGCCGAGAGGACACTGGTGATCAGAGACAAAGCCCCCAGGCTCTCTGGAGCCAGCTGGTGGCCATTACAATGTCTCCCCACACAGTTCTGGAGCCGCTGTGGGCTCTCCGGGAACAGCTGTGGGCTTCTGGGTTGCCGATAATCGAACGTTGGCCACATGGGCCACGAGACTCTGGGTTTGGCTGGGAGATCCTCGTGTGCACTGTGTTGCTGGTGTTCATTCCAGTAAAGTGTGGACTCCGCTTAAGAGGAAGAAAGGGGCACTGTGCCCAGAATGAAGTATCTGGAAAAGACATGGAGAAGACCGACCCGGATGCACCAGCCCATGGAGCCGTCGCATCATCGGAGCACAAGGCCAGTCCTCTCCCGCTACAGATCCTTGCTCTGGCTGCCCTGAATCAAGATGTCGGGTACTTTTCTGTGGGAGACGCTACGCAACTGCTGAAGGGAGTTCGGCAAAGCCTGTTGAAGAAGAGCCCTCACCAGCTCACCGATGAAAATCCCATCTGTGGAGCAGCCCAGGACGATGGAGAACCCCCTGCGAGGAATATGCCAGAAGACTTCAAGGACAGCCCTGATCTGCGGGGAAGTGCAGACCCTCTGTCTCAGGACATTGGCAGCTGTGGACTGAGAGGGCAGGAAGAGGCAGGGGAGGCAGGCAGGCCAGAGCTTCCTGACGGAGGTGTGCCGTGGCAGGCCCCCGCTGAGGGCCAGAGCCAACACCACACCCTCAGCCAGATCCTACTGACGGTGATGCATCTGCTAGAGCTCCTTCGAGATCATCTGGAAGGTGGGGGCTCAAGGAGGCAGGTGCAGACTGGCTCCTCCTCCACTGATCACGTGCCCCGTGGGAGCCCCCTGAATCAAGGAAAGCCATCCAGGGCACTGAAGAAGGCACGTCAGGGGAATGAAGAGCTCCCAGGAAACACAACAATCCACCAAGCTGAGCAAGTATCTTTTCACCAGCGAAACAGCCTCCTGGAAAGGGAGATTCAGAAGCTGCACCTGAAGCTCGAGGCAGAGCCTAAGCTGTGCGAAGAGCACCTCAAACACCTGGAGAGGAAGATGATGGAGGAGAAGGCACGCTGCCTGCAAGTGAAGAACGAACTCGCCAAGGTGCGCAGGAAGGTGGATGCTGCCCACTGGAACTTAGGCCTCTACAAGAAGATGGCCGACGACCTGCACCGAGAATGGCAGAGAATCTCCTCCTTGCATGACCGAGAGCGCCGCCTGGTGGAGAACAGAAGTGAGGAGAGCCAGAAGGCTGTTCTGTGGGCAGAGAGGGAGTTCCAAAGGCTCAAGGAAGAAAACCATTGCCTCAGGCAGAAGCTGGCCAACTCTGGGCCCAAGGTCCAGCCTGTCTCCGGGGGGCCTCCTGCTCCTGCTCCTGCTCCTGCTCCAGCTCCAGCTCCTGCTCCTGCTCTTCTGGGCACAGCCTCCAAATGCCCTCAAGGGCCACAGGCTCCCCTGAAAGCCCAGAAGCCCAAGAAGGGAGCAAGGGTGCACTGGCCAGACTCCAAGTTCTCGGGTCCCCTGCAGGTCTGATTCCCTTTCCCAGCAGCCACCAACACTCACAACCAGAGCACAAAAGCTCCTGTGCTTCCTTACCCCTTCAGCCACACCCATTGCTCCTTTGACTGGAGATCCACCCCATTCTTGAACTGATGCTACCTATTCCCTATAGCCATGTGAGAGAGCATTTTTCATTGTTAAGGACCAAAAAAATAAAACGATCAAATTGCTGATCCTACTGCGACTGAGAATTGATTGTATGAAGGGATTCTATGCCAAGCAACGAAGGGTTTTAAGTGTCCTTTACTGATCACTTAATTGTCCCAATAACCCAGTGTGTCATATACTACTGAGGTTCAGAGAGGGGACACAACTTGCCCCAAGATCACACAGCTAGTGAATTTCAGAGCTCCCATTCCAAGCCAAGGTTGTCTCATTACCCACTGATGTGAAAATAACTACCACTCCTACCACTACGATGACTTCTGCTTCTTCATTTCTGAGAGAGAGAAAGAGCGAGGGCACACACACATGCAAGCGGGGGAGGGGCAGGGAGAGAGAGATTCCTAGACAGCCTTCCCACTCAAGTGCACAACCAGACGCTGGGCTGGATTTCACAGACCATGGGACCACGCCCTGAGCCGAAATCAAGAGTCAGACGTTGACCTGACTAAGCCACACAGGCACCCTTCCCTTGTGCAAGGAACTTCTAGGCAAGCTGCTGTAAGGATCCCAGAAGGGCTTGACAAAATTTTCTCATAGGTCACGTTCTAGTTTGGATGCAAGGATTATGGTGATGCCTAGCTGAGGTAAAGTCCCAGCAAAGCATGGAGGGCAGCCTTTCAGGGTCTCCAACGATTCCCTTCGTGGGTACACCTCGTTTTGTGTTCCATACTCTACCACTGGATTAGAGTCAGGAACTCTTGCCTCACTTCGAAAGGACAGAATATGGCCCGAGAGATAGATAGCATGTCCCTTCTGAGGCTCGTAGACAAAGACACTGGTCTCCTCTTGGGCTTGCTCTCGCTCCCTCACCATTGGTTTCGAGGGAAGCCGCCTGCTCCTTGTGGGCTGTATGATGGAGAGGCCCATGTGGCAAGGAATGAATATTTCTTGCTCACCGCAATGGAGGACCTCTGGCTGCTAGGAGGCACCCGAGTGAGCACACAAGCAGATTTCCCGCCAACAAGCCTGGAGATGACTGAAGACCCACATGACATCTTGACTGCAGCCTTGTGAGAGATCCTGAGACACAGGTCCCTGGCTAGATACACCTGGATGCCTGGCCCACGGAAACCATATGCGGTTATCAATTGGTGTTGTCGGAAGCCCTCTGGGTTGCGGAAAACATTCAAAAAAGACACAAGGGTGAAGCCACAGTTCTGGCTGCTGACCCACCCCCCTCTCCTGGGCTTGAAATTCCAGGGAAGTCAAGCGATGGTAGCAACCACTGAGAGATTAGGGTAAACAATGCCAGAAAGAGGTCCTCTATTCTGTTCTCCATGTATCTCTCTGAGAGGACATGCCCTCACCTGATTCACCCGAGCCAATAGGTGGCCCATGCAGGAGGAGACAACGGGCCGTGTGGTCCAAGTCGGCTGAGAGCACTAGACCCAGCGTCGCAGAGCCTCCTTGAAGCCAGAAAAAGAGCCCAGAAGTTCCCTGGTGTCCCTAGAGAAGGCACAGAAATTAGATGAGTTGAAAGCCTGGGACCTGGTCATTGGGCTTCTGGGCAAGAGGGGAGATGGCCTGTGGAAGGGACACTGCCTGCAACCCCTCTTGGACCAGACCCCACCTGTCTGCTTTGGGATACTGACGATTAAGACGAGAGTGAACTAGTGTAGAAGAGATGGTGTTCTAATGCTTGGCAGGTTTAAAGCGATTGAAATTGTTGACATTCCTATTCTCCTTGTCCTCAGGACCACCATTAAGGGGAAGGGGCTTTCAAAGAAGCAAGAGGAGTTTATCACTTACAGCAGCCCTGTCAAGTGTCAATATCCAACCACTCCAGTCCCTTCCACCCCCTTGGCAGCCCCAATGCTTTCATAAGGACACAGATACATTCCCCTACAGGCTTTGGAGCAAACGTTAAGTTTTGATTTCTCTAAGATAAATGCCATAGTGCCATGACCTGCTCCTAAGGCGGTAGCAAGTCTAGTTCTCAAAGAATCTGTGTGGAAGGTTTGAGCCACTCTATTGGACACCTGAAATTGATATTATACTGCATGTGAACGGGAATGTAACTCACGGCTTGGAAAAGGAAAAGAAACTCTTAACTGTTTTCAAGAGTCAGCTCTATCATTTTCCATTCCCAACTGTGATGTGGGAGTGATCCAGTCATTCCACATCCTGCCTTGCATTTGGTGGTGGGGTCTCTCTCTCCCTCTCTGGCGCATTTGGTTTGAATCACTGTGATAGGTGTGCAGTGAGAGCTCACTGGAGTTTGCATTTGAATTGCCCCAATGGCAACTTTCTATGTGGTTTCCATCTGTCTACGCTTTGGTAAAGTTGGCAGGCCCTTTACTTTTTCCCCACCCCCCTCTATTTCCTTTTGCTAACTAGATTGCATGCTTACATGGGGATCAAATTCTGAGTTTCCATGCTTCAGACAGGAGTCCTCTATTAGCTATGTGATTTGGACCTATTTCCTCCAAGTTGGTAGCTTGTCTTTTGGGTCTTCTTAAGGAGGTCTTTCACACGGCACAGATTTACAATTCTGATTGTTGGATAAAGTCCAATTAATCAACTTTACCTTAGGGAAAATAATTTGATGTTCGACTGGAGGATTTTTACCTAGCTTTCCATTCTGGAAATTTTTCCCCACATTTTCCCTATAAGATTTATCATTTTCCATGTAAGGCAGTGATTAATTTTGAGCTACTTTTTAAAATACTCTTTTTTTCTTTTTGTTCTTTGGGAGAGTGAACATGTGCATGAGCGGGCAGGGGCCTGGAGGGAGAAGGGAAAAGAGCATCCTCAAGCAGCCTCGCCAGTGAGCTTGGAGCCTGACTTTGTCCCGGGACGCTGAGAGCTTGACAAGAGCCGAAATCAAGAGCTGGCTGCCGCACAGGCTGCCTCACCCAGGCAGCCTGAGTTAAGTTTTGTATAGGGTTTGATACTTAGATTGTGGTCCCCGGCCTCCTCGTCCTCCACCTCCTCCTCCCCTCTCCCGCTCCCTCTTCTGCTTCTCCTTCTTCTTTCATGCCTATGCATGTCCACTTGCTCTAGCACCATTTATTCAAAACGCTGTCACTCCTCCACTGAACGGCTTTTTACCTTTGTCAAGGCCCCATTCGACATATGGGTGTAGTTCACTTTCTGGGTCCTTGATTCTGTTCCACTTATCCATCTTTATTCTGTTCCATTGGTCTAGCTCTTCACCACCACCACGCAGTTTTGATTACTGTAGACGAATATCTTGAAATGGGGTAGAAGGATTCTTCTGGTTTTCTTCTTTAGTTTTAGTTTCTCCTCTTTTTCTAGGTTCTAAAATAGAAAGATTATAGTTTTGAGACTCCTTTTCTTTTTAGAGAGAGAGACAGAGACAGAGACAGAGAAAGGGAGAGAGAGATGATTAAGCAGCCACCATGCCCAGCACCAGCACAATGCAGGTTCAGCCTCACTATCCGAAGGTTGACCATGACCCGAGTCAAAATCAAGAGTTGGACTAACTGACTGAGCCACCCAGATGCTCCTCCTCCTTTCTAATGTATGCATTGAGTGCTAAAAATTGAGCTCTCTGTTGATTTAGCTGTGTCCCATCAATTTTAATACGTTGTAGTTTTATTTTCCTTCGGGTCAGTGCACTGAAATTTTATCTTTTGTCTCCGATAATCTAGAAAGTTACTTTCTACGTGTTTAGATTTTGTTATGTTTCTCCCTTTGATATCTAGTTTCATTTTTTACTTTTTTTTTATAAGTGTCAAAGTTTAATTCCAAGACAATGCTACATAGGGTTGCATTTTTTTCAGGTACACAATATAGAGATTCTCCTCCGCTGCCCAACGACTGTTAGCTCCTGTTGCCAGGCACTGATTTGCCTTGGAGTCTCGGGTGCACCTCCCCCACCCCTACTCCCTTCAGCTCCTGTTGCCAGGCACTGGTTTGCATTGGAGACGGAACCCTCGTAGGGGTTCCAAGCAGTTTCTAGTGGCCGAGAGGACACTGGTGATCAGAGACAAAGCCCCCAGGCTCTCTGGAGCCAGCTGGTGGCCATTACAATGTCTCCCCACACAGTTCTGGAGCCGCTGTGGGCTCTCCGGGAACAGCTGTGGGCTTCTGGGTTGCCGATAATCGAACGTTGGCCACATGGGCCACGAGACTCTGGGTTTGGCTGGGAGATCCTCGTGTGCACTGTGTTGCTGGTGTTCATTCCAGTAAAGTGTGGACTCCGCTTAAGAGGAAGAAAGGGGCACTGTGCCCAGAATGAAGTATCTGGAAAAGACATGGAGAAGACCGACCCGGATGCACCAGCCCATGGAGCCGTCGCATCATCGGAGCACAAGGCCAGTCCTCTCCCGCTACAGATCCTTGCTCTGGCTGCCCTGAATCAAGATGTCGGGTACTTTTCTGTGGGAGACGCTACGCAACTGCTGAAGGAAGTTCGGCAAAGGCTGTTGAAGAAGAGCCCTCACCAGCTCACCGATTAAAATCCCATCTGTGGAGCAGCCCAGGACGATGGAGAACCCCCTGCGAGGAATATGCCAGAAGACTTCAAGGACAGCCCTGATCTGCGGGGACGTGCAGACCCTCTGTCTCAGGACATTGGCAGCTGTGGACTGAGAGGGCAGGAAGAGGCAGGGGAGGCAGGCAGGCCAGAGCTTCCTGACGGAGGTGTGCCGTGGCAGGCCCCCGCTGAGGGCCAGAGCCAACACCACACCCTCAGCCAGATCCTACTGACGGTGATGCATCTGCTAGAGCTCCTTCGAGATCATCTGGAAGGTGGGGGCTCAAGGAGGCAGGTGCAGACTGGCTCCTCCTCCACTGATCACGTGCCCCGTGGGAGCCCCCTGAATCAAGGAAAGCCATCCAGGGCACTGAAGAAGGCACGTCAGGGGAATGAAGAGCTCCCAGGAAACACAACAATCCACCAAGCTGAGCAAGTATCTTTTCACCAGCGAAACAGCCTCCTGGAAAGGGAGATTCAGAAGCTGCACCTGAAGCTCGAGGCAGAGCCTAAGCTGTGCGAAGAGCACCTCAAACACCTGGAGAGGAAGATGATGGAGGAGAAGGCACGCTGCCTGCAAGTGAAGAACGATCTCGCCAAGGTGCGCAGGAAGGTGGATGCTGCCCACTGGAACTTAGGCCTCTACAAGAAGATGGCCGACGACCTGCACCGAGAATGGCAGAGAATCTCCTCCTTGCATGACCGAGAGCGCCTCCTGGTGGAGAACAGAAGTGAGGAGAGCCAGAAGGCTGTTCTGTGGGCAGAGAGGGAGTTCCAAAGGCTCAAGGAAGAAAACCATTGCCTCAGGCAGAAGCTGGCCAACTCTGGGCCCAAGGTCCAGCCTGTCTCCGGGGGGCCTCCTGCTCCTGCTCCTGCTCCTGCTCCAGCTCCAGCTCCTGCTCCTGCTCTTCTGGGCACAGCCTCCAAATGCCCTCAAGGGCCACAGGCTCCCCTGAAAGCCCAGAAGCCCAAGAAGGGAGCAAGGGTGCACTGGCCAGACTCCAAGTTCTCGGGTCCCCTGCAGGTCTGATTCCCTTTCCCAGCAGCCACCAACACTCACAACCAGAGCACAAAAGCTCCTGTGCTTCCTTACCCCTTCAGCAACACCCATTGCTCCTTTGACTGGAGATCCACCCCATTCTTGAACTGATGCTACCTATTCCCTATAGCCATGTGAGAGAGCATTTTTCATTGTTAAGGACCAAAAAAATAAAACGATCAAATTGCTGATCCTACTGCGACTGAGAATTGATTGTATGAAGGGATTCTATGCCAAGCAACCAAGGGTTTTAAGTGTCCTTTACTGATCACTTAATTGTCCCAATAACCCAGTGTGTCCTATACTACTGAGGTTCAGAGAGGGGACACAACTTGCCTCAAGATCACACAGCTAGTGAATTTCAGAGCTCCCATTCCAAGCCAAGGTTGTCTCATTACCCACTGATGTGAAAATAACTACCACTCCTACCACTACGATGACTTCTGCTTCTTCATTTCTGAGAGAGAGAAAGAGCGAGGGCACACACACATGCAAGCGGGGGAGGGGCAGGGAGATAGAGATTCCTAGACAGCCTTCCCACTCAAGTGCACAACCAGACGCTGGGCTGGATTTCACAGACCATGGGACCACGCCCTGAGCCGAAATCAAGAGTCAGACGTTGACCTGACTAAGCCACACAGGCACCCTTCCCTTGTGCAAGGAACTTCTAGGCAAGCTGCTGTAAGGATCCCAGAAGGGCTTGACAAAATTTTCTCATAGGTCACGTTCTAGTTTGGATGCAAGGATTATGGTGATGCCTAGCTGAGGTAAAGTCCCAGCAAAGCATGGAGGGCAGCCTTTCAGGGTCTCCAACGATTCCCTTCGTGGGTACACCTCGTTTTGTGTTCCATACTCTACCACTGGATTAGAGTCAGGAACTCTTGCCTCACTTCGAAAGGACAGAATATGGCCCGAGAGATAGATAGCATGTCCCTTCTGAGGCTCGTAGACAAAGACACTGGTCTCCTCTTGGGCTTGCTCTCGCTCCCTCACCATTGGTTTCGAGGGAAGCCGCCTGCTCCTTGTGGGCTGTATGATGGAGAGGCCCATGTGGCAAGGAATGAATATTTCTTGCTCACCGCAATGGAGGACCTCTGGCTGCTAGGAGGCACCCGAGTGAGCACACAAGCAGATTTCCCGCCAACAAGCCTGGAGATGACTGAAGACCCACATGACATCTTGACTGCAGCCTTGTGAGAGATCCTGAGACACAGGTCCCTGGCTAGATGCACCTGGATGCCTGGCCCACGGAAACCATATGCGGTTATCAATTGGTGTTGTCGGAAGCCCTCTGGGTTGCGGAAAACATTCAAAAAAGACACAAGGGTGAAGCCACAGTTCTGGCTGCTGACCCACCCCCCTCTCCTGGGCTTGAAATTCCAGGGAAGTCAAGCGATGGTAGCAACCACTGAGAGATTAGGGTAAACAATGCCAGAAAGAGGTCCTCTATTCTGTTCTCCATGTATCTCTCTGAGAGGACATGCCCTCACCTGATTCACCCGAGCCAATAGGTGGCCCATGCAGGAGGAGACAATTGGCCGTGTGGTCCAAGTCGGCTGAGAGCACTAGACCCAGCGTCGCAGAGCCTCCTTGAAGCCAGAAAAAGAGCCCAGAAGTTCCCTGGTGTCCCTAGAGAAGGCACAGAAATTAGATGAGTTGAAAGCCTGGGACCTGGTCATTGGGCTTCTGGGCAAGAGGGGAGATGGCCTGTGGAAGGGACACTGCCTGCAACCCCTCTTGGACCAGACCCCACCTGTCTGCTTTGGGATACTGACGATTAAGACGAGAGTGAACTAGTGTAGAAGAGATGGTGTTCTAATGCTTGGCAGGTTTAAAGCGATTGAAATTGTTGACATTCCTATTCTCCTTGTCCTCAGGACCACCATTAAGGGGAAGGGGCTTTCAAAGAAGCAAGAGGAGTTTATCACTTACAGCAGCCCTGTCAAGTGTCAATATCCAACCACTCCAGTCCCTTCCACCCCTTGGTAGCCCCACTGCTTTCATAAGGACACAGATACATTCCCCTACAGGCTTTGGAGCAAACGTTAAGTTTTGATTTCTCTAAGATAAATGCCATAGTGCCATGACCTGCTCCTAAGGCGGTAGCAAGTCTAGTTCTCAAAGAATCTGTGTGGAAGGGTTGAGCCACTCTATTGGACACCTGAAATTGATATTATACTGCATGTGAACGGGAATGTAACTCACGGCTTGGAAAAGGAAAAGAAACTCTTAACTGTTTTCAAGAGTCAGCTCTATCATTTTCCATTCCCAACTGTGATGTGGGAGTGATCCAGTCATTCCACATCCTGCCTTGCATTTGGTGGTGGGGTCTCTCTCTCCCTCTCTGACGCATTTGGTTTGAATCACTGTGATAGGTGTGCAGTGAGAGCTCACTGGAATTTTCATTTGAATTGCCCCAATGGCAACTTTCTATGTGGTTTCTATCTGTCTACGCTTTGGTAAAGGTGGCAGGCCCTTTACTTTTTCCCCACCCCCCTTCTATTTCCTTTTGCTAACTAGATTGCATGCTTACATGGGGATCAAATTCTGAGTTTCCATGCTTCAGACAGGAGTCCTCTATTAGCTATGTGATTTGGACCTATTTCCTCCAAGTTGGTAGCTTGTCTTTTGGGTCTTCTTAAGGAGGTCTTTCACACGGCACAGATTTACAATTCTGATTTTTGGATAAAGTCTAATTAATCAACTTTACCTTAGGGAAAATAATTTGATGTTCGACTGGAGGATTCTTTACCTAGCTTTCCATTCTGGAAATTTTTCCCCACATTTTCCCTATAAGATTTATCATTTTCCATGTAAGGCAGTGATTAATTTTGAGCTACTTTTTAAAATACTCTTTTTTTCTTTTTGTCCTTTGGGAGAGTGAACATGTGCATGAGCGGGCAGGGGCCTGGAGGGAGAAGGGAAAAGAGCATCCTCAAGCAGCCTCGCCAGTGAGCTTGGAGCCTGACTTTGTCCCGGGACGCTGAGAGCTTGACAAGAGCCGAAATCAAGAGCTGGCTGCCGCACAGGCTGCCTCACCCAGGCAGCCTGAGTTAAGTTTTGTATAGGGTTTGATACTTAGATTGTGGTCCCCGGCCTCCTCGTCCTCCACCTCCTCCTCCCCTCTCCCGCTCCCTCTTCTGCTTCTCCTTCTTCTTTCATGCCTATGCATGTCCACTTGCTCTAGCACCATTTATTCAAAACGCTGTCACTCCTCCACTGAACGGCTTTTTACCTTTGTCAAGGCCCCATTCGACATATGGGTGTAGTTCACTTTCTGGGTCCTTGATTCTGTTCCACTTATCCATCTTTATTCTGTTCCATTGGTCTAGCTCTTCACCAACACCACACACTTTTGATTACTGTAGACGAATATCTTGAAATGGGGTAGAAGGATTCTTCTGGTTTTCTTCTTTAGTTTTAGTTTCTCCTCTTTTTCTAGGTTCTAAAATAGAAAGATTATAGTTTTGAGACTCCTTTTCTTTTTAGAGAGAGAGAGAGAGATAGACACAGAGACAGAGACAGAGACAGAGACAGAGACAGAGAAACGGAAGCGGTGCAGAAAGAGAGAGAGATGATTAAGCAGCCACCATGCCCAGCACCAGCACAATGCAGGTTCAGCCTCACTATCCCAAGGTTGACCATGACCCGAGTCAAAATCAAGAGTTGGACTAACTGACTGAGCCACCCAGATGCTCCTCCTCCTTTCTAATGTATGCATTGAGTGCTATAAATTGAGCTCTCTGTTGATTTAGCTGTGTCCCACCAATTTTAATACGTTGCAGTTTTATTTTCCTTCCGTTCAGTGCACTGAAATTTTATCTTTTGTCTCCGATAATCTAGAAAGTTACTTTCTACGTGTTTAGATTTTGTTATGTTTCTCCCTTTGATATCTAGTTTCATTTTTAACTTTTTTTTATAAGTGTCAAAGTTTAATTCCAAGACAATGCTACAGAGGGTTGCATTTTTTTCAGGTACACAATATAGAGATTCTCCTCCGCTGCCCAACGACTGTTAGCTCCTGTTGCCAGGCACTGATTTGCCTTGGAGTCTCGGGTGCACCTCCCCCACCCCTACTCCCTTCAGCTCCTGTTGCCAGGCACTGGTTTGCATTGGAGACGGAACCCTCGTAGGGGTTCCAAGCAGTTTCTAGTGGCCGAGAGGACACTGGTGATCAGAGACAAAGCCCCCAGGCTCTCTGGAGCCAGCTGGTGGCCATTACAATGTCTCCCCACACAGTTCTGGAGCCGCTGTGGGCTCTCCGGGAACAGCTGTGGGCTTCTGGGTTGCCGATAATCGAACGTTGGCCACATGGGCCACGAGACTCTGGGTTTGGCTGGGAGATCCTCGTGTGCACTGTGTTGCTGGTGTTCATTCCAGTAAAGTGTGGACTCCGCTTAAGAGGAAGAAAGGGGCACTGTGCCCAGAATGAAGTATCTGGAAAAGACATGGAGAAGACCGACCCGGATGCACCAGCCCATGGAGCCGTCGCATCATCGGAGCACAAGGCCAGTCCTCTCCCGCTACAGCTCCTTGCTCTGGCTGCCCTGAATCAAGATGTCGGGTACTTTTCTGTGGGAGACGCTACGCAACTGCTGAAGGGAGTTCGGCAAAGGCTGTTGAAGAAGAGCCCTCACCAGCTCACCGATGAAAATCCCATCTGTGGAGCAGCCCAGGACGATGGAGAACCCCCTGCGAGGAATATGCCAGAAGACTTCAAGGACAGCCCTGATCTGCGGGGAAGTGCAGACCCTCTGTCTCAGGACATTGGCAGCTGTGGACTGAGAGGGCAGGAAGAGGCAGGGGAGGCAGGCAGGCCAGAGCTTCCTGACGGAGGTGTGCCGTGGCAGGCCCCCGCTGAGGGCCAGAGCCAACACCACACCCTCAGCCAGATCCTACTGACGGTGATGCATCTGCTAGAGCTCCTTCGAGATCATCTGGAAGGTGGGGGCTCAAGGAGGCAGGTGCAGACTGGCTCCTCCTCCACTGATCACGTGCCCCGTGGGAGCCCCCTGAATCAAGGAAAGCCATCCAGGGCACTGAAGAAGGCACGTCAGGGGAATGAAGAGCTCCCAGGAAACACAACAATCCACCAAGCTGAGCAAGTATCTTTTCACCAGCGAAACAGCCTCCTGGAAAGGGAGATTCAGAAGGGGCACCTGAAGCTCGAGGCAGAGCCTAAGCTGTGCGAAGAGCACCTCAAACACCTGGAGAGGAAGATGATGGAGGAGAAGGCACGCTGCCTGCAAGTGAAGAACGAACTCGCCAAGGTGCGCAGGAAGGTGGATGCTGCCCACTGGAACTTAGGCCTCTACAAGAAGATGGCCGACGACCTGCACCGAGAATGGCAGAGAATCTCCTCCTTGCATGACCGAGAGCGCCTCCTGGTGGAGAACAGAAGTGAGGAGAGCCAGAAGGCTGTTCTGTGGGCAGAGAGGGAGTTCCAAAGGCTCAAGGAAGAAAACCATTGCCTCAGGCAGAAGCTGGCCAACTCTGGGCCCAAGGTCCAGCCTGTCTCCGGGGGGCCTCCTTCTCCTGCTCCTGCTCCTGCTCCAGCTCCAGCTCCTGCTCCTGCTCTTCTGGGCACAGCCTCCAAATGCCCTCAAGGGCCACAGGCTCCCCTGAAAGCCCAGAAGCCCAAGAAGGGAGCAAGGGTGCACTGGCCAGACTCCAAGTTCTCGGGTCCCCTGCAGGTCTGATTCCCTTTCCCAGCAGCCACCAACACTCACAACCAGAGCACAAAAGCTCCTGTGCTTCCTTACCCCTTCAGCCACACCCATTGCTCCTTTGACTGGAGATCCACCCCATTCTTGAACTGATGCTACCTATTCCCTATAGCCATGTGAGAGAGCATTTTTCATTGTTAAGGACCAAAAAAATAAAACGATCAAATTGCTGATCCTACTGCGACTGAGAATTGATTGTATGAAGGGATTCTATGCCAAGCAACGAAGGGTTTTAAGTGTCCTTTACTGATCACTTAATTGTCCCAATAACCCAGTGTGTCCTATACTACTGAGGTTCAGAGAGGGGACACAACTTGCCCCAAGATCACACAGCTAGTGAATTTCAGAGCTCCCATTCCAAGCCAAGGTTGTCTCATTACCCACTGATGTGAAAATAACTACCACTCCTACCACTACGATGACTTCTGCTTCTTCATTTCTTAGGGAGAGAAAGAGCGAGGGCACACACACATGCAAGCGGGAGAGGGGCAGGGAGAGAAAGATTCCTAGACAGCCTTCCCACTCAAGTGCACAACCAGACGCTGGGCTGGATTTCACAGACCATGGGACCACGCCCTGAGCCGAAATCAAGAGTCAGACGTTGACCTGACTAAGCCACACAGGCACCCTTCCCTTGTGCAAGGAACTTCTAGGCAAGCTGCTGTAAGGATCCCAGAAGGGCTTGACAAAATTTTCTCATAGGTCACGTTCTAGTTTGGATGCAAGGATTATGGTGATGCCTAGCTGAGGTAAAGTCCCAGCAAAGCATGGAGGGCAGCCTTTCAGGGTCTCCAACGATTCCCTTCGTGGGTACACCTCGTTTTGTGTTCCATACTCTACCACTGGATTAGAGTCAGGAACTCCTGCCTCACTTCGAAAGGACAGAATATGGCCCGAGAGATAGATAGCATGTCCCTTCTGAGGCTCGTAGACAAAGACACTGGTCTCCTCTTGGGCTTGCTCTCGCTCCCTCACCATTGGTTTCGAGGGAAGCCGCCTGCTCCTTGTGGGCTGTATGATGGAGAGGCCCATGTGGCAAGGAATGAATATTTCTTGCTCACCGCAATGGAGGACCTCTGGCTGCTAGGAGGCACCCGAGTGAGCACACAAGCAGATTTCCCGCCAACAAGCCTGGAGATGACTGAAGACCCACATGACATCTTGACTGCAGCCTTGTGAGAGATCCTGAGACACAGGTCCCTGGCTAGATGCACCTGGATGCCTGGCCCACGGAAACAATATGCGGTTATCAATTGGTGTTGTCGGAAGCCCTCTGGGTTGCGGAAAACATTCAAAAAAGACACAAGGGTGAAGCCACAGTTCTGGCTGCTGACCCACCCCCCTCTCCTGGGCTTGAAATTCCAGGGAAGTCAAGCGATGGTAGCAACCACTGAGAGATTAGGGTAAACAATGCCAGAAAGAGGTCCTCTATTCTGTTCTCCATGTATCTCTCTGAGAGGACATGCCCTCACCTGATCCACCCGAGCCAATAGGTGGCCCATGCAGGAGGAGACAACGGGCCGTGTGGTCCAAGTCGGCTGAGAGCACTAGACCCAGCGTCGCAGAGCCTTCTTGAAGCCAGAAAAAGAGCCCAGAAGTTCCCTGGTGTCCCTAGAGAAGGCACAGAAATTAGATGAGTTGAAAGCCTGGGACCTGGTCATTGGGCTTCTGGGCAAGAGGGGAGATGGCCTGTGGAAGGGACACTGCCTGCAACCCCTCTTGAACCAGACCCCACCTGTCTGCTTTGGGATACTGACGATTAAGACGAGAGTGAACTAGTGTAGAAGAGATGGTGTTCTAATGCTTGGCAGGTTTAAAGCGATTGAAATCGTTGACATTCCTATTCTCCTCGTCCTCAGGACCACCATTAAGGGGAAGGGGCCTTCAAAGAAGCAAGAGGAGTTTATCACTTACAGCAGCCATGTCAAGTGTCAATATCCAACCACTCCAGTCCCTTCCACCCCCTTGGCAGCCCCACTGCTTTCATAAGGACACAGATACATTCCCCTACAGGCTTTGGAGCAAACGTTAAGTTTTGATTTCTCTAAGATAAATGCCATAGTGCCATGACCTGCTCCTAAGGCGGTAGCAAGTCTAGTTCTCAAAGAATCTGTGTGGAAGGGTTGAGCCACTCTATTGGACACCTGAAATTGATATTATACTGCATGTGAACGGGAATGTAACTCATGGCTTGGAAAAGGAAAAGAAACTCTTAACTGCTTTCAAGAGTCAGCTCTATCATTTTCCATTCCCAACTGTGATGTGGGAGTGATCCAGTCATTCCACATCCTGCCTTGCATTTGGTGGTGGGGTCTCTCTCTCCCTCTCTGGCGCATTTGGTTTGAATCACTGTGATAGGTGTGCAGTGAGAGCTCACTGGAGTTTGCATTTGAATTGCCCCAATGGCAACTTTCTATGTGGTTTCCATCTGTCTACGCTTTGGTAAAGTTGGCAGGCCCTTTACTTTTTCCCCACCCCCCTCTATTTCCTTTTGCTAACTAGATTGCATGCTTACATGGGGATCAAATTCTGAGTTTCCATGCTTCAGACAGGAGTCCTCTATTAGCTATGTGATTTGGACCTATTTCCTCCAAGTTGGTAGCTTGTCTTTTGGGTCTTCTTAAGGAGGTCTTTCACACGGCACAGATTTACAATTCTGATTGTTGGATAAAGTCCAATTAATCAACTTTACCTTAGGAAAAATAATTTGATGTTCGACTGGAGGATTTTTACCTAGCTTTTCATTCTGGAAATTTTTCCCCACATTTTCCCTATAAGATTTATCATTTTCCATGTAAGGCAGTGATTAATTTTGAGCTACTTTTTAAAATACTCTTTTTTTCTTTTTGTCCTTTGGGAGAGTGAACATGTGCATGAGCGGGCAGGGGCCTGGAGGGAGAAGGGAAAAGAGCATCCTCAAGCAGCCTCGCCAGTGAGCTTGGAGCCTGACTTTGTCCCGGGACGCTGAGAGCTTGACAAGAGCCCAAATCAAGAGCTGGCTGCCGCACAGGCTGCCTCACCCAGGCAGCCTGAGTTAAGTTTTGTATAGGGTTTGATACTTAGATTGTGGTCCCCGGCCTCCTCGTCCTCCACCTCCTCCTCCCCTCTCCCGCTCCCTCTTCTGCTTCTCCTTCTTCTTTGCCTATGCATGTCCACTTGCTCTAGCACCATTTATTCAAAACGCTGTCACTCCTCCACTGAACGGCTTTTTACCTTTGTCAAGGCCCCATTCGACATATGGGTGTAGTTCACTTTCTGGGTCCTTGATTCTGTTCCACTTATCCATCTTTATTCTGTTCCATTGGTCTAGCTCTTCACCAACACCACACACTTTTGATTACTGTAGACGAATATCTTGAAATGGGGTAGAAGGATTCTTCTGGTTTTCTTCTTTAGTTTTAGTTTCTCCTCTTTTTCTAGGTTCTAAAATAGAAAGATTATAGTTTTGAGACTCCTTTTCTTTTTAGAGAGAGAGACAGAGACAGAGACAGAGAAAGGGAGAGAGAGATGATTAAGCAGCCACCATGCCCAGCACCAGCACAATGCAGGTTCAGCCTCACTATCCCAAGGTTGACCATGACCCGAGTCAAAATCAAGAGTTGGACTAACTGACTGAGCCACCCAGATGCTCCTCCTCCTTTCTAATGTATGCATTGAGTGCTAAAAATTGAGCTCTCTGTTGATTTAGCTGTGTCCCACCAATTTTAATACGTTGTAGTTTTATTTTCCTTCGGGTCAGTGCACTGAAATTTTATCTTTTGTCTCCGATAATCTAGAAAGTTACTTTCTACGTGTTTAGATTTTGTTATGTTTCTCCCTTTGATATCTAGTTTCATTTTTTACTTTTTTATATAAGTGTCAAAGTTTAATTCCAAGACAATGCTACAGAGGGTTGCATTTTTTTCAGGTACACAATATAGAGATTCTCCTCCGCTGCCCAACGACTGTTAGCTCCTGTTGCCAGGCACTGATTTGCCTTGGAGTCTCGGGTGCACCTCCCCCACCCCTACTCCCTTCAGCTCCTGTTGCCAGGCACTGGTTTGCATTGGAGACGGAACCCTCGTAGGGGTTCCAAGCAGTTTCTAGTGGCCGAGAGGACACTGGTGATCAGAGACAAAGCCCCCAGGCTCTCTGGAGCCAGCTGGTGGCCATTACAATGTCTCCCCACACAGTTCTGGAGCCGCTGTGGGCTCTCCGGGAACAGCTGTGGGCTTCTGGGTTGCCGATAATCGAACGTTGGCCACATGGGCCACGAGACTCTGGGTTTGGCTGGGAGATCCTCGTGTGCACTGTGTTGCTGGTGTTCATTCCAGTAAAGTGTGGACTCCGCTTAAGAGGAAGAAAGGGGCACTGTGCCCAGAATGAAGTATCTGGAAAAGACATGGAGAAGACCGACCCGGATGCACCAGCCCATGGAGCCGTCGCATCATCGGAGCACAAGGCCAGTCCTCTCCCGCTACAGATCCTTGCTCTGGCTGCCCTGAATCAAGATGTCGGGTACTTTTCTGTGGGAGACGCTACGCAACTGCTGAAGGGAGTTCGGCAAAGGCTGTTGAAGAAGAGCCCTCACCAGCTCACCGATGAAAATCCCATCTGTGGAGCAGCCCAGGACGATGGAGAACCCCCTGCGAGGAATATGCCAGAAGACTTCAAGGACAGCCCTGATCTGCGGGGAAGTGCAGACCCTCTGTCTCAGGACATTGGCAGCTGTGGACTGAGAGGGCAGGAAGAGGCAGGGGAGGCAGGCAGGCCAGAGCTTCCTGACGGAGGTGTGCCGTGGCAGGCCCCCGCTGAGGGCCAGAGCCAACACCACACCCTCAGCCAGATCCTACTGACGGTGATGCATCTGCTAGAGCTCCTTCGAGATCATCTGGAAGGTGGGGGCTCAAGGAGGCAGGTGCAGACTGGCTCCTCCTCCACTGATCACGTGCCCCGTGGGAGCCCCCTGAATCAAGGAAAGCCATCCAGGGCACTGAAGAAGGCACGTCAGGGGAATGAAGAGCTCCCAGGAAACACAACAATCCACCAAGCTGAGCAAGTATCTTTTCACCAGCGAAACAGCCTCCTGGAAAGGGAGATTCAGAAGCTGCACCTGAAGCTCGAGGCAGAGCCTAAGCTGTGCGAAGAGCACCTCAAACACCTGGAGAGGAAGATGATGGAGGAGAAGGCACGCTGCCTGCAAGTGAAGAACGAACTCGCCAAGGTGCGCAGGAAGGTGGATGCTGCCCACTGGAACTTAGGCCTCTACAAGAAGATGGCCGACGACCTGCAGAGAATCTCCTCCTTGCATGACCGAGAGCGCCTCCTGGTGGAGAACAGAAGTGAGGAGAGCCAGAAGGCTGTTCTGTGGGCAGAGAGGGAGTTCCAAAGGCTCAAGGAAGAAAACCATTGCCTCAGGCAGAAGCTGGCCAACTCTGGGCCCAAGGTCCAGCCTGTCTCCGGGGGGCCTCCTGCTCCTGCTCCTGCTCCTGCTCCAGCTCCAGCTCCTGCTCCTGCTCTTCTGGGCACAGCCTCCAAATGCCCTCAAGGGCCACAGGCTCCCCTGAAAGCCCAGAAGCCCAAGAAGGGAGCAAGGGTGCACTGGCCAGACTCCAAGTTCTCGGGTCCCCTGCAGGTCTGATTCCCTTTCCCAGCAGCCACCAACACTCACAACCAGAGCACAAAAGCTCCTGTGCTTCCTTACCCCTTCAGCCACACCCATTGCTCCTTTGACTGGAGATCCACCCCATTCTTGAACTGATGCTACCTATTCCCTATAGCCATGTGAGAGAGCATTTTTCATTGTTAAGGACCAAAAAAATAAAACGATCAAATTGCTGATCCTACTGCGACTGAGAATTGATTGTATGAAGGGATTCTATGCCAAGCAACGAAGGGTTTTAAGTGTCCTTTACTGATCACTTAATTGTCCCAATAACCCAGTGTGTCATATACTACTGAGGTTCAGAGAGGGGACACAACTTGCCCCAAGATCACACAGCTAGGGAATTTCAGAGCTCCCATTCCAAGCCAAGGTTGTCTCATTACCCACTGATGTGAAAATAACTATCACTCCTACCACTACGATGACTTCTGCTTCTTCATTTCTGAGAGAGAGAAAGAGCGAGGGCACACACACATGCAAGCGGGGGAGGGGCAGGGAGAGAGAGATTCCTAGACAGCCTTCGACTCAAGTGCACAACCAGACGCTGGGCTGGATTTCACAGACCATGGGACCACGCCCTGAGCCGAAATCAAGAGTCAGACGTTGACCTGACTAGGCCACACAGGCACCCTTCCCTTGTGCAAGGAACTTCTAGGCAAGCTGCTGTAAGGATCCCAGAAGGGCTTGACAAAATTTTCTCATAGGTCACGTTCTAGTTTGGATGCAAGGATTATGGTGATGCCTAGCTGAGGTAAAGTCCCAGCAAAGCATGGAGGGCAGCCTTTCAGGGTCTCCAACGATTCCCTTCGTGGGTACACCTCGTTTTGTGTTCCATACTCTACCACTGGATTAGAGTCAGGAACTCCTGCCTCACTTCGAAAGGACAGAATATGGCCCGAGAGATAGATAGCATGTCCCTTCTGAGGCTCGTAGACAAAGACACTGGTCTCCTCTTGGGCTTGCTCTCGCTCCCTCACCATTGGTTTCGAGGGAAGCCGCCTGCTCCTTGTGGGCTGTATGATGGAGAGGCCCATGTGGCAAGGAATGAATATTTCTTGCTCACCGCAATGGAGGACCTCTGGCTGCTAGGAGGCACCCGAGTGAGCACACAAGCAGATTTCCCGCCAACAAGCCTGGAGATGACTGAAGACCCACATGACATCTTGACTGCAGCCTTGTGAGAGATCCTGAGACACAGGTCCCTGGCTAGATGCACCTGGATGCCTGGCCCACGGAAACCATATGCGGTTATCAATTGGTGTTGTCGGAAGCCCTCTGGGTTGCGGAAAACATTCAAAAAAGACACAAGGGTGAAGCCACAGTTCTGGCTGCTGACCCACCCCCCTCTCCTGGGCTTGAAATTCCAGGGAAGTCAAGCGATGGTAGCAACCACTGAGAGATTAGGGTAAACAATGCCAGAAAGAGGTCCTCTATTCTGTTCTCCATGTATCTCTCTGAGAGGACATGCCCTCACCTGATTCACCCGAGCCAATAGGTGGCCCATGCAGGAGGAGACAACTGGCCGTGTGGTCCAAGTCGGCTGAGAGCACTAGACCCAGCGTCGCAGAGCCTCCTTGAAGCCAGAAAAAGAGCCCAGAAGTTCCCTGGTGTCCCTAGAGAAGGCACAGAAATTAGATGAGTTGAAAGCCTGGGACCTGGTCATTGGGCTTCTGGGCAAGAGGGGAGATGGCCTGTGGAAGGGACACTGCCTGCAACCCCTCTTGGACCAGACCCCACCTGTCTGCTTTGGGATACTGAGGATTAAGACGAGAGTGAACTAGTGTAGAAGAGATGGTGTTCTAATTCTTGGCAGGTTTAAAGCGATTGAAATTGTTGACATTCCTATTCTCCTTGTCTTCAGGACCACCATTAAGTGGAAGGGGCTTTCAAAGAAGCAAGAGGAGTTTATCACTTACAGCAGCCCTGTCAAGTGTCAATATCCAACCACTCCAGTCCCTTCCACCCCCTTGGCAGCCCCACTGCTTTCATAAGGACACAGATACATTCCCCTACAGGCTTTGGAGCAAACGTTAAGTTTTGATTTCTCTAAGATAAATGCCATAGTGCCATGACCTGCTCCTAAGGCGGTAGCAAGTCTAGTTCTCAAAGAATCTGTGTGGAAGGGTTGAGCCACTCTATTGGACACCTGAAATTGATATTATACTGCATGTGAACGGGAATGTAACTCACGGCTTGGAAAAGGAAAAGAAACTCTTAACTGTTTTCAAGAGTCAGCTCTATCATTTTCCATTCCCAACTGTGATGTGGGAGTGATCCAGTCATTCCACATCCTGCCTTGCATTTGGTGGTGGGGTCTCTCTCTCCCTCTCTGGCGCATTTGGTTTGAATCACTGTGATAGGTGTGCAGTGAGAGCTCACTGGAGTTTGCATTTGAATTGCCCCAATGGCAACTTTCTATGTGGTTTCCATCTGTCTACGCTTTGGTAAAGTTGGCAGGCCCTTTACTTTTTCCCCACCCCCTTCTATTTCCTTTTGCTAACTAGATTGCATGCTTACATGGGGATCAAATTCTGAGTTTCCATGCTTCAGACAGGAGTCCTCTATTAGCTATGTGATTTGGACCTATTTCCTCCAAGTTGGTAGCTTGTCTTTTGGGTCTTCTTAAGGAGGTCTTTCACACGGCACAGATTTACAATTCTGATTTTTGGATAAAGTCTAATTAATCAACTTTACCTTAGGGAAAATAATTTGATGTTCGACTGGAGGATTCTTTACCTAGCTTTCCATTCTGGAAATTTTTCCCCACATTTTCCCTATAAGATTTATCATTTTCCATGTAAGGCAGTGATTAATTTTGAGCTACTTTTTAAAATACTCTTTTTTTCTTTTTTTCCTTTGGGAGAGTGAACATGTGCATGAGCAGGAAGGGGCCTGAGGGAGAAGGGAAAAGAGCATCCTCAAGCAGCCTCGCCAGTGAGCTTGGAGCCTGACTTTGTCCCGGGACGCTGAGAGCTTGACAAGAGCCGAAATCAAGAGCTGGGTGCCGCACAGGCTGCCTCACCCAGGCAGCCTGAGTTAAGTTTTGTATAGGGTTTGATACTTAGATTGTGGTCCCCGGCCTCCTCGTCCTCCACCTCCTCCTCCCCTCTCCCGCTCCCTCTTCTGCTTCTCCTTCTTCTTTCATGCCTATGCATGTCCACTTGCTCTAGCACCATTTATTCAAAACGCTGTCACTCCTCCACTGAACGGCTTTTTACCTTTGTCAAGGCCCCATTCGACATATGGGTGTAGTTCACTTTCTGGGTCCTTGATTCTGTTCCACTTATCCATCTTTATTCTGTTCCATTGGTCTAGCTCTTCACCAACACCACACACTTTTGATTACTGTAGACGAATATCTTGAAATGGGGTAGAAGGATTCTTCTGGTTTTCTTCTTTAGTTTTAGTTTCTCCTCTTTTTCTAGGTTCTAAAATAGAAAGATTATAGTTTTGAGACTCCTTTTCTTTTTAGAGAGAGAGACAGAGACAGAGACAGAGAAAGGGAGAGAGAGATGATTAAGCAGCCACCATGCCCAGCACCAGCACAATGCAGGTTCAGCCTCACTATCCCAAGGTTGACCATGACCCGAGTCAAAATCAAGAGTTGGACTAACTGACTGAGCCACCCAGATGCTCCTCCTCCTTTCTAATGTATGCATTGAGTGCTATAAATTGAGCTCTCTGTTGATTTAGCTGTGTCCCACCAATTTTAATACGTTGCAGTTTTATTTTCCTTCCGTTCAGTGCACTGAAATTTTATCTTTTGTCTCCGATAATCTAGAAAGTTACTTTCTACGTGTTTAGATTTTGTTATGTTTCTCCCTTTGATATCTAGTTTCATTTTTAACTTTTTTTTATAAGTGTCAAAGTTTAATTCCAAGACAATGCTACAGAGGGTTGCATTTTTTTCAGGTACACAATATAGAGATTCTCCTCCGCTGCCCAACGACTGTTAGCTCCTGTTGCCAGGCACTGATTTGCCTTGGAGTCTCGGGTGCACCTCCCCCACCCCTACTCCCTTCAGCTCCTGTTGCCAGGCACTGGTTTGCATTGGAGACGGAACCCTCGTAGGGGTTCCAAGCAGTTTCTAGTGGCCGAGAGGACACTGGTGATCAGAGACAAAGCCCCCAGGCTCTCTGGAGCCAGCTGGTGGCCATTACAATGTCTCCCCACACAGTTCTGGAGCCGCTGTGGGCTCTCCGGGAACAGCTGTGGGCTTCTGGGTTGCCGATAATCGAACGTTGGCCACATGGGCCACGAGACTCTGGGTTTGGCTGGGAGATCCTCGTGTGCACTGTGTTGCTGGTGTTCATTCCAGTAAAGTGTGGACTCCGCTTAAGAGGAAGAAAGGGGCACTGTGCCCAGAATGAAGTATCTGGAAAAGACATGGAGAAGACCGACCCGGATGCACCAGCCCATGGAGCCGTCGCATCATCGGAGCACAAGGCCAGTCCTCTCCCGCTACAGATCCTTGCTCTGGCTGCCCTGAATCAAGATGTCGGGTACTTTTCTGTGGGAGACGCTATGCAACTGCTGAAGGGAGTTCGGCAAAGGCTGTTGAAGAAGAGCCCTCACCAGCTCACCGATGAAAATCCCATCTGTGGAGCAGCCCAGGACGATGGAGAACCCCCTGCGAGGAATATGCCAGAAGACTTCAAGGACAGCCCTGATCTGCGGGGAAGTGCAGACCCTCTGTCTCAGGACATTGGCAGCTGTGGACTGAGAGGGCAGGAAGAGGCAGGGGAGGCAGGCAGGCCAGAGCTTCCTGACGGAGGTGTGCCGTGGCAGGCCCCCGCTGAGGGCCAGAGCCAACACCACACCCTCAGCCAGATCCTACTGACGGTGATGCATCTGCTAGAGCTCCTTCGAGATCATCTGGAAGGTGGGGGCTCAAGGAGGCAGGTGCAGACTGGCTCCTCCTCCACTGATCACGTGCCCCGTGGGAGCCCCCTGAATCAAGGAAAGCCATCCAGGGCACTGAAGAAGGCACGTCAGGGGAATGAAGAGCTCCCAGGAAACACAACAATCCACCAAGCTGAGCAAGTATCTTTTCACCAGCGAAACAGCCTCCTGGAAAGGGAGATTCAGAAGCTGCACCTGAAGCTCGAGGCAGAGCCTAAGCTGTGCGAAGAGCACCTCAAACACCTGGAGAGGAAGATGATGGAGGAGAAGGCACGCTGCCTGCAAGTGAAGAACGAACTCGCCAAGGTGCGCAGGAAGGTGGATGCTGCCCACTGGAACTTAGGCCTCTACAAGAAGATGGCCGACGACCTGCACCTAGAATGGCAGAGAATCTCCTCCTTGCATGACCGAGAGCGCCGCCTGGTGGAGAACAGAAGTGAGGAGAGCCAGAAGGCTGTTCTGTGGGCAGAGAGGGAGTTCCAAAGGCTCAAGGAAGAAAACCATTGCCTCAGGCAGAAGCTGGCCAACTCTGGGCCCAAGGTCCAGCCTGTCTCCGGGGGGCCTCCTGCTCCTGCTCCTGCTCCTGCTCCAGCTCCAGCTCCTGCTCCTGCTCTTCTGGGCACAGCCTCCAAATGCCCTCAAGGGCCACAGGCTCCCCTGAAAGCCCAGAAGCCCAAGAAGGGAGCAAGGGTGCACTGGCCAGACTCCAAGTTCTCGGGTCCCCTGCAGGTCTGATTCCCTTTCCCAGCAGCCACCAACACTCACAACCAGAGCACAAAAGCTCCTGTGCTTCCTTACCCCTTCAGCCACACCCATTGCTCCTTTGACTGGAGATCCACCCCATTCTTGAACTGATGCTACCTATTCCCTATAGCCATGTGAGAGAGCATTTTTCATTGTTAAGGACCAAAAAAATAAAACGATCAAATTGCTGATCCTACTGCGACTGAGAATTGATTGTATGAAGGGATTCTATGCCAAGCAACCAAGGGTTTTAAGTGTCCTTTACTGATCACTTAATTGTCCCAATAACCCAGTGTGTCCTATACTACTGAGGTTCAGAGAGGGGACACAACTTGCCCCAAGATCACACAGCTAGTGAATTTCAGAGCTCCCATTCCAAGCCAAGGTTGTCTCATTACCCACTGATGTGAAAATAACTACCACTCCTACCAATACGATGACTTCTGCTTCTTCATTTCTGAGAGAGAGAAAGAGCGAGGGCACACACACATGGAAGCGGGGGAGGGGCAGGGAGAGAGAGATTCCTAGACAGCCTTCCCAATCAATTGCACAACCAGACGCTGGGCTGGATTTCACAGACCATGGGACCACGCCCTGAGCCGAAATCAAGAGTCAGACGTTGACCTGACTAAGCCACACAGGCACCCTTCCCTTGTGCAAGGAACTTCTAGGCAAGCTGCTGTAAGGATCCCAGAAGGGCTTGACAAAATTTTCTCATAGGTCACGTTCTAGTTTGGATGCAAGGATTATGGTGATGCCTAGCTGAGGTAAAGTCCCAGCAAAGCATGGAGGGCAGCCTTTCAGGGTCTCCAACGATTCCCTTCGTGGGTACACCTCGTTTTGTGTTCCATACTCTACCACTGGATTAGAGTCAGGAACTCTTGCCTCACTTCGAAAGGACAGAATATGGCCCGAGAGATAGATAGCATGTCCCTTCTGAGGCTCGTAGACAAAGACACTGGTCTCCTCTTGGGCTTGCTCTCGCTCCCTCACCATTGGTTTCGAGGGAAGCCGCCTGCTCCTTGTGGGCTGTATGATGGAGAGGCCCATGTGGCAAGGAATGAATATTTCTTGCTCACCGCAATGGAGGACGTCTGGCTGCTAGGAGCCACCCGAGTGAGCACACAAGCAGATTTCCCGCCAACAAGCCTGGAGAAGGCTGAAGACCCACATGACATCTTGACTGCAGCCTTGTGAGAGATCCTGAGACACAGGTCCCTGGCTAGATGCACCTGGATGCCTGGCCCACGGAAACCATATGCGGTTATCAATTGGTGTTGTCGGAAGCCCTCTGGGTTGCGGAAAACATTCAAAAAAGACACAAGGGTGAAGCTACAGTTCTGGCTGCTGACCCACCCCCCTCTCCTGGGCTTGAAATTCCAGGGAAGTCAAGCGATGGTAGCAACCACTGAGAGATTAGGGTAAACAATGCCAGAAAGAGGTCCTCTATTCTGTTCTCCATGTATCTCTCTGAGAGGACATGCCCTCACCTGATCCACCCGAGCCAATAGGTGGCCCATGCAGGAGGAGACAACTGGCCGTGTGGTCCAAGTCGGCTGAGAGCACTAGACCCAGCGTCGCAGAGCCTCCTTGAAGCCAGAAAAAGAGCCCAGAAGTTCCCTGGTGTCCCTAGAGAAGGCACAGAAATTATATGAGTTGACTGGTCATTGGGCTTCTGGGCAAGAGGGGAGACGGCCTGTGGAAGGGACACTGCCTGCAACCCCTCTTGGACCAGACCCCACCTGTCTGCTTTGGGATACTGAGGATTAAGACGAGAGTGAACTAGTGTAGAAGAGATGGTGTTCTAATGCTTGGCAGGTTTAAAGCGATTGAAATTGTTGACATTCCTATTCTCCTCGTCCTCAGGACCACCATTAAGGGGAAGGGGCCTTCAAAGAAGCAAGAGGAGTTTATCACTTACAGCAGCCCTGTCAAGTGTCAATATCCAACCACTCCAGTCCCTTCCACCCCCTTGGCAGCCCCACTGCTTTCATAAGGACACAGATACATTCCCCTACAGGCTTTGGAGCAAACGTTAAGTTTTGATTTCTCTAAGATAAATGCCATAGTGCCATGACCTGCTCCTAAGGCGGTAGCAAGTCTAGTTCTCAAAGAATCTGTGTGGAAGGGTTGAGCCACTTTATTGGACACCTGAAATTGATATTATACTGCATGTGAACGGGAATGTAACTCACGGCTTGGAAAAGGAAAAGAAACTCTTAACTGTTTTCAAGAGTCAGCTCTATCATTTTCCATTCCCAACTGTGATGTGGGAGTGATCCAGTCATTCCACATCCTGCCTTGCATTTGGTGGTGGGGTCTCTCTCTCCCTCTCTGGCGCATTTGGTTTGAATCACTGTGATAGGTGTGCAGTGAGAGCTCACTGGAGTTTTCATTTGAATTGCCCCAATGGCAACTTTCTATGTGGTTTCCATCTGTCTACGCTTTGGTAAAGTTGGCAGGCCCTTTCCTTTTTCCGCACCCCATTCTATTTCCTTTTGCTAACTAGATTGCATGCTTACATGGGGATCACATTCTGAGTTTCCATGCTTCAGACAGGAGTCCTCTATTAGCTATGTGATTTGGACCTATTTCCTCCAAGTTGGTAGCTTGTCTTTTGGGTCTTCTTAAGGAGGTCTTTCACACGGCACAGATTTACAATTCTGATTGTTGGATAAAGTCTAATTAATCAACTTTACCTTAGGGAAAATAATTTGATGTTCGACTGGTGGATTCTTTACCTAGCTTTCCATTCTGGAAATTTTTCCCCACATTTTCCCTAAAGATTTATTATTTTCCATGGAAGGCAGTGATTAATTTTGAGCTACTTTTTAAAATACTCTTTTTTTCTTTTTTTCCTTTGGGAGAGTGAACATGTGCATGAGCGGGCAGGGGCCTGGAGGGAGAAGGGAAAAGAGCATCCTCAAGCAGCCTCGCCAGTGAGCTTGGAGCCTGACTTTGTCCCGGGACGCTGAGAGCTTGACAAGAACCGAAATCAAGAGCTGGCTGCCGCACAGGCTGCCTCACCCAGGCAGCCTGAGTTAAGTTTTGTATAGGGTTTGATACTTAGATTGTGGTCCCCGGCCTCCTCGTCCTCCACCTCCTCCTCCCCTCTCCCGCTCCCTCTTCTGCTTCTCCTTCTTCTTTGCCTATGCATGTCCACTTGCTCTAGCACCATTTATTCAAAACGCTGTCACTCCTCCACTGAACGGCTTTTTACCTTTGTCAAGGCCCCATTCGACATATGGGCGTAGTTCTCTTTCTGGGTCCCTGATTCTGTTCCACTTATCCATCTGTATTCTGTTCCATTGGTCTAGCTCTTCACCAACACCACGCACTTTTGATTACTGTAGACGAATATCTTGAAATGGGGTAGAAGGATTCTTCTGGTTTTCTTCTTTAGTTTTAGTTTCTCCTCTTTTTCTAGGTTCTAAAATAGAAAGATTATAGTTTTGAGACTCCTTTTCTTTTTAGAGAGAGAGACAGAGACAGAGACAGAGAAAGGGAGAGAGAGATGATTAAGCAGCCACCATGCCCAGCACCAGCACAATGCAGGTTCAGCCTCACTATCCCAAGGTTGACCATGACCCGAGTCAAAATCAAGAGTTGGACTAACTGACTGAGCCACCCAGATGCTCCTCCTCCTTTCTAATGTATGCATTGAGTGCTATAAATTGAGCTCTCTGTTGATTTAGCTGTGTCCCACCAATTTTAATACGTTGTAGTTTTATTTTCCTTCCGTTCAGTGCACTGAAATTTTATCTTTTGTCTCCGATAATCTAGAAAGTTACTTTCTACGTGTTTAGATTTTGTTATGTTTCTCCCTTTGATATCTAGTTTCATTTTTAACTTTTTTTTATAAGTGTCAAAGTTTAATTCCAAGACAATGCTACAGAGGGTTGCATTTTTTTCAGGTACACAATATAGAGATTCTCCTCCGCTGCCCAACGACTGTTAGCTCCTGTTGCCAGGCACTGATTTGCCTTGGAGTCTCGGGTGCACCTCCCCCACCCCTACTCCCTTCAGCTCCTGTTGCCAGGCACTGGTTTGCATTGGAGACGGAACCCTCGTAGGGGTTCCAAGCAGTTTCTAGTGGCCGAGAGGACACTGGTGATCAGAGACAAAGCCCCCAGGCTCTCTGGAGCCAGCTGGTGGCCATTACAATGTCTCCCCACACAGTTCTGGAGCCGCTGTGGGCTCTCCGGGAACAGCTGTGGGCTTCTGGGTTGCCGATAATCGAACGTTGGCCACATGGGCCACGAGACTCTGGGTTTGGCTGGGAGATCCTCGTGTGCACTGTGTTGCTGGTGTTCATTCCAGTAAAGTGTGGACTCCGCTTAAGAGGAAGAAAGGGGCACTGTGCCCAGAATGAAGTATCTGGAAAAGACATGGAGAAGACCGACCCGGATGCACCAGCCCATGGAGCCGTCGCATCATCGGAGCACAAGGCCAGTCCTCTCCCGCTACAGCTCCTTGCTCTGGCTGCCCTGAATCAAGATGTCGGGTACTTTTCTGTGGGAGACGCTACGCAACTGCTGAAGGGAGTTCGGCAAAGGCTGTTGAAGAAGAGCCCTCACCAGCTCACCGATGAAAATCCCATCTGTGGAGCAGCCCAGGACGATGGAGAACCCCCTGCGAGGAATATGCCAGAAGACTTCAAGGACAGCCCTGATCTGCGGGGAAGTGCAGACCCTCTGTCTCAGGACATTGGCAGCTGTGGACTGAGAGGGCAGGAAGAGGCAGGGGAGGCAGGCAGGCCAGAGCTTCCTGACGGAGGTGTGCCGTGGCAGGCCCCCGCTGAGGGCCAGAGCCAACACCACACCCTCAGCCAGATCCTACTGACGGTGATGCATCTGCTAGAGCTCCTTCGAGATCATCTGGAAGGTGGGGGCTCAAGGAGGCAGGTGCAGACTGGCTCCTCCTCCACTGATCACGTGCCCCGTGGGAGCCCCCTGAATCAAGGAAAGCCATCCAGGGCACTGAAGAAGGCACGTCAGGGGAATGAAGAGCTCCCAGGAAACACAACAATCCACCAAGCTGAGCAAGTATCTTTTCACCAGCGAAACAGCCTCCTGGAAAGGGAGATTCAGAAGCTGCACCTGAAGCTCGAGGCAGAGCCTAAGCTGTGCGAAGAGCACCTCAAACACCTGGAGAGGAAGATGATGGAGGAGAAGGCACGCTGCCTGCAAGTGAAGAACGAACTCGCCAAGGTGCGCAGGAAGGTGGATGCTGCCCACTGGAACTTAGGCCTCTACAAGAAGATGGCCGACGACCTGCACCGAGAATGGCAGAGAATCTCCTCCTTGCATGACCGAGAGCGCCTCCTGGTGGAGAACAGAAGTGAGGAGAGCCAGAAGGCTGTTCTGTGGGCAGAGAGGGAGTTCCAAAGGCTCAAGGAAGAAAACCATTGCCTCAGGCAGAAGCTGGCCAACTCTGGGCCCAAGGTCCAGCCTGTCTCCGGGGGGCCTCCTGCTCCTGCTCCTGCTCCTGCTCCAGCTCCAGCTCCTGCTCCTGCTCCTGCTCTTCTGGGCACAGCCTCCAAATGCCCTCAAGGGCCACAGGCTCCCCTGAAAGCCCAGAAGCCCAAGAAGGGAGCAAGGGTGCACTGGCCAGACTCCAAGTTCTCGGGTCCCCTGCAGGTCTGATTCCCTTTCCCAGCAGCCACCAACACTCACAACCAGAGCACAAAAGCTCCTGTGCTTCCTTACCCCTTCAGCCACACCCATTGCTCCTTTGACTGGAGATCCACCCCATTCTTGAACTGATGCTACCTATTCCCTATAGCCATGTGAGAGAGCATTTTTCATTGTTAAGGACCAAAAAAATAAAACGATCAAATTGCTGATCCTACTGCGACTGAGAATTGATTGTATGAAGGGATTCTATGCCAAGCAACCAAGGGTTTTAAGTGTCCTTTACTGATCACTTAATTGTCCCAATAACCCAGTGTGTCCTATACTACTGAGGTTCAGAGAGGGGACACAACTTGCCCCAAGATCACACAGCTAGTGAATTTCAGAGCTCCCATTCCAAGCCAAGGTTGTCTCATTACCCACTGATGTGAAAATAACTACCACTCCTACCACTACGATGACTTCTGCTTCTTCATTTCTGAGAGAGAGAAAGAGCGAGGGCACACACACATGCAAGCGGGAGAGGGGCAGGGAGAGAGAGATTCCTAGACAGCCTTCCCACTCAAGTGCACAACCAGACGCTGGGCTGGATTTCACAGACCATGGGACCACGCCCTGAGCCGAAATCAAGAGTCAGACGTTGACCTGACTAAGCCACACAGGCACCCTTCCCTTGTGCAAGGAACTTCTAGGCAAGCTGCTGTAAGGATCCCAGAAGGGCTTGACAAAATTTTCTCATAGGTCACGTTCTAGTTTGGATGCAAGGATTATGGTGATGCCTAGCTGAGGTAAAGTCCCAGCAAAGCATGGAGGGCAGCCTTTCAGGGTCTCCAACGATTCCCTTCGTGGGTACACCTCGTTTTGTGTTCCATACTCTACCACTGGATTAGAGTCAGGAACTCCTGCCTCACTTCGAAAGGACAGAATATGGCCCGAGAGAAAGATAGCATGTCCCTTCTGAGGCTCGTAGACAAAGACACTGGTCTCCTCTTGGGCTTGCTCTCGCTCCCTCACCATTGGTTTCGAGGGAAGCCGCCTGCTCCTTGTGGGCTGTATGATGGAGAGGCCCATGTGGCAAGGAATGAATATTTCTTGCTCACCGCAATGGAGGACCTCTGGCTGCTAGGAGACACCCGAGTGAGCACACAAGCAGATTTCCCGCCAACAAGCCTGGAGATGACTGAAGACCCACATGACATCTTGACTGCAGCCTTGTGAGAGATCCTGAGACACAGGTCCCTGGCTAGATGCACCTGGATGCCTGGCCCACGGAAACCATATGCGGTTATCAATTGGTGTTGTCGGAAGCCCTCTGGGTTGCGGAAAACATTCAAAAAAGACACAAGGGTGAAGCCACAGTTCTGGCTGCTGACCCACCCCCCTCTCCTGGGCTTGAAATTCCAGGGAAGTCAAGCGATGGTAGCAACCACTGAGAGATTAGGGTAAACAATGCCAGAAAGAGGTCCTCTATTCTGTTCTCCATGTATCTCTCTGAGAGGACATGCCCTCACCTGATTCACCCGAGCCAATAGGTGGCCCATGCAGGAGGAGACAACGGGCCGTGTGGTCCAAGTCGGCTGAGAGCACTAGACCCAGCGTCGCAGAGCCTCCTTGAAGCCAGAAAAAGAGCCCAGAAGTTCCCTGGTGTCCCTAGAGAAGGCACAGAAATTAGATGAGTTGAAAGCCTGGGACCTGGTCATTGGGCTTCTGGGCAAGAGGGGAGATGGCCTGTGGAAGGGACACTGCCTGCAACCCCTCTTGGACCAGACCCCACCTGTCTGCTTTGGGATACTGAGGACTAAGACGAGAGTGAACTAGTGTAGAAGAGATGGTGTTCTAATGCTTGGCAGGTTTAAAGCGATTGAAATTGTTGACATTCCTATTCTCCTTGTCCTCAGGACCACCATTAAGGGGAAGGGGCTTTCAAAGAAGCAAGAGGAGTTTATCACTTACAGCAGCCCTGTCAAGTGTCAATATCCAACCACTCCAGTCCCTTCCACCCCCTTGGCAGCCCCACTGCTTTCATAAGGACACAGATACATTCCCCTACAGGCTTTGGAGCAAACGTTAAGTTTTGATTTCTCTAAGATAAATGCCATAGTGCCATGACCTGCTCCTAAGGCGGTAGCAAGTCTAGTTCTCAAAGAATCTGTGTGGAAGGGTTGAGCCACTCTATTGGACACCTGAAATTGATATTATACTGCATGTGAACGGGAATGTAACTCACGGCTTTGAAAAGGAAAAGAAACTCTTAACTGTTTTCAAGAGTCAGCTCTATCATTTTCCATTCCCAACTGTGATGTGGGAGTGATCCAGTCATTCCACATCCTGCCTTGCATTTGGTGGTGGGGTCTCTCTCTCCCTCTCTGGCGCATTTGGTTTGAATCACTGTGATAGGTGTGCAGTGAGAGCTCACTGGAGTTTTCATTTGAATTGCCCCAATGGCAACTTTCTATGTGGTTTCCTTCTGTCTACGCTTTGGTAAAGTTGGCAGGCCCTTTCCTTTTTCCCCACCCCCTTCTATTTCCTTTTGCTAACTAGATTGCATGCTTACATGGGGATCAAATTCTGAGTTTCCATGCTTCAGACAGGAGTCCTCTATTAGCTATGTGATTTGGACCTATTTCCTCCAAGTTGATAGCTTGTCTTTTGGGTCTTCTTAAGGAGGTCTTTCACACGGCACAGATTTACAATTCTGATTGTTGGAGAAAGTCTAATTAATCAACTTTACCTTAGGGAAAATAATTTGATGTTCGACTGGTGGATTCTTTACCTAGCTTTCCATTCTGGAAATTTTTCCCCACATTTTCCCTATAAGATTTATCATTTTCCATGTAAGGCAGTGATTAATTTTGAGCTACTTTTTAAAATACTCTTTTTTTCTTTTTGTCCTTTGGGAGAGTGAACATGTGCATGAGCGGGCAGGGGCCTGGAGGGAGAAGGGAAAAGAGCATCCTCAAGCAGCCTCGCCAGTGAGCTTGGAGCCTGACTTTGTCCCGGGACGCTGAGAGCTTGACAAGAGCCGAAATCAAGAGCTGGCTGCCGCACAGGCTGCCTCACCCAGGCAGCCTGAGTTAAGTTTTGTATAGGGTTTGATACTTAGATTGTGGTCCCGGCCTCCTCGTCCTCCACCTCCTCCTCCCCTCTCCCGCTCCCTCTTCTGCTTCTCCTTCTTCTTTGCCTATGCATGTCCACTTGCTCTAGCACCATTTATTCAAAACGCTGTCACTCCTCCACTGAACGGCTTTTTACCTTTGTCAAGGCCCCATTCGACATATGGGTGTAGTTCACTTTCTGGGTCCTTGATTCTGTTCCACTTATCCATCTTTATTCTGTTCCATTGGTCTAGCTCTTCACCAACACCACACACTTTTAATTACTGTAGACGAATATCTTGAAATGGGGTAGAAGGATTCTTCTGGTTTTCTTCTTTAGTTTTAGTTTCTCCTCTTTTTCTAGGTTCTAAAATAGAAAGATTATAGTTTTGAGACTCCTTTTCTTTTTAGAGAGAGAGACAGAGACAGAGAAAGGGAGAGAGAGATGATTAAGCAGCCACCATGCCCAGCACCAGCACAATGCAGGTTCAGCCTCACTATCCCAAGGTTGACCATGACCCGAGTCAAAATCAAGAGTTGGACTAACTGACTGAGCCACCCAGATGCTCCTCCTCCTTTCTAATGTATGCATTGAGTGCTATAAATTGAGCTCTCTGTTGATTTAGCTGTGTCCCACCAATTTTAATACGTTCTAGTTTTATTTTCCTTCCATTCAGTGCACTGAAATTTTATCTTTTGTCTCCGATAATCTAGAAAGTTACTTTCTACGTGTTTAGATTTTGTTATGTTTCTCCCTTTGATATCTAGTTTCATTTTTAATTTTTTTTTATAAGTGTAAAAGTTTAATTCCAAGACAATGCTACAGAGGGTTGCATTTTTTTCAGGTACACAATATAGAGATTCTCCTCCGCTGCCCAACGACTGTTAGCTCCTGTTGCCAGGCACTGATTTGCCTTGGAGTCTCGGGTGCACATCCCCCACCCCTACTCCCTTCAGCTCCTGTTGCCAGGCACTGGTTTGCATTGGAGACGGAACCCTCGTAGGGGTTCCAAGCAGTTTCTAGTGGCCGAGAGGACACTGGTGATCAGAGACAAAGCCCCCAGGCTCTCTGGAGCCAGCTGGTGGCCATTACAATGTCTCCCCACACAGTTCTGGAGCCGCTGTGGGCTCTCCGGGAACAGCTGTGGGCTTCTGGGTTGCCGATAATCGAACGTTGGCCACATGGGCCACGAGACTCTGGGTTTGGCTGGGAGATCCTCGTGTGCACTGTGTTGCTGGTGTTCATTCCAGTAAAGTGTGGACTCCGCTTAAGAGGAAGAAAGGGGCACTGTGCCCAGAATGAAGTATCTGGAAAAGACATGGAGAAGACCGACCCGGATGCACCAGCCCATGGAGCCGTCGCATCACCGGAGCACAAGGCCAGTCCTCTCCCGCTACAGATCCTTGCTCTGGCTGCCCTGAATCAAGATGTCGGGTACTTTTCTGTGGGAGACGCTACGCAACTGCTGAAGGGAGTTCGGCAAAGGCTGTTGAAGAAGAGCCCTCACCAGCTCACCGATGAAAATCCCATCTGTGGAGCAGCCCAGGACGATGGAGAACCCCCTGCGAGGAATATGCCAGAAGACTTCAAGGACAGCCCTGATCTGCGGGGAAGTGCAGACCCTCTGTCTCAGGACATTGGCAGCTGTGGACTGAGAGGGCAGGAAGAGGCAGGGGAGGCAGGCAGGCCAGAGCTTCCTGACGGAGGTGTGCCGTGGCAGGCCCCCGCTGAGGGCCAGAGCCAACACCACACCCTCAGCCAGATCCTACTGACGGTGATGCATCTGCTAGAGCTCCTTCGAGATCATCTGGAAGGTGGGGGCTCAAGGAGGCAGGTGCAGACTGGCTCCTCCTCCACTGATCACGTGCCCCGTGGGAGCCCCCTGAATCAAGGAAAGCCATCCAGGGCACTGAAGAAGGCACGTCAGGGGAATGAAGAGCTCCCAGGAAACACAACAATCCACCAAGCTGAGCAAGTATCTTTTCACCAGCGAAACAGCCTCCTGGAAAGGGAGATTCAGAAGCTGCACCTGAAGCTCGAGGCAGAGCCTAAGCTGTGCGAAGAGCACCTCAAACACCTGGAGAGGAAGATGATGGAGGAGAAGGCACGCTGCCTGCAAGTGAAGAACGAACTCGCCAAGGTGCGCAGGAAGGTGGATGCTGCCCACTGGAACTTAGGCCTCTACAAGAAGATGGCCGACGACCTGCACCGAGAATGGCAGAGAATCTCCTCCTTGCATGACCGAGAGCGCCTCCTGGTGGAGAACAGAAGTGAGGAGAGCCAGAAGGCTGTTCTGTGGGCAGAGAGGGAGTTCCAAAGGCTCAAGGAAGAAAACCATTGCCTCAGGCAGAAGCTGGCCAACTCTGGGCCCAAGGTCCAGCCTGTCTCCGGGGGGCCTCCTGCTCCTGCTCCTGCTCCTGCTCCAGCTCCAGCTCCTGCTCCTGCTCTTCTGGGCACAGCCTCCAAATGCCCTCAAGGGCCACAGGCTCCCCTGAAAGCCCAGAAGCCCAAGAAGGGAGCAAGGGTGCACTGGCCAGACTCCAAGTTCTCGGGTCCCCTGCAGGTCTGATTCCCTTTCCCAGCAGCCACCAACACTCACAACCAGAGCACAAAAGCTCCTGTGCTTCCTTACCCCTTCAGCCACACCCATTGCTCCTTTGACTGGAGATCCACCCCATTCTTGAACTGATGCTACCTATTCCCTATAGCCATGTGAGAGAGCATTTTTCATTGTTAAGGACCAAAAAAATAAAACGATCAAATTGCTGATCCTACTGCGACTGAGAATTGATTGTATGAAGGGATTCTATGCCAAGCAACCAAGGGTTTTAAGTGTCCTTTACTGATCACTTAATTGTCCCAATAACCCAGTGTGTCCTATACTACTGAGGTTCAGAGAGGGGACACAACTTGCCTCAAGATCACACAGCTAGTGAATTTCAGAGCTCCCATTCCAAGCCAAGGTTGTCTCATTACCCACTGATGTGAAAATAACTACCACTCCTACCACTACGATGACTTCTGCTTCTTCATTTCTGAGAGAGAGAAAGAGCGAGGGCACACACACATGCAAGCGGGGGAGGGGCAGGGAGAGAGAGATTCCTAGACAGCCTTCCCACTCAAGTGCACAACCAGACGCTGGGCTGGATTTCACAGACCATGGGACCACGCCCTGAGCCGAAATCAAAAGTCAGACGTTGACCTGACTAAGCCACACAGGCACCCTTCCCTTGTGCAAGGAAATTCTAGGCAAGCTGCTGTAAGGATCCCAGAAGGGCTTGACAAAATTTTCTCATAGGTCACGTTCTAGTTTGGATGCAAGGATTATGGTGATGCCTAGCTGAGGTAAAGTCCCAGCAAAGCATGGAGGGCAGCCTTTCAGGGTCTCCAACGATTCCCTTCGTGGGTACACCTCGTTTTGTGTTCCATACTCTACCACTGGATTAGAGTCAGGAACTCTTGCCTCACTTCGAAAGGACAGAATATGGCCCGAGAGATAGATAGCATGTCCCTTCTGAGGCTCGTAGACAAAGACACTGGTCTCCTCTTGGGCTTGCTCTCGCTCCCTCACCATTGGTTTCGAGGGAAGCCGCCTGCTCCTTGTGGGCTGTATGATGGAGAGGCCCATGTGGCAAGGAATGAATATTTCTTGCTCACCGCAATGGAGGACCTCTGGCTGCTAGGAGCCACCCGAGTGAGCACACAAGCAGATTTCCCGCCAACAAGCCTGGAGATGACTGAAGACCCACATGACATCTTGACTGCAGCCTTGTGAGAGATCCTGAGACACAGGTCCCTGGCTAGATGCACCTGGATGCCTGGCCCACGGAAACCATATGCGGTTATCAATTGGTGTTGTCGGAAGCCCTCTGGGTTGCGGAAAACATTCAAAAAAGACACAAGGGTGAAGCCACAGTTCTGGCTGCTGACCCACCCCCCTCTCCTGGGCTTGAAATTCCAGGGAAGTCAAGCGATGGTAGCAACCACTGAGAGATTAGGGTAAACAATGCCAGAAAGAGGTCCTCTATTCTGTTCTCCATGTATCTCTCTGAGAGGACATGCCCTCACCTGATTCACCCGAGCCAATAGGTGGCCCATGCAGGAGGAGACAACGGGCCGTGTGGTCCAAGTCGGCTGAGAGCACTAGACCCAGCGTCGCAGAGCCTCCTTGAAGCCAGAAAAAGAGCCCAGAAGTTCCCTGGTGTCCCTAGAGAAGGCACAGAAATTAGATGAGTTGAAAGCCTGGGACCTGGTCATTGGGCTTCTGGGCAAGAGGGGAGATGGCCTGTGGAAGGGACACTGCCTGCAACCCCTCTTGGACCAGACCCCACCTGTCTGCTTTGGGATACTGAGGACTAAGACGAGAGTGAACTAGTGTAGAAGAGATGGTGTTCTAATGCTTGGCAGGTTTAAAGCGATTGAAATTGTTGACATTCCTATTCTCCTTGTCCTCAGGACCACCATTAAGGGGAAGGGGCTTTCAAAGAAGCAAGAGGAGTTTATCACTTACAGCAGCCCTGTCAAGTGTCAATATCCAACCACTCCAGTCCCTTCCACCCCCTTGGCAGCCCCACTGCTTTCATAAGGACACAGATACATTCCCCTACAGGCTTTGGAGCAAACGTTAAGTTTTGATTTCTCTAAGATAAATGCCATAGTGCCATGACCTGCTCCTAAGGCGGTAGCAAGTCTAGTTCTCAAAGAATCTGTGTGGAAGGGTTGAGCCACTCTATTGGACACCTGAAATTGATATTATACTGCATGTGAACGGGAATGTAACTCACGGCTTTGAAAAGGAAAAGAAACTCTTAACTGTTTTCAAGAGTCAGCTCTATCATTTTCCATTCCCAACTGTGATGTGGGAGTGATCCAGTCATTCCCCATCCTGCCTTGCATTTGGTGGTGGGGTCTCTCTCTCCCTCTCTGGCGCATTTGGTTTGAATCACTGTGATAGGTGTGCAGTGAGAGCTCACTGGAGTTTGCATTTGAATTGCCCCAATGGCAACTTTCTATGTGGTTTCCATCTGTCTACGCTTTGGTAAAGTTGGCAGGCCCTTTACTTTTTCCCCACCCCCTTCTATTTCCTTTTGCTAACTAGATTGCATGCTTACATGGGGATCAAATTCTGAGTTTCCATGCTTCAGACAGGAGTCCTCTATTAGCTATGTGATTTGGACCTATTTCCTCCAAGTTGGTAGCTTGTCTTTTGGGTCTTCTTAAGGAGGTCTTTCACACGGCACAGATTTACAATTCTGATTTTTGGATAAAGTCTAATTAATCAACTTTACCTTAGGGAAAATAATTTGATGTTCGACTGGAGGATTCTTTACCTAGCTTTCCATTCTGGAAATTTTTCCCCACATTTTCCCTATAAGATTTATCATTTTCCATGTAAGGCAGTGATTAATTTTGAGCTACTTTTTAAAATACTCTTTTTTTCTTTTTTTCCTTTGGGAGAGTGAACATGTGCATGAGCGGGCAGGGGCCTGAGGGAGAAGGAAAAAGAGCATCCTCAAGCAGCCTCGCCAGTGAGCTTGGAGCCTGACTTTGTCCCGGGACGCTGAGAGCTTGACAAGAGCCGAAATCAAGAGCTGGCTGCCGCACAGGCTGCCTCACCCAGGCAGCCTGAGTTAAGTTTTGTATAGGGTTTGATACTTAGATTGTGGTCCCCGGCCTCCTCGTCCTCCACCTCCTCCTCCCCTCTCCCGCTCCCTCTTCTGCTTCTCCTTCTTCTTTCATGCCTATGCATGTCCACTTGCTCTAGCACCATTTATTCAAAACGCTGTCACTCCTCCACTGAACGGCTTTTTACCTTTGTCAAGGCCCCATTCGACATATGGGTGTAGTTCACTTTCTGGGTCCTTGATTCTGTTCCACTTATCCATCTTTATTCTGTTCCATTGGTCTAGCTCTTCACCAACACCACGCACTTTTGATTACTGTAGACGAATATCTTGAAATGGGGTAGAAGGATTCTTCTGGTTTTCTTCTTTAGTTTTAGTTTCTCCTCTTTTTCTAGGTTCTAAAATAGAAAGATTATAGTTTTGAGACTCCTTTTCTTTTTAGAGAGAGAGACAGAGACAGAGACAGAGAAAGGGAGAGAGAGATGATTAAGCAGCCACCATGCCCAGCACCAGCACAATGCAGGTTCAGCCTCACTATCCCAAGGTTGACCATGACCCGAGTCAAAATCAAGAGTTGGACTAACTGACTGAGCCACCCAGATGCTCCTCCTCCTTTCTAATGTATGCATTGAGTGCTATAAATTGAGCTCTCTGTTGATTTAGCTGTGTCCCACCAATTTTAATACGTTGTAGTTTTATTTTCCTTCGGGTCAGTGCACTGAAATTTTATCTTTTGTCTCCGATAATCTAGAAAGTTACTTTCTACGTGTTTAGATTTTGTTATGTTTCTCCCTTTGATATCTAGTTTCATTTTTAACTTTTTTTTATAAGTGTCAAAGTTTAATTCCAAGACAATGCTACAGAGGGTTGCATTTTTTTCAGGTACACAATATAGAGATTCTCCTCCGCTGCCCAACGACTGTTAGCTCCTGTTGCCAGGCACTGATTTGCCTTGGAGTCTCGGGTGCACCTCCCCCACCCCTACTCCCTTCAGCTCCTGTTGCCAGGCACTGGTTTGCATTGGAGACGGAACCCTCGTAGGGGTTCCAAGCAGTTTCTAGTGGCCGAGAGGACACTGGTGATCAGAGACAAAGCCCCCAGGCTCTCTGGAGCCAGCTGGTGGCCATTACAATGTCTCCCCACACAGTTCTGGAGCCGCTGTGGGCTCTCCGGGAACAGCTGTGGGCTTCTGGGTTGCCGATAATCGAACGTTGGCCACATGGGCCACGAGACTCTGGGTTTGGCTGGGAGATCCTCGTGTGCACTGTGTTGCTGGTGTTCATTCCAGTAAAGTGTGGACTCCGCTTAAGAGGAAGAAAGGGGCACTGTGCCCAGAATGAAGTATCTGGAAAAGACATGGAGAAGACCGACCCGGATGCACCAGCCCATGGAGCCGTCGCATCATCGGAGCACAAGGCCAGTCCTCTCCCGCTACAGATCCTTGCTCTGGCTGCCCTGAATCAAGATGTCGGGTACTTTTCTGTGGGAGACGCTACGCAACTGCTGAAGGGAGTTCGGCAAAGGCTGTTGAAGAAGAGCCCTCACCAGCTCACCGATGAAAATCCCATCTGTGGAGCAGCCCAGGACGATGGAGAACCCCCTGCGAGGAATATGCCAGAAGACTTCAAGGACAGCCCTGATCTGCGGGGAAGTGCAGACCCTCTGTCTCAGGACATTGGCAGCTGTGGACTGAGAGGGCAGGAAGAGGCAGGGGAGGCAGGCAGGCCAGAGCTTCCTGACGGAGGTGTGCCGTGGCAGGCCCCCGCTGAGGGCCAGAGCCAACACCACACCCTCAGCCAGATCCTACTGACGGTGATGCATCTGCTAGAGCTCCTTCGGGATCATCTGGAAGGTGGGGGCTCAAGGAGGCAGGTGCAGACTGGCACCTCCTCCACTGATCACGTGCCCCGTGGGAGCCCCCTGAATCAAGGAAAGCCATCCAGGGCACTGAAGAAGGCACGTCAGGGGAATGAAGAGCTCCCAGGAAACACAACAATCCACCAAGCTGAGCAAGTATCTTTTCACCAGCGAAACAGCCTCCTGGAAAGGGAGATTCAGAAGCTGCACCTGAAGCTCGAGGCAGAGCCTAAGCTGTGCGAAGAGCACCTCAAACACCTGGAGAGGAAGATGATGGAGGAGAAGGCACGCTGCCTGCAAGTGAAGAACGAACTCGCCAAGGTGCGCAGGAAGGTGGATGCTGCCCACTGGAACTTAGGCCTCTACAAGAAGATGGCCGACGACCTGCACCGAGAATGGCAGAGAATCTCCTCCTTGCATGACCGAGAGCGCCTCCTGGTGGAGAACAGAAGTGAGGAGAGCCAGAAGGCTGTTCTGTGGGCAGAGAGGGAGTTCCAAAGGCTCAAGGAAGAAAACCATTGCCTCAGGCAGAAGCTGGCCAACTCTGGGCCCAAGGTCCAGCCTGTCTCCGGGGGGCCTCCTGCTCCTGCTCCTGCTCCTGCTCCAGCTCCAGCTCCTGCTCCTGCTCTTCTGGGCACAGCCTCCAAATGCCCTCAAGGGCCACAGGCTCCCCTGAAAGCCCAGAAGCCCAAGAAGGGAGCAAGGGTGCACTGGCCAGACTCCAAGTTCTCGGGTCCCCTGCAGGTCTGATTCCCTTTCCCAGCAGCCACCAACACTCACAACCAGAGCACAAAAGCTCCTGTGCTTCCTTACCCCTTCAGCCACACCCATTGCTCCTTTGACTGGAGATCCACCCCATTCTTGAACTGATGCTACCTATTCCCTATAGCCATGTGAGAGAGCATTTTTCATTGTTAAGGACCAAAAAAATAAAACGATCAAATTGCTGATCCTACTGCGACTGAGAATTGATTGTATGAAGGGATTCTATGCCAAGCAACCAAGGGTTTTAAGTGTCCTTTACTGATCACTTAATTGTCCCAATAACCCAGTGTGTCCTATACTACTGAGGTTCAGAGAGGGGACACAACTTGCCCCAAGATCACACAGCTAGTGAATTTCAGAGCTCCCATTCCAAGCCAAGGTTGTCTCATTACCCACTGATGTGAAAATAACTACCACTCCTACCACTACGATGACTTCTGCTTCTTCATTTCTTAGGGAGAGAAAGAGCGAGGGCACACACACATGCAAGCGGGAGAGGGGCAGGGAGAGAGAGATTCCTAGACAGCCTTCCCACTCAAGTGCACAACCAGACGCTGGGCTGGATTTCACAGACCATGGGACCACGCCCTGAGCCGAAATCAAGAGTCAGACGTTGACCTGACTAAGCCACACAGGCACCCTTCCCTTGTGCAAGGAACTTCTAGGCAAGCTGCTGTAAGGATCCCAGAAGGGCTTGACAAAATTTTCTCATAGGTCACGTTCTAGTTTGGATGCAAGGATTATGGTGATGCCTAGCTGAGGTAAAGTCCCAGCAAAGCATGGAGGGCAGCCTTTCAGGGTCTCCAACGATTCCCTTCGTGGGTACACCTCGTTTTGTGTTCCATACTCTACCACTGGATTAGAGTCAGGAACTCTTGCCTCACTTCGAAAGGACAGAATATCGCCCGAGAGATAGATAGCATGTCCCTTCTGAGGCTCGTAGACAAAGACACTGGTCTCCTCTTGGGCTTGCTCTCGCTCCCTCACCATTGGTTTCGAGGGAAGCCGCCTGCTCCTTGTGGGCTGTATGATGGAGAGGCCCATGTGGCAAGGAATGAATATTTCTTGCTCACCGCAATGGAGGACCTCTGGCTGCTAGGAGACACCCGAGTGAGCACACAAGCAGATTTCCCGCCAACAAGCCTGGAGATGACTGAAGACCCACATGACATCTTGACTGCAGCCTTGTGAGAGATCCTGAGACACAGGTCCCTGGCTAGATGCACCTGGATGCCTGGCCCACGGAAACCATATGCGGTTATCAATTGGTGTTGTCGGAAGCCCTCTGGGTTGCGGAAAACATTCAAAAAAGACACAAGGGTGAAGCCACAGTTCTGGCTGCTGACCCACCCCCCTCTCCTGGGCTTGAAATTCCAGGGAAGTCAAGCGATGGTAGCAACCACTGAGAGATTAGGGTAAACAATGCCAGAAAGAGGTCCTCTGTTCTGTTCTCCATGTATCTCTCTGAGAGGACATGCCCTCACCTGATCCACCCGAGCCAATAGGTGGCCCATGCAGGAGGAGACAACTGGCCGTGTGGTCCAAGTCAGCTGAGAGCACTAGACCCAGCGTCGCAGAGCCTCCTTGAAGCCAGAAAAAGAGCCCAGAAGTTCCCTGGTGTCCCTAGAGAAGGCACAGAAATTAGATGTGTTGAAAGCCTGGGACCTGGTCATTGGGCTTCTGGGCAAGAGGGGAGATGGCCTGTGGAAGGGACACTGCCTGCAACCCCTCTTGAACCAGACCCCACCTGTCTGCTTTGGGATACTGAGGATTAAGACGAGAGTGAACTAGTGTAGAAGAGATGGTGTTCTAATGCTTGGCAGGTTTAAAGCGATTGAAATCGTTGACATTCCTATTCTCCTCGTCCTCAGGACCACCATTAAGGGGAAGGGGCCTTCAAAGAAGCAAGAGGAGTTTATCACTTACAGCAGCCATGTCAAGTGTCAATATCCAACCACTCCAGTCCCTTCCACCCCCTTGGCAGCCCCAATGCTTTCATAAGGACACAGATACATTCTCCTACAGGCTTTGGAACAAACGTTAAGTTTTGATTTCTCTAAGATAAATGCCATAGTGCCATGACCTGCTCCTAAGGCGGTAGCAAGTCTAGTTCTCAAAGAATCTGTTGGAAGGGTTGAGCCACTCTATTGGACACCTGAAATTGATATTATACTGCATGTGAATGGGAATGTAACTCACGGCTTGGAAAAGGAAAAGAAACTCTTAACTGTTTTCAAGAGTCAGCTCTATCATTTTCCATTCCCAACTGTGATGCGGGAGTGATCCAGTCATTCCATATCCTACCTTGCATTTGGTGGTGGGGTCTCTCTCTCCCTCTCTGGTGCATTTGGTTTGAATCACTGTGATAGGTGTGCAGTGAGAGCTCACTGGAGTTTTCATTTGAATTGCCCCAATGGCAACTTTTTATGTGGTTTCCATCTGTCTACGCTTTGGTAAAGGTGGCAGGCCCTTTACTTTTTCCCCACCCCCCTTCTATTTCCTTTTGCTAACTAGATTGCATGCTTACTTGGGGATCAAATTCTGAGTTTCCATGCTTCAGACAGGAGTCCTCTATTAGCTATGTGATTTGGACCTATTTCCTCCAAGTTGGTAGCTTGTCTTTTGGGTCTTCTTAAGGAGGTCTTTCACATGGCACAGATTTACAATTCTAATTGTTGGATAAAGTCTAATTAATCAACTTTACCTTAGGGAAAATAATTTGATGTTCGACTGGAGGATTCTTTACCTAGCTTTCCATTCTGGAAATTTTTCCCCACATTTTCCCTATAAGATTTATCATTTTCCATGTAAGGCAGTGATTAATTTTGAGCTACTTTTTAAAATACTCTTTTTTTCTTTTTGTCCTTTGGGAGAGTGAACATGTGCATGAGCGGGCAGGGGCCTGGAGGGAGAAGGGAAAAGAGCATCCTCAAGCAGCCTCGCCAGTGAGCTTGGAGCCTGACTTTGTCCCGGGACGCTGAGAGCTTGACAAGAGCCGAAATCAAGAGCTGGCTGCCGCACAGGCTGCCTCACCCAGGCAGCCTGAGTTAAGTTTTGTATAGGGTTTGATACTTAGATTGTGGTCCCCGGCCTCCTCGTCCTCCACCTCCTCCTCCCCTCTCCCGCTCCCTCTTCTGCTTCTCCTTCTTCTTTCATGCCTATGCATGTCCACTTGCTCTAGCACCATTTATTCAAAATGCTGTCACTCCTCCACTGAACGGCTTTTTACCTTTGTCAAGGCCCCATTCGACATATGGGCGTAGTTCTCTTTCTGGGTCCCTGATTCTGTTCCACTTATCCATCTTTATTCTGTTCCATTGGTATAGCTCTTCACCAACACCACGCACTTTTGATTACTGTAGACGAATATCTTGAAATGGGGTAGAAGGATTCTTCTGGTTTTCTTCTTTAGTTTTAGTTTCTCCTCTTTTTCTAGGTTCTAAAATAGAAAGATTATAGTTTTGAGACTCCTTTTCTTTTTAGAGAGAGAGACAGAGACAGAGACAGAGAAAGGGAGAGAGAGATGATTAAGCAGCCACCATGCCCAGCACCAGCACAATGCAGGTTCAGCCTCACTATCCCAAGGTTGACCATGACCCGAGTCAAAATCAAGAGTTGGACTAACTGACTGAGCCACCCAGATGCTCCTCCTCCTTTCTAATGTATGCATTGAGTGCTATAAATTGAGCTCTCTGTTGATTTAGCTGTGTCCCACCAATTTTAATACGTTGTAGTTTTATTTTCCTTCGGGTCAGTGCACTGAAATTTTATCTTTTGTCTCCGATAATCTAGAAAGTTACTTTCTACGTGTTTAGATTTTGTTATGTTTCTCCCTTTGATATCTAGTTTCATTTTTAACTTTTTTTTATAAGTGTCAAAGTTTAATTCCAAGACAATGCTACAGAGGGTTGCATTTTTTTCAGGTACACAATATAGAGATTCTCCTCCGCTGCCCAACGACTGTTAGCTCCTGTTGCCAGGCACTGATTTGCCTTGGAGTCTCGGGTGCACCTCCCCCACCCCTACTCCCTTCAGCTCCTGTTGCCAGGCACTGGTTTGCATTGGAGACGGAACCCTCGTAGGGGTTCCAAGCAGTTTCTAGTGGCCGAGAGGACACTGGTGATCAGAGACAAAGCCCCCAGGCTCTCTGGAGCCAGCTGGTGGCCATTACAATGTCTCCCCACACAGTTCTGGAGCCGCTGTGGGCTCTCCGGGAACAGCTGTGGGCTTCTGGGTTGCCGATAATCGAACGTTGGCCACATGGGCCACGAGACTCTGGGTTTGGCTGGGAGATCCTCGTGTGCACTGTGTTGCTGGTGTTCATTCCAGTAAAGTGTGGACTCCGCTTAAGAGGAAGAAAGGGGCACTGTGCCCAGAATGAAGTATCTGGAAAAGACATGGAGAAGACCGACCCGGATGCACCAGCCCATGGAGCCGTCGCATCATCGGAGCACAAGGCCAGTCCTCTCCCGCTACAGATCCTTGCTCTGGCTGCCCTGAATCAAGATGTCGGGTACTTTTCTGTGGGAGACGCTACGCAACTGCTGAAGGGAGTTCGGCAAAGGCTGTTGAAGAAGAGCCCTCACCAGCTCACCGATGAAAATCCCATCTGTGGAGCAGCCCAGGACGATGGAGAACCCCCTGCGAGGAATATGCCAGAAGACTTCAAGGACAGCCCTGATCTGCGGGGAAGTGCAGACCCTCTGTCTCAGGACATTGGCAGCTGTGGACTGAGAGGGCAGGAAGAGGCAGGGGAGGCAGGCAGGCCAGAGCTTCCTGACGGAGGTGTGCCGTGGCAGGCCCCCGCTGAGGGCCAGAGCCAACACCACACCCTCAGCCAGATCCTACTGACGGTGATGCATCTGCTAGAGCTCCTTCGAGATCATCTGGAAGGTGGGGGCTCAAGGAGGCAGGGGCAGACTGGCTCCTCCTCCACTGATCACGTGCCCCGTGGGAGCCCCCTGAATCAAGGAAAGCCATCCAGGGCACTGAAGAAGGCACGTCAGGGGAATGAAGAGCTCCCAGGAAACACAACAATCCACCAAGCTGAGCAAGTATCTTTTCACCAGCGAAACAGCCTCCTGGAAAGGGAGATTCAGAAGCTGCACCTGAAGCTCGAGGCAGAGCCTAAGCTGTGCGAAGAGCACCTCAAACACCTGGAGAGGAAGATGATGGAGGAGAAGGCACGCTGCCTGCAAGTGAAGAACGAACTCGCCAAGGTGCGCAGGAAGGTGGATGCTGCCCACTGGAACTTAGGCCTCTACAAGAAGATGGCCGACGACCTGCACCTAGAATGGCAGAGAATCTCCTCCTTGCATGACCGAGAGCGCCTCCTGGTGGAGAACAGAAGTGAGGAGAGCCAGAAGGCTGTTCTGTGGGCAGAGAGGGAGTTCCAAAGGCTCAAGGAAGAAAACCATTGCCTCAGGCAGAAGCTGGCCAACTCTGGGCCCAAGGTCCAGCCTGTCTCCGGGGGGCCTCCTGCTCCTGCTCCTGCTCCTGCTCCAGCTCCAGCTCCTGCTCCTGCTCTTCTGGGCACAGCCTCCAAATGCCCTCAAGGGCCACAGGCTCCCCTGAAAGCCCAGAAGCCCAAGAAGGGAGCAAGGGTGCACTGGCCAGACTCCAAGTTCTCGGGTCCCCTGCAGGTCTGATTCCCTTTCCCAGCAGCCACCAACACTCACAACCAGAGCACAAAAGCTCCTGTGCTTCCTTACCCCTTCAGCCACACCCATTGCTCCTTTGACTGGAGATCCACCCCATTCTTGAACTGATGCTACCTATTCCCTATAGCCATGTGAGAGAGCATTTTTCATTGTTAAGGACCAAAAAAATAAAACGATCAAATTGCTGATCCTACTGCGACTGAGAATTGATTGTATGAAGGGATTCTATGCCAAGCAACCAAGGGTTTTAAGTGTCCTTTACTGATCACTTAATTGTCCCAATAACCCAGTGTGTCCTATACTACTGAGGTTCAGAGAGGGGACACAACTTGCCTCAAGATCACACAGCTAGTGAATTTCAGAGCTCCCATTCCAAGCCAAGGTTGTCTCATTACCCACTGATGTGAAAATAACTACCACTCCTACCAATACGATGACTTCTGCTTCTTCATTTCTGAGAGAGAGAAAGAGCGAGGGCACACACACATGCAAGCGGGGGAGGGGCAGGGAGAGAGAGATTCCTAGACAGCCTTCCCACTCAAGTGCACAACCAGACGCTGGGCTGGATTTCACAGACCATGGGACCACGCCCTGAGCCGAAATCAAGAGTCAGACGTTGACCTGACTAAGCCACACAGGCACCCTTCCCTTGTGCAAGGAACTTCTAGGCAAGCTGCTGTAAGGATCCCAGAAGGGCTTGACAAAATTTTCTCATAGGTCACGTTCTAGTTTGGATGCAAGGATTATGGTGATGCCTAGCTGAGGTAAAGTCCCAGCAAAGCATGGAGGGCAGCCTTTCAGGGTCTCCAACGATTCCCTTCGTGGGTACACCTCGTTTTGTGTTCCATACTCTACCACTGGATTAGAGTCAGGAACTCTTGCCTCACTTCGAAAGGACAGAATATCGCCCGAGAGATAGATAGCATGTCCCTTCTGAGGCTCGTAGACAAAGACACTGGTCTCCTCTTGGGCTTGCTCTCGCTCCCTCACCATTGGTTTCGAGGGAAGCCGCCTGCTCCTTGTGGGCTGTATGATGGAGAGGCCCATGTGGCAAGGAATGAATATTTCTTGCTCACCGCAATGGAGGACCTCTGGCTCCTAGGAGCCACCCGAGTGAGCACACAAGCAGATTTCCCGCCAACAAGCCTGGAGATGACTGAAGACCCACATGACATCTTGACTGCAGCCTTGTGAGAGATCCTGAGACACAGGTCCCTGGCTAGATGCACCTGGATGCCTGGCCCACGGAAACCATATGCGGTTATCAATTGGTGTTGTCGGAAGCCCTCTGGGTTGCGGAAAACATTCAAAAAAGACACAAGGGTGAAGCCACAGTTCTGGCTGCTGACCCACCCCCCTCTCCTGGGCTTGAAATTCCAGGGAAGTCAAGCGATGGTAGCAACCACTGAGAGATTAGGGTAAACAATGCCAGAAAGAGGTCCTCTATTCTGTTCTCCATGTATCTCTCTGAGAGGACATGCCCTCACCTGATTCACCTGAGCCAATAGGTGGCCCATGCAGGAGGAGACAACTGGCCGTGTGGTCCAAGTCGGCTGAGAGCACTAGACCCAGCATCGCAGAGCCTCCTTGAAGCCAGAAAAAGAGCCCAGAAGTTCCCTGGTGTCCCTAGAGAAGGCACAGAAATTAGATGAGTTGAAAGCCTGGGACCTGGTCATTGGGCTTCTGGGCAAGAGGGGAGATGGCCTGTGGAAGGGACACTGCCTGCAACCCCTCTTGGACCAGACCCCACCTGTCTGCTTTGGGATACTGAGGATTAAGACGAGAGTGAACTAGTGTAGAAGAGATGGTGTTCTAATGCTTGGCAGGTTTAAAGCGATTGAAATTGTTGACATTCCTATTCTCCTTGTCCTCAGGACCACCATTAAGGGGAAGGGGCTTTCAAAGAAGCAAGAGGAGTTTATCACTTACAGCAGCCCTGTCAAGTGTCAATATCCAACCACTCCAGTCCCTTCCACCCCCTTGGCAGCCCCACTGCTTTCATAAGGACACAGATACATTCCCCTACAGGCTTTGGAGCTAACGTTAAGTTTTGATTTCTCTAAGATAAATGCCATAGTGCCATGACCTGCTCCTAAGGCGGTAGCAAGTCTAGTTCTCAAAGAATCTGTGTGGAAGGGTTGAGCCACTCTATTGGACACCTGAAATTGATATTATACTGCATGTGAACGGGAATGTAACTCACGGCTTGGAAAAGGAAAAGAAACTCTTAACTGTTTTCAAGAGTCAGCTCTATCATTTTCCATTCCCAACTGTGATGTGGGAGTGATCCAGTCATTCCCCATCCTGCCTTGCATTTGGTGGTGGGGTCTCTCTCTCCCTCTCTGGCGCATTTGGTTTGAATCACTGTGATAGGTGTGCAGTGAGAGCTCACTGGAGTTTTCATTTGAATTGCCCCAATGGCAACTTTCTATGTGGTTTCCATCTGTCTACGCTTTGGTAAAGTTGGCAGGCCCTTTCCTTTTTCCCCACCCCCTTCTATTTCCTTTTGCTAACTAGATTGCATGCTTACATGGGGATCAAATTCTGAGTTTCCATGCTTCAGACAGGAGTCCTCTATTAGCTATGTGATTTGGACCTATTTCCTCCAAGTTGGTAGCTTGTCTTTTGGGTCTTCTTAAGGAGGTCTTTCACACGGCACAGATTTACAATTCTGATTGTTGGAGAAAGTCTAATTAATCAACTTTACCTTAGGGAAAATAATTTGATGTTCGACTGGTGGATTCTTTACCTAGCTTTCCATTCTGGAAATTTTTCCCCACATTTTCCCTATAAGATTTATCATTTTCCATGTAAGGCAGTGATTAATTTTGAGCTACTTTTTAAAATACTCTTTTTTTCTTTTTGTCCTTTGGGAGAGTGAACATGTGCATGAGCGGGCAGGGGCCTGGAGGGAGAAGGGAAAAGAGCATCCTCAAGCAGCCTCGCCAGTGAGCTTGGAGCCTGACTTTGTCCCGGGACGCTGAGATCTTGACAAGAGCCGAAATCAAGAGCTGGCTGCCGCACAGGCTGCCTCACCCAGGCAGCCTGAGTTAAGTTTTGTATAGGGTTTGATACTTAGATTGTGGTCCCCGGCCTCCTCGTCCTCCACCTCCTCCTCCCCTCTCCCGCTCCCTCTTCTGCTTCTCCTTCTTCTTTCATACCTATGCATGTCCACTTGCTCTAGCACCATTTATTCAAAACGCTGTCACTCCTCCACTGAACGGCTTTTTACCTTTGTCAAGGCCCCATTCGACATATGGGTGTAGTTCACTTTCTGGGTCCTTGATTCTGTTCCACTTATCCATCTTTATTCTGTTCCATTGGTCTAGCTCTTCACCAACACCACACACTTTTGATTACTGTAGACGAATATCTTGAAATGGGGTAGAAGGATTCTTCTGGTTTTCTTCTTTAGTTTTAGTTTCTCCTCTTTTTCTAGGTTATAAAATAGAAAGATTATAGTTTTGAGACTCCTTTTCTTTTTAGAGAGAGAGACAGAGACAGAGAAAGGGAGAGAGATATGATTAAGCAGCCACCATGCCCAGCACCAGCACAATGCAGGTTCAGCCTCACTATCCCAAGGTTGACCATGACCCGAGTCAAAATCAAGAGTTGGACTAACTGACTGAGCCACCCAGATGCTCCTCCTCCTTTCTAATGTATGCATTGAGTGCTAAAAATTGAGCTCTCTGTTGATTTAGCTGTGTCCCACCAATTTTAATACGTTGTAGTTTTATTTTCCTTCGGTTCAGTGCACTGAAATTTTATCTGTTGTCTCCGATAATCTAGAAAGTTACTTTCTACGTGTTTAGATTTTGTTATGTTTCTCCCTTTGATATCTAGTTTCATTTTTAACTTTTTTTTATAAGTGTCAAAGTTTAATTCCAAGACAATGCTACAGAGGGTTGCATTTTTTTCAGGTACACAATATAGAGATTCTCCTCCGCTGCCCAACGACTGTTAGCTCCTGTTGCCAGGCACTGATTTGCCTTGGAGTCTCGGGTGCACATCCCCCACCCCTACTCCCTTCAGCTCCTGTTGCCAGGCACTGGTTTGCATTGGAGACGGAACCCTCGTAGGGGTTCCAAGCAGTTTCTAGTGGCCGAGAGGACACTGGTGATCAGAGACAAAGCCCCCAGGCTCTCTGGAGCCAGCTGGTGGCCATTACAATGTCTCCCCACACAGTTCTGGAGCCGCTGTGGGCTCTCCGGGAACAGCTGTGGGCTTCTGGGTTGCCGATAATCGAACGTTGGCCACATGGGCCACGAGACTCTGGGTTTGGCTGGGAGATCCTCGTGTGCACTGTGTTGCTGGTGTTCATTCCAGTAAAGTGTGGACTCCGCTTAAGAGGAAGAAAGGGGCACTGTGCCCAGAATGAAGTATCTGGAAAAGACATGGAGAAGACCGACCCGGATGCACCAGCCCATGGAGCCGTCGCATCACCGGAGCACAAGGCCAGTCCTCTCCCGCTACAGATCCTTGCTCTGGCTGCCCTGAATCAAGATGTCGGGTACTTTTCTGTGGGAGACGCTACGCAACTGCTGAAGGGAGTTCGGCAAAGGCTGTTGAAGAAGAGCCCTCACCAGCTCACCGATGAAAATCCCATCTGTGGAGCAGCCCAGGACGATGGAGAACCCCCTGCGAGGAATATGCCAGAAGACTTCAAGGACAGCCCTGATCTGCGGGGAAGTGCAGACCCTCTGTCTCAGGACATTGGCAGCTGTGGACTGAGAGGGCAGGAAGAGGCAGGGGAGGCAGGCAGGCCAGAGCTTCCTGACGGAGGTGTGCCGTGGCAGGCCCCCGCTGAGGGCCAGAGCCAACACCACACCCTCAGCCAGATCCTACTGACGGTGATGCATCTGCTAGAGCTCCTTCGAGATCATCTGGAAGGTGGGGGCTCAAGGAGGCAGGTGCAGACTGGCTCCTCCTCCACTGATCACGTGCCCCGTGGGAGCCCCCTGAATCAAGGAAAGCCATCCAGGGCACTGAAGAAGGCACGTCAGGGGAATGAAGAGCTCCCAGGAAACACAACAATCCACCAAGCTGAGCAAGTATCTTTTCACCAGCGAAACAGCCTCCTGGAAAGGGAGATTCAGAAGCTGCACCTGAAGCTCGAGGCAGAGCCTAAGCTGTGCGAAGAGCACCTCAAACACCTGGAGAGGAAGATGATGGAGGAGAAGGCACGCTGCCTGCAAGTGAAGAACGAACTCGCCAAGGTGCGCAGGAAGGTGGATGCTGCCCACTGGAACTTAGGCCTCTACAAGAAGATGGCCGACGACCTGCACCTAGAATGGCAGAGAATCTCCTCCTTGCATGACCGAGAGCGCCTCCTGGTGGAGAACAGAAGTGAGGAGAGCCAGAAGGCTGTTCTGTGGGCAGAGAGGGAGTTCCAAAGGCTCAAGGAAGAAAACCATTGCCTCAGGCAGAAGCTGGCCAACTCTGGGCCCAAGGTCCAGCCTGTCTCCGGGGGGCCTCCTGCTCCTGCTCCTGCTCCTGCTCCTGCTCCAGCTCCAGCTCCTGCTCCTGCTCTTCTGGGCACAGCCTCCAAATGCCCTCAAGGGCCACAGGCTCCCCTGAAAGCCCAGAAGCCCAAGAAGGGAGCAAGGGTGCACTGGCCAGACTCCAAGTTCTCGGGTCCCCTGCAGGTCTGATTCCCTTTCCCAGCAGCCACCAACACTCACAACCAGAGCACAAAAGCTCCTGTGCTTCCTTACCCCTTCAGCCACACCCATTGCTCCTTTGACTGGAGATCCACCCCATTCTTGAACTGATGCTACCTATTCCCTATAGCCATGTGAGAGAGCATTTTTCATTGTTAAGGACCAAAAAAATAAAACGATCAAATTGCTGATCCTACTGCGACTGAGAATTGATTGTATGAAGGGATTCTATGCCAAGCAACCAAGGGTTTTAAGTGTCCTTTACTGATCACTTAATTGTCCCAATAACCCAGTGTGTCCTATACTACTGAGGTTCAGAGAGGGGACACAACTTGCCCCAAGATCACACAGCTAGTGAATTTCAGAGCTCCCATTCCAAGCCAAGGTTGTCTCATTACCCACTGATGTGAAAATAACTACCACTCCTACCACTACGATGACTTCTGCTTCTTCATTTCTGAGAGAGAGAAAGAGCGAGGGCACACACACATGGAAGCGGGGGAGGGGCAGGGAGAGAGAGATTCCAAGACAGCCTTCCCACTCAAGTGCACAACCAGACGCTGGGCTGGATTTCACAGACCATGGGACCACGCCCTGAGCCGAAATCAAGAGTCAGACGTTGACCTGACTAAGCCACACAGGCACCCTTCCCTTGTGCAAGGAACTTCTAGGCAAGCTGCTGTAAGGATCCCAGAAGGGCTTGACAAAATTTTCTCATAGGTCACGTTCTAGTTTGGATGCAAGGATTATGGTGATGCCTAGCTGAGGTAAAGTCCCAGCAAAGCATGGAGGGCAGCCTTTCAGGGTCTCCAACGATTCCCTTCGTGGGTACACCTCGTTTTGTGTTCCATACTCTACCACTGGATTAGAGTCAGGAACTCCTGCCTCACTTCGAAAGGACAGAATATGGCCCGAGAGGTAGATAGCATGTCCCTTCTGAGGCTCGTAGACAAAGACACTGGTCTCCTCTTGGGCTTGCTCTCGCTCCCTCACCATTGGTTTCGAGGGAAGCCGCCTGCTCCTTGTGGGCTGTATGATGGAGAGGCCCATGTGGCAAGGAATGAATATTTCTTGCTCACCGCAATGGAGGACCTCTGGCTGCTAGGAGCCACCCGAGTGAGCACACAAGCAGATTTCCCGCCAACAAGCCTGGAGAAGGCTGAAGACCCACATGACATCTTGACTGCAGCCTTGTGAGAGATCCTGAGACACAGGTCCCTGGCTAGATGCACCTGGATGCCTGGCCCACGGAAACCATATGCGGTTATCAATTGGTGTTGTCGGAAGCCCTCTGGGTTGCGGAAAACATTCAAAAAAGACACAAGGGTGAAGCTACAGTTCTGGCTGCTGACCCACCCCCCTCTCCTGGGCTTGAAATTCCAGGGAAGTCAAGCGATGGTAGCAACCACTGAGAGATTAGGGTAAACAATGCCAGAAAGAGGTCCTCTATTCTGTTCTCCATGTATCTCTCTGAGAGGACATGCCCTCACCTGATCCACCCGAGCCAATAGGTGGCCCATGCAGGAGGAGACAACTGGCCGTGTGGTCCAAGTCGGCTGAGAGCACTAGACCCAGCGTCGCAGAGCCTCCTTGAAGCCAGAAAAAGAGCCCAGAAGTTCCCTGGTGTCCCTAGAGAAGGCACAGAAATTAGATGAGTTGAAAGCCTGGGACCTGGTCATTGGGCTTCTGGGCAAGAGGGGAGACGGCCTGTGGAAGGGACACTGCCTGCAACCCCTCTTGGACCAGACCCCACCTGTCTGCTTTGGGATACTGAGGATTAAGACGAGAGTGAACTAGTGTAGAAGAGATGGTGTTCTAATGCTTGGCAGGTTTAAAGCGATTGAAATTGTTGACATTCCTATTCTCCTCGTCCTCAGGACCACCATTAAGGGGAAGGGGCCTTCAAAGAAGCAAGAGGAGTTTATCACTTACAGCAGCCCTGTCAAGTGTCAATATCCAACCACTCCAGTCCCTTCCACCCCCTTGGCAGCCCCACTGCTTTCATAAGGACACAGATACATTCCCCTACAGGCTTTGGAGCAAACGTTAAGTTTTGATTTCTCTAAGATAAATGCCATAGTGCCATGACCTGCTCCTAAGGCGGTAGCAAGTCTAGTTCTCAAAGAATCTGTGTGGAAGGGTTGAGCCACTCTATTGGACACCTGAAATTGATATTATACTGCATGTGAACGGGAATGTAACTCACGGCTTGGAAAAGGAAAAGAAACTCTTAACTGTTTTCAAGAGTCAGCTCTATCATTTTCCATTCCCAACTGTGATGTGGGAGTGATCCAGTCATTCCACATCCTGCCTTGCATTTGGTGGTGGGGTCTCTCTCTCCCTCTCTGGCGCATTTGGTTTGAATCACTGTGATAGGTGTGCAGTGAGAGCTCACTGGAGTTTGCATTTGAATTGCCCCAATGGCAACTTTCTATGTGGTTTCCATCTGTCTACGCTTTGGTAAAGTTGGCAGGCCCTTTACTTTTTCCCCACCCCCCTCTATTTCCTTTTGCTAACTAGATTGCATGCTTACATGGGGATCAAATTCTGAGTTTCCATGCTTCAGACAGGAGTCCTCTATTAGCTATGTGATTTGGACCTATTTCCTCCAAGTTGGTAGCTTGTCTTTTGGGTCTTCTTAAGGAGGTCTTTCACACGGCACAGATTTACAATTCTGATTGTTGGATAAAGTCTAATTAATCAACTTTACCTTAGGGAAAATAATTTGATGTTCGACTGGTGGATTCTTTACCTAGCTTTCCATTCTGGAAATTTTTCCCCACATTTTCCCTATAAGATTTATCATTTTCCATGTAAGGCAGTGATTAATTTTGAGCTACTTTTTAAAATACTCTTTTTTTCTTTTTTTCCTTTGGGAGAGTGAACATGTGCATGAGCGGGCAGGGGCCTGGAGGGAGAAGGGAAAAGAGCATCCTCAAGCAGCCTCGCCAGTGAGCTTGGAGCCTGACTTTGTCCCGGGACGCTGAGAGCTTGACAAGAACCGAAATCAAGAGCTGGCTGCCGCACAGGCTGCCTCACCCAGGCAGCCTGAGTTAAGTTTTGTATAGGGTTTGATACTTAGATTGTGGTCCCCGGCCTCCTCGTCCTCCACCTCCTCCTCCCCTCTCCCGCTCCCTCTTCTGCTTCTCCTTCTTCTTTGCCTATGCATGTCCACTTGCTCTAGCACCATTTATTCAAAACGCTGTCACTCCTCCACTGAACGGCTTTTTACCTTTGTCAAGGCCCCATTCGACATATGGGCGTAGTTCACTTTCTGGGTCCCTGATTCTGTTCCACTTATCCATCTTTATTCTGTTCCATTGGTCTAGCTCTTCCCCAACACCACGCACTTTTGATTACTGTAGACGAATATCTTGAAATGGGGTAGAAGGATTCTTCTGGTTTTCTTCTTTAGTTTTAGTTTCTCCTCTTTTTCTAGGTTCTAAAATAGAAAGATTATAGTTTTGAGACTCCTTTTCTTTTTAGAGAGAGAGACAGAGACAGAGACAGAGAAAGGGAGAGAGAGATGATTAAGCAGCCACCATGCCCAGCACCAGCACAATGCAGGTTCAGCCTCACTATCCCAAGGTTGACCATGACCCGAGTCAAAATCAAGAGTTGGACTAACTGACTGAGCCACCCAGATGCTCCTCCTCCTTTCTAATGTATGCATTGAGTGCTAAAAATTGAGCTCTCTGTTGATTTAGCTGTGTCCCACCAATTTTAATACGTTGTAGTTTTATTTTCCTTCGGGTCAGTGCACTGAAATTTTATCTTTTGTCTCCGATAATCTAGAAAGTTACTTTCTACGTGTTTAGATATTGTTATGTTTCTCCCTTTGATATCTAGTTTCATTTTTAACTTTTTTTTATAAGTGTCAAAGTTTAATTCCAAGACAATGCTACAGAGGGTTGCATTTTTTTCAGGTACACAATATAGAGATTCTCCTCCGCTGCCCAACGACTGTTAGCTCCTGTTGCCAGGCACTGATTTGTGTTGGAGTCTCGGGTGCACCTCCCCCACCCCTACTCCCTTCAGCTCCTGTTGCCAGGCACTGGTTTGCATTGGAGACGGAACCCTCGTAGGGGTTCCAAGCAGTTTCTAGTGGCCGAGAGGACACTGGTGATCAGAGACAAAGCCCCCAGGCTCTCTGGAGCCAGCTGGTGGCCATTACAATGTCTCCCCACACAGTTCTGGAGCCGCTGTGGGCTCTCCGGGAACAGCTGTGGGCTTCTGGGTTGCCGATAATCGAACGTTGGCCACATGGGCCACGAGACTCTGGGTTTGGCTGGGAGATCCTCGTGTGCACTGTGTTGCTGGTGTTCATTCCAGTAAAGTGTGGACTCCGCTTAAGAGGAAGAAAGGGGCACTGTGCCCAGAATGAAGTATCTGGAAAAGACATGGAGAAGACCGACCCGGATGCACCAGCCCATGGAGCCGTCGCATCATCGGAGCACAAGGCCAGTCCTCTCCCGCTACAGATCCTTGCTCTGGCTGCCCTGAATCAAGATGTCGGGTACTTTTCTGTGGGAGACGCTACGCAACTGCTGAAGGGAGTTCGGCAAAGGCTGTTGAAGAAGAGCCCTCACCAGCTCACCGATGAAAATCCCATCTGTGGAGCAGCCCAGGACGATGGAGAACCCCCTGCGAGGAATATGCCAGAAGACTTCAAGGACAGCCCTGATCTGCGGGGAAGTGCAGACCCTCTGTCTCAGGACATTGGCAGCTGTGGACTGAGAGGGCAGGAAGAGGCAGGGGAGGCAGGCAGGCCAGAGCTTCCTGACGGAGGTGTGCCGTGGCAGGCCCCCGCTGAGGGCCAGAGCCAACACCACACCCTCAGCCAGATCCTACTGACGGTGATGCATCTGCTGGAGCTCCTTCGAGATCATCTGGAAGGTGGGGGCTCAAGGAGGCAGGTGCAGACTGGCTCCTCCTCCACTGATCACGTGCCCCGTGGGAGCCCCCTGAATCAAGGAAAGCCATCCAGGGCACTGAAGAAGGCACGTCAGGGGAATGAAGAGCTCCCAGGAAACACAACAATCCACCAAGCTGAGCAAGTATCTTTTCACCAGCGAAACAGCCTCCTGGAAAGGGAGATTCAGAAGCTGCACCTGAAGCTCGAGGCAGAGCCTAAGCTGTGCGAAGAGCACCTCAAACACCTGGAGAGGAAGATGATGGAGGAGAAGGCACGCTGCCTGCAAGTGAAGAACGAACTCGCCAAGGTGCGCAGGAAGGTGGATGCTGCCCACTGGAACTTAGGCCTCTACAAGAAGATGGCCGACGACCTGCACCGAGAATGGCAGAGAATCTCCTCCTTGCATGACCGAGAGCGCCTCCTGGTGGAGAACAGAAGTGAGGAGAGCCAGAAGGCTGTTCTGTGGGCAGAGAGGGAGTTCCAAAGGCTCAAGGAAGAAAACCATTGCCTCAGGCAGAAGCTGGCCAACTCTGGGCCCAAGGTCCAGCCTGTCTCCGGGGGGCCTCCTGCTCCTGCTCCTGCTCCTGCTCCAGCTCCAGCTCCTGCTCCTGCTCTTCTGGGCACAGCCTCCAAATGCCCTCAAGGGCCACAGGCTCCCCTGAAAGCCCAGAAGCCCAAGAAGGGAGCAAGGGTGCACTGGCCAGACTCCAAGTTCTCGGGTCCCCTGCAGGTCTGATTCCCTTTCCCAGCAGCCACCAACACTCACAACCAGATCACAAAAGCTCCTGTGCTTCCTTACCCCTTCAGCCACACCCATTGCTCCTTTGACTGGAGATCCACCCCATTCTTGAACTGATGCTACCTATTCCCTATAGCCATGTGAGAGAGCATTTTTCATTGTTAAGGACCAAAAAAATAAAACGATCAAATTGCTGATCCTACTGCGACTGAGAATTGATTGTATGAAGGGATTCTATGCCAAGCAACCAAGGGTTTTAAGTGTCCTTTACTGATCACTTAATTGTCCCAATAACCCAGTGTGTCCTATACTACTGAGGTTCAGAGAGGGGACACAACTTGCCCCAAGATCACACAGCTAGTGAATTTCAGAGCTCCCATTCCAAGCCAAGGTTGTCTCATTACCCACTGATGTGAAAATAACTACCACTCCTACCACTACGATGACTTCTGCTTCTTCATTTCTGAGAGAGAGAAAGAGCGAGGGCACACACACATGGAAGCGGGGGAGGGGCAGGGAGAGAGAGATTCCTAGACAGCCTTCCCACTCAAGTGCACAACCAGACGCTGGGCTGGATTTCACAGACCATGGGACCACGCCCTGAGCCGAAATCAAGAGTCAGACGTTGACCTGACTAAGCCACACAGGCACCCTTCCCTTGTGCAAGGAACTTCTAGGCAAGCTGCTGTAAGGATCCCAGAAGGGCTTGACAAAATTTTCTCATAGGTCACGTTCTAGTTTGGATGCAAGGATTATGGTGATGCCTAGCTGAGGTAAAGTCCCAGCAAAGCATGGAGGGCAGCCTTTCAGGGTCTCCAACGATTCCCTTCGTGGGTACACCTCGTTTTGTGTTCCATACTCTACCACTGGATTAGAGTCAGGAACTCCTACCTCACTTCGAAAGGACAGAATATGGCCCGAGAGGTAGATAGCATGTCCCTTCTGAGGCTCGTAGACAAAGACACTGGTCTCCTCTTGGGCTTGCTCTCGCTCCCTCACCATTGGTTTCGAGGGAAGCCGCCTGCTCCTTGTGGGCTGTATGATGGAGAGGCCCATGTGGCAAGGAATGAATATTTCTTGCTCACCGCAATGGAGGACCTCTGGCTGCTAGGAGCCACCCGAGTGAGCACACAAGCAGATTTCCCGCCAACAAGCCTGGAGAAGGCTGAAGACCCACATGACATCTTGACTGCAGCCTTGTGAGAGATCCTGAGACACAGGTCCCTGGCTAGATGCACCTGGATGCCTGGCCCACGGAAACCATATGCGGTTATCAATTGGTGTTGTCGGAAGCCCTCTGGGTTGCGGAAAACATTCAAAAAAGACACAAGGGTGAAGCTACAGTTCTGGCTGCTGACCCACCCCCCTCTCCTGGGCTTGAAATTCCAGGGAAGTCAAGCGATGGTAGCAACCACTGAGAGATTAGGGTAAACAATGCCAGAAAGAGGTCCTCTATTCTGTTCTCCATGTATCTCTCTGAGAGGACATGCCCTCACCTGATCCACCCGAGCCAATAGGTGGCCCATGCAGGAGGAGACAACTGGCCGTGTGGTCCAAGTCGGCTGAGAGCACTAGACCCAGCGTCGCAGAGCCTCCTTGAAGCCAGAAAAAGAGCCCAGAAGTTCCCTGGTGTCCCTAGAGAAGGCACAGAAATTAGATGAGTTGAAAGCCTGGGACCTGGTCATTGGGCTTCTGGGCAAGAGGGGAGACGGCCTGTGGAAGGGACACTGCCTGCAACCCCTCTTGGACCAGACCCCACCTGTCTGCTTTGGGATACTGAGGATTAAGACGACAGTGAACTAGTGTAGAAGAGATGGTGTTCTAATGCTTGGCAGGTTTAACGCGATTGAAATTGTTGACATTCCTATTCTCCTTGTCCTCAGGACCACCATTAAGGGGAAGGGGCTTTCAAAGAAGCAAGAGGAGTTTATCACTTACAGCAGCCCTGTCAAGTGTCAATATCCAACCACTCCAGTCCCTTCCACCCCCTTGGCAGCCCCACTGCTTTCATAAGGACACAGATACATTCCCCTACAGGCTTTGGAGCAAACGTTAAGTTTTGATTTCTCTAAGATAAATGCCATAGTGCCATGACCTGCTCCTAAGGCGGTAGCAAGTCTATTTCTCAAAGAATCTGTGTGGAAGGGTTGAGCCACTCTATTGGACACCTGAAATTGATATTATACTGCATGTGAACGGGAATGTAACTCACGGCTTGGAAAAGGAAAAGAAACTCTTAACTGTTTTCAAGAGTCAGCTCTATCATTTTCCATTCCCAACTGTGATGTGGGAGTGATCCAGTCATTCCACATCCTGCCTTGCATTTGGTGGTGGGGTCTCTCTCTCCCTCACTGGCGCATTTGGTTTGAATCACTGTGATAGGTGTGCAGTGAGAGCTCACTGGAGTTTGCATTTGAATTGCCCCAATGGCAACTTTCTATGTGGTTTCCATCTGTCTACGCTTTGGTAAAGTTGGCAGGCCCTTTACTTTTTCCCCACCCCCCTCTATTTCCTTTTGCTAACTAGATTGCATGCTTACATGGGGATCAAATTCTGAGTTTCCATGCTTCAGACAGGAGTCCTCTATTAGCTATGTGATTTGGACCTATTTCCTCCAAGTTGGTAGCTTGTCTTTTGGGTCTTCTTAAGGAGGTCTTTCACACGGCACAGATTTACAATTCTGATTGTTGGATAAAGTCTAATTAATCAACTTTACCTTAGGGAAAATAATTTGATGTTCGACTGGTGGATTCTTTACCTAGCTTTCCATTCTGGAAATTTTTCCCCACATTTTCCCTATAAGATTTATCATTTTCCATGTAAGGCAGTGATTAATTTTGAGCTACTTTTTAAAATACTCTTTTTTTCTTTTTTTCCTTTGGGAGAGTGAACATGTGCATGAGCGGGCAGGGGCCTGGAGGGAGAAGGGAAAAGAGCATCCTCAAGCAGCCTCGCCAGTGAGCTTGGAGCCTGACTTTGTCCCGGGACGCTGAGAGCTTGACAAGAACCGAAATCAAGAGCTGGCTGCCGCACAGGCTGCCTCACCCAGGCAGCCTGAGTTAAGTTTTGTATAGGGTTTGATACTTAGATTGTGGTCCCCGGCCTCCTCGTCCTCCACCTCCTCCTCCCCTCTCCCGCTCCCTCTTCTGCTTCTCCTTCTTCTTTGCCTATGCATGTCCACTTGCTCTAGCACCATTTATTCAAAACGCTGTCACTCCTCCACTGAACGGCTTTTTACCTTTGTCAAGGCCCCATTCGACATATGGGTGTAGTTCACTTTCTGGGTCCTTGATTCTGTTCCACTTATCCATCTTTATTCTGTTCCATTGGTCTAGCTCTTCCCCAACACCACGCACTTTTGATTACTGTAGACGAATATCTTGAAATGGGGTAGAAGGATTCTTTTGGTTTTCTTCTTTAGTTTTAGTTTCTCCTCTTTTTCTAGGTTCTAAAATAGAAAGATTATAGTTTTGAGACTCCTTTTCTTTTTAGAGAGAGAGACAGAGACAGAGACAGAGAAAGGGAGAGAGAGATGATTAAGCAGCCACCATGCCCAGCACCAGCACAATGCAGGTTCAGCCTCACTATCCCAAGGTTGACCATGACCCGAGTCAAAATCAAGAGTTGGACTAACTGACTGAGCCACCCAGATGCTCCTCCTCCTTTCTAATGTATGCATTGAGTGCTAAAAATTGAGCTCTCTGTTGATTTAGCTGTGTCCCACCAATTTTAATACGTTGTAGTTTTATTTTCCTTCAGGTCAGTGCACTGAAATTTTATCTTTTGTCTCCGATAATCTAGAAAGTTACTTTCTACGTGTTTAGATTTTGTTATGTTTCTCCCTTTGATATCTAGTTTCATTTTTAACTTTTTTTTATAAGTGTCAAAGTTTAATTCCAAGACAATGCTACAGAGGGTTGCATTTTTTTCAGGTACACAATATAGAGATTCTCCTCCGCTGCCCAACGACTGTTAGCTCCTGTTGCCAGGCACTGATTTGCCTTGGAGTCTCGGGTGCACATCCCCCACCCCTACTCCCTTCAGCTCCTGTTGCCAGGCACTGGTTTGCATTGGAGACGGAACCCTCGTAGGGGTTCCAAGCAGTTTCTAGTGGCCGAGAGGACACTGGTGATCAGAGACAAAGCCCCCAGGCTCTCTGGAGCCAGCTGGTGGCCATTACAATGTCTCCCCACACAGTTCTGGAGCCGCTGTGGGCTCTCCGGGAACAGCTGTGGGCTTCTGGGTTGCCGATAATCGAACGTTGGCCACATGGGCCACGAGACTCTGGGTTTGGCTGGGAGATCCTCGTGTGCACTGTGTTGCTGGTGTTCATTCCAGTAAAGTGTGGACTCCGCTTAAGAGGAAGAAAGGGGCACTGTGCCCAGAATGAAGTATCTGGAAAAGACATGGAGAAGACCGACCCGGATGCACCAGCCCATGGAGCCGTCGCATCATCGGAGCACAAGGCCAGTCCTCTCCCGCTACAGCTCCTTGCTCTGGCTGCCCTGAATCAAGATGTCGGGTACTTTTCTGTGGGAGACGCTACGCAACTGCTGAAGGGAGTTCGGCAAAGGCTGTTGAAGAAGAGCCCTCACCAGCTCACCGATGAAAATCCCATCTGTGGAGCAGCCCAGGACGATGGAGAACCCCCTGCGAGGAATATGCCAGAAGACTTCAAGGACAGCCCTGATCTGCGGGGAAGTGCAGACCCTCTGTCTCAGGACATTGGCAGCTGTGGACTGAGAGGGCAGGAAGAGGCAGGGGAGGCAGGCAGGCCAGAGCTTCCTGACGGAGGTGTGCCGTGGCAGGCCCCCGCTGAGGGCCAGAGCCAACACCACACCCTCAGCCAGATCCTACTGACGGTGATGCATCTGCTAGAGCTCCTTCGAGATCATCTGGAAGGTGGGGGCTCAAGGAGGCAGGTGCAGACTGGCTCCTCCTCCACTGATCACGTGCCCCATGGGAGCCCCCTGAATCAAGGAAAGCCATCCAGGGCACTGAAGAAGGCACGTCAGGGGAATGAAGAGCTCCCAGGAAACACAACAATCCACCAAGCTGAGCAAGTATCTTTTCACCAGCGAAACAGCCTCCTGGAAAGGGAGATTCAGAAGCTGCACCTGAAGCTCGAGGCAGAGCCTAAGCTGTGCGAAGAGCACCTCAAACACCTGGAGAGGAAGATGATGGAGGAGAAGGCACGCTGCCTGCAAGTGAAGAACGAACTCGCCAAGGTGCGCAGGAAGGTGGATGCTGCCCACTGGAACTTAGGCCTCTACAAGAAGATGGCCGACGACCTGCACCGAGAATGGCAGAGAATCTCCTCCTTGCATGACCGAGAGCGCCTCCTGGTGGAGAACAGAAGTGAGGAGAGCCAGAAGGCTGTTCTGTGGTTAGAGAGGGAGTTCCAAAGGCTCAAGGAAGAAAACCATTGCCTCAGGCAGAAGCTGGCCAACTCTGGGCCCAAGGTCCAGCCTGTCTCCGGGGGGCCTCCTGCTCCTGCTCCTGCTCCTGCTCCAGCTCCAGCTCCTGCTCCTGCTCTTCTGGGCACAGCCTCCAAATGCCCTCAAGGGCCACAGGCTCCCCTGAAAGCCCAGAAGCCCAAGAAGGGAGCAAGGGTGCACTGGCCAGACTCCAAGTTCTCGGGTCCCCTGCAGGTCTGATTCCCTTTCCCAGCAGCCACCAACACTCACAACCAGAGCACAAAAGCTCCTGTGCTTCCTTACCCCTTCAGCCACACCCATTGCTCCTTTGACTGGAGATCCACCCCATTCTTGAACTGATGCTACCTATTCCCTATAGCCATGTGAGAGAGCATTTTTCATTGTTAAGGACCAAAAAAATAAAACGATCAAATTGCTGATCCTACTGCGACTGAGAATTGATTGTATGAAGGGATTCTATGCCAAGCAACCAAGGGTTTTAAGTGTCCTTTACTGATCACTTAATTGTCCCAATAACCCAGTGTGTCCTATACTACTGAGGTTCAGAGAGGGGACACAACTTGCCCCAAGATCACACAGCTAGTGAATTTCAGAGCTCCCATTCCAAGCCAAGGTTGTCTCATTACCCACTGATGTGAAAATAACTACCACTCCTACCACTACGATGACTTCTGCTTCTTCATTTCTGAGAGAGAGAAAGAGCGAGGGCACACACACATGCAAGCGGGGGAGGGGCAGGGAGAGAGAGATTCCTAGACAGCCTTCCCAATCAAGTGCACAACCAGACGCTGGGCTGGATTTCACAGACCATGGGACCACGCCCTGAGCCGAAATCAAGAGTCAGACGTTGACCTGACTAAGCCACACAGGCACCCTTCCCTTGTGCAAGGAACTTCTAGGCAAGCTGCTGTAAGGATCCCAGAAGGGCTTGACAAAATTTTCTCATAGGTCACGTTCTAGTTTGGATGCAAGGATTATGGTGATGCCTAGCTGAGGTAAAGTCCCAGCAAAGCATGGAGGGCAGCCTTTCAGGGTCTCCAACGATTCCCTTCGTGGGTACACCTCGTTTTGTGTTCCATACTCTACCACTGGATTAGAGTCAGGAACTCCTGCCTCACTTCGAAAGGACAGAATATGGCCCGAGAGATAGATAGCATGTCCCTTCTGAGGCTCGTAGACAAAGACACTGGTCTCCTCTTGGGCTTGCTCTCGCTCCCTCACCATTGGTTTCGAGGGAAGCCGCCTGCTCCTTGTGGGCTGTATGATGGAGAGGCCCATGTGGCAAGGAATGAATATTTCTTGCTCACCGCAATGGAGGACGTCTGGCTGCTAGGAGCCACCCGAGTGAGCACACAAGCAGATTTCCCGCCAACAAGCCTGGAGAAGGCTGAAGACCCACATGACATCTTGACTGCAGCCTTGTGAGAGATCCTGAGACACAGGTCCCTGGCTAGATGCACCTGGATGCCTGGCCCACGGAAACCATATGCGGTTATCAATTGGTGTTGTCGGAAGCCCTCTGGGTTGCGGAAAACATTCAAAAAAGACACAAGGGTGAAGCTACAGTTCTGGCTGCTGACCCACCCCCCTCTCCTGGGCTTGAAATTCCAGGGAAGTCAAGCGATGGTAGCAACCACTGAGAGATTAGGGTAAACAATGCCAGAAAGAGGTACTCTATTCTGTTCTCCATGTATCTCTCTGAGAGGACATGCCCTCACCTGATCCACCCGAGCCAATAGGTGGCCCATGCAGGAGGAGACAACTGGCCGTGTGGTCCAAGTCGGCTGAGAGCACTAGACCCAGCGTCGCAGAGCCTCCTTGAAGCCAGAAAAAGAGCCCAGAAGTTCCCTGGTGTCCCTAGAGAAGGCACAGAAATTATATGAGTTGAAAGCCTGGGATCTGGTCATTGGGCTTCTGGGCAAGAGGGGAGACGGCCTGTGGAAGGGACACTGCCTGCAACCCCTCTTGGACCAGACCCCACCTGTCTGCTTTGGGATACTGAGGATTAAGACGAGAGTGAACTAGTGTAGAAGAGATGGTGTTCTAATGCTTGGCAGGTTTAAAGCGATTGAAATTGTTGACATTCCTATTCTCCTCGTCCTCAGGACCACCATTAAGGGGAAGGGGCCTTCAAAGAAGCAAGAGGAGTTTATCACTTACAGCAGCCCTGTCAAGTGTCAATATCCAACCACTCCAGTCCCTTCCACCCCCTTGGCAGCCCCACTGCTTTCATAAGGACACAGATACATTCCCCTACAGGCTTTGGAGCAAACGTTAAGTTTTGATTTCTCTAAGATAAATGCCATAGTGCCATGACCTGCTCCTAAGGCGGTAGCAAGTCTAGTTCTCAAAGAATCTGTGTGGAAGGGTTGAGCCACTCTATTGGACACCTGAAATTGATATTATACTGCATGTGAACGGGAATGTAACTCACGGCTTGGAAAAGGAAAAGAAACTCTTAACTGTTTTCAAGAGTCAGCTCTATCATTTTCCATTCCCAACTGTGATGTGGGAGTGATCCAGTCATTCCACATCCTGCCTTGCATTTGGTGGTGGGGTCTCTCTCTCCCTCACTGGCGCATTTGGTTTGAATCACTGTGATAGGTGTGCAGTGAGAGCTCACTGGAGTTTGCATTTGAATTGCCCCAATGGCAACTTTCTATGTGGTTTCCATCTGTCTACGCTTTGGTAAAGTTGGCAGGCCCTTTACTTTTTCCCCACCCCCCTCTATTTCCTTTTGCTAACTAGATTGCATGCTTACATGGGGATCAAATTCTGAGTTTCCATGCTTCAGACAGGAGTCCTCTATTAGCTATGTGATTTGGACCTATTTCCTCCAAGTTGGTAGCTTGTCTTTTGGGTCTTCTTAAGGAGGTCTTTCACACGGCACAGATTTACAATTCTGATTGTTGGATAAAGTCTAATTAATCAACTTTACCTTAGGGAAAATAATTTGATGTTCGACTGGTGGATTCTTTACCTAGCTTTCCATTCTGGAAATTTTTCCCCACATTTTCCCTATAAGATTTATCATTTTCCATGTAAGGCAGTGATTAATTTTGAGCTACTTTTTAAAATACTCTTTTTTTCTTTTTTTCCTTTGGGAGAGTGAACATGTGCATGAGCGGGCAGGGGCCTGGAGGGAGAAGGGAAAAGAGCATCCTCAAGCAGCCTCGCCAGTGAGCTTGGAGCCTGACTTTGTCCCGGGACGCTGAGAGCTTGACAAGAACCGAAATCAAGAGCTGGCTGCCGCATAGGCTGCCTCACCCAGGCAGCCTGAGTTAAGTTTTGTATAGGGTTTGATACTTAGATTGTGGTCCCCGGCCTCCTCGTCCTCCACCTCCTCCTCCCCTCTCCCGCTCCCTCTTCTGCTTCTCCTTCTTCTTTGCCTATGCATGTCCACTTGCTCTAGCACCATTTATTCAAAACGCTGTCACTCCTCCACTGAACGGCTTTTTACCTTTGTCAAGGCCCCATTCGACATATGGGCGTAGTTCTCTTTCTGGGTCCCTGATTCTGTTCCACTTATCCATCTGTATTCTGTTCCATTGGTCTAGCTCTTCACCAACACCACGCACTTTTGATTACTGTAGACGAATATCTTGAAATGGGGTAGAAGGATTCTTCTGGTTTTCTTCTTTAGTTTTAGTTTCTCCTCTTTTTCTAGGTTCTAAAATAGAAAGATTATAGTTTTGAGACTCCTTTTCTTTTTAGAGAGAGAGACAGAGACAGAGACAGAGAAAGGGAGAGAGAGATGATTAAGCAGCCACCATGCCCAGCACCAGCACAATGCAGGTTCAGCCTCACTATCCCAAGGTTGACCATGACCCGAGTCAAAATCAAGAGTTGGACTAACTGACTGAGCCACCCAGATGCTCCTCCTCCTTTCTAATGTATGCATTGAGTGCTAAAAATTGAGCTCTCTGTTGATTTAGCTGTGTCCCACCAATTTTAATACGTTGTAGTTTTATTTTCCTTCGGGTCAGTGCACTGAAATTTTATCTTTTGTCTCCGATAATCTAGAAAGTTACTTTCTACGTGTTTAGATTTTGTTATGTTTCTCCCTTTGATATCTAGTTTCATTTTTAACTTTTTTTTATAAGTGTCAAAGTTTAATTCCAAGACAATGCTACAGAGGGTTGCATTTTTTTCAGGTACACAATATAGAGATTCTCCTCCGCTGCCCAACGACTGTTAGCTCCTGTTGCCAGGCACTGATTTGCCTTGGAGTCTCGGGTGCACCTCCCCCACCCCTACTCCCTTCAGCTCCTGTTGCCAGGCACTGGTTTGCATTGGAGACGGAACCCTCGTAGGGGTTCCAAGCAGTTTCTAGTGGCCGAGAGGACACTGGTGATCAGAGACAAAGCCCCCAGGCTCTCTGGAGCCAGCTGGTGGCCATTACAATGTCTCCCCACACAGTTCTGGAGCCGCTGTGGGCTCTCCGGGAACAGCTGTGGGCTTCTGGGTTGCCGATAATCGAACGTTGGCCACATGGGCCACGAGACTCTGGGTTTGGCTGGGAGATCCTCGTGTGCACTGTGTTGCTGGTGTTCATTCCAGTAAAGTGTGGACTCCGCTTAAGAGGAAGAAAGGGGCACTGTGCCCAGAATGAAGTATCTGGAAAAGACATGGAGAAGACCGACCCGGATGCACCAGCCCATGGAGCCGTCGCATCATCGGAGCACAAGGCCAGTCCTCTCCCGCTACAGATCCTTGCTCTGGCTGCCCTGAATCAAGATGTCGGGTACTTTTCTGTGGGAGACGCTACGCAACTGCTGAAGGGAGTTCGGCAAAGGCTGTTGAAGAAGAGCCCTCACCAGCTCACCGATGAAAATCCCATCTGTGGAGCAGCCCAGGACGATGGAGAACCCCCTGCGAGGAATATGCCAGAAGACTTCAAGGACAGCCCTGATCTGCGGGGAAGTGCAGACCCTCTGTCTCAGGACATTGGCAGCTGTGGACTGAGAGGGCAGGAAGAGGCAGGGGAGGCAGGCAGGCCAGAGCTTCCTGACGGAGGTGTGCCGTGGCAGGCCCCCGCTGAGGGCCAGAGCCAACACCACACCCTCAGCCAGATCCTACTGACGGTGATGCATCTGCTAGAGCTCCTTCGGGATCATCTGGAAGGTGGGGGCTCAAGGAGGCAGGTGCAGACTGGCTCCTCCTCCACTGATCACGTGCCCCGTGGGAGCCCCCTGAATCAAGGAAAGCCATCCAGGGCACTGAAGAAGGCACGTCAGGGGAATGAAGAGCTCCCAGGAAACACAACAATCCACCAAGCTGAGCAAGTATCTTTTCACCAGCGAAACAGCCTCCTGGAAAGGGAGATTCAGAAGCTGCACCTGAAGCTCGAGGCAGAGCCTAAGCTGTGCGAAGAGCACCTCAAACACCTGGAGAGGAAGATGATGGAGGAGAAGGCACGCTGCCTGCAAGTGAAGAACGAACTCGCCAAGGTGCGCAGGAAGGTGGATGCTGCCCACTGGAACTTAGGCCTCTACAAGAAGATGGCCGACGACCTGCACCGAGAATGGCAGAGAATCTCCTCCTTGCATGACCGAGAGCGCCTCCTGGTGGAGAACAGAAGTGAGGAGAGCCAGAAGGCTGTTCTGTGGGCAGAGAGGGAGTTCCAAAGGCTCAAGGAAGAAAACCATTGCCTCAGGCAGAAGCTGGCCAACTCTGGGCCCAAGGTCCAGCCTGTCTCCGGGGGGCCTCCTGCTCCTGCTCCTGCTCCTGCTCCAGCTCCAGCTCCTGCTCCTGCTCTTCTGGGCACAGCCTCCAAATGCCCTCAAGGGCCACAGGCTCCCCTGAAAGCCCAGAAGCCCAAGAAGGGAGCAAGGGTGCACTGGCCAGACTCCAAGTTCTCGGGTCCCCTGCAGGTCTGATTCCCTTTCCCAGCAGCCACCAACACTCACAACCAGAGCACAAAAGCTCCTGTGCTTCCTTACCCCTTCAGCCACACCCATTGCTCCTTTGACTGGAGATCCACCCCATTCTTGAACTGATGCTACCTATTCCCTATAGCCATGTGAGAGAGCATTTTTCATTGTTAAGGACCAAAAAAATAAAACGATCAAATTGCTGATCCTACTGCGACTGAGAATTGATTGTATGAAGGGATTCTATGCCAAGCAACCAAGGGTTTTAAGTGTCCTTTACTGATCACTTAATTGTCCCAATAACCCAGTGTGTCCTATACTACTGAGGTTCAGAGAGGGGACACAACTTGCCCCAAGATCACACAGCTAGTGAATTTCAGAGCTCCCATTCCAAGCCAAGGTTGTCTCATTACCCACTGATGTGAAAATAACTACCACTCCTACCACTACGATGACTTCTGCTTCTTCATTTCTGAGAGAGAGAAAGAGCGAGGGCACACACACATGCAAGCGGGGGAGGGGCAGGGAGAGAGAGATTCCTAGACAGCCTTCCCAATCAAGTGCACAACCAGACGCTGGGCTGGATTTCACAGACCATGGGACCACGCCCTGAGCCGAAATCAAGAGTCAGACGTTGACCTGACTAAGCCACACAGGCACCCTTCCCTTGTGCAAGGAACTTCTAGGCAAGCTGCTGTAAGGATCCCAGAAGGGCTTGACAAAATTTTCTCATAGGTCACGTTCTAGTTTGGATGCAAGGATTATGGTGATGCCTAGCTGATGTAAAGTCCCAGCAAAGCATGGAGGGCAGCCTTTCAGGGTCTCCAACGATTCCCTTCGTGGGTACACCTCGTTTTGTGTTCCATACTCTACCACTGGATTAGAGTCAGGAACTCCTGCCTCACTTCGAAAGGACAGAATATGGCCCGAGAGATAGATAGCATGTCCCTTCTGAGGCTCGTAGACAAAGACACTGGTCTCCTCTTGGGCTTGCTCTCGCTCCCTCACCATTGGTTTCGAGGGAAGCCGCCTGCTCCTTGTGGGCTGTATGATGGAGAGGCCCATGTGGCAAGGAATGAATATTTCTTGCTCACCGCAATGGAGGACGTCTGGCTGCTAGGAGCCACCCGAGTGAGCACACAAGCAGATTTCCCGCCAACAAGCCTGGAGAAGGCTGAAGACCCACATGACATCTTGACTGCAGCCTTGTGAGAGATCCTGAGACACAGGTCCCTGGCTAGATGCACCTGGATGCCTGGCCCACGGAAACCATATGCGGTTATCAATTGGTGTTGTCGGAAGCCCTCTGGGTTGCGGAAAACATTCAAAAAAGACACAAGGGTGAAGCTACAGTTCTGGCTGCTGACCCACCCCCCTCTCCTGGGCTTGAAATTCCAGGGAAGTCAAGCGATGGTAGCAACCACTGAGAGATTAGGGTAAACAATGCCAGAAAGAGGTACTCTATTCTGTTCTCCATGTATCTCTCTGAGAGGACATGCCCTCACCTGATCCACCCGAGCCAATAGGTGGCCCATGCAGGAGGAGACAACTGGCCGTGTGGTCCAAGTCGGCTGAGAGCACTAGACCCAGCGTCGCAGAGCCTCCTTGAAGCCAGAAAAAGAGCCCAGAAGTTCCCTGGTGTCCCTAGAGAAGGCACAGAAATTATATGAGTTGAAAGCCTGGGATCTGGTCATTGGGCTTCTGGGCAAGAGGGGAGACGGCCTGTGGAAGGGACACTGCCTGCAACCCCTCTTGGACCAGACCCCACCTGTCTGCTTTGGGATACTGAGGATTAAGACGAGAGTGAACTAGTGTAGAAGAGATGGTGTTCTAATGCTTGGCAGGTTTAAAGCGATTGAAATTGTTGACATTCCTATTCTCCTCGTCCTCAGGACCACCATTAAGGGGAAGGGGCCTTCAAAGAAGCAAGAGGAGTTTATCACTTACAGCAGCCCTGTCAAGTGTCAATATCCAACCACTCCAGTCCCTTCCACCCCCTTGGCAGCCCCACTGCTTTCATAAGGACACAGATACATTCCCCTACAGGCTTTGGAGCAAACGTTAAGTTTTGATTTCTCTAAGATAAATGCCATAGTGCCATGACCTGCTCCTAAGGCGGTAGCAAGTCTAGTTCTCAAAGAATCTGTGTGGAAGGGTTGAGCCACTCTATTGGACACCTGAAATTGATATTATACTGCATGTGAACGGGAATGTAACTCACGGCTTGGAAAAGGAAAAGAAACTCTTAACTGTTTTCAAGAGTCAGCTCTATCATTTTCCATTCCCAACTGTGATGTGGGAGTGATCCAGTCATTCCACATCCTGCCTTGCATTTGGTGGTGGGGTCTCTCTCTCCCTCACTGGCGCATTTGGTTTGAATCACTGTGATAGGTGTGCAGTGAGAGCTCACTGGAGTTTGCATTTGAATTGCCCCAATGGCAACTTTCTATGTGGTTTCCATCTGTCTACGCTTTGGTAAAGTTGGCAGGCCCTTTACTTTTTCCCCACCCCCCTCTATTTCCTTTTGCTAACTAGATTGCATGCTTACATGGGGATCAAATTCTGAGTTTCCATGCTTCAGACAGGAGTCCTCTATTAGCTATGTGATTTGGACCTATTTCCTCCAAGTTGGTAGCTTGTCTTTTGGGTCTTCTTAAGGAGGTCTTTCACACGGCACAGATTTACAATTCTGATTGTTGGATAAAGTCTAATTAATCAACTTTACCTTAGGGAAAATAATTTGATGTTCGACTGGTGGATTCTTTACCTAGCTTTCCATTCTGGAAATTTTTCCCCACATTTTCCCTATAAGATTTATCATTTTCCATGTAAGGCAGTGATTAATTTTGAGCTACTTTTTAAAATACTCTTTTTTTCTTTTTTTCCTTTGGGAGAGTGAACATGTGCATGAGCGGGCAGGGGCCTGGAGGGAGAAGGGAAAAGAGCATCCTCAAGCAGCCTCGCCAGTGAGCTTGGAGCCTGACTTTGTCCCGGGACGCTGAGAGCTTGACAAGAACCGAAATCAAGAGCTGGCTGCCGCATAGGCTGCCTCACCCAGGCAGCCTGAGTTAAGTTTTGTATAGGGTTTGATACTTAGATTGTGGTCCCCGGCCTCCTCGTCCTCCACCTCCTCCTCCCCTCTCCCGCTCCCTCTTCTGCTTCTCCTTCTTCTTTGCCTATGCATGTCCACTTGCTCTAGCACCATTTATTCAAAACGCTGTCACTCCTCCACTGAACGGCTTTTTACCTTTGTCAAGGCCCCATTCGACATATGGGCGTAGTTCTCTTTCTGGGTCCCTGATTCTGTTCCACTTATCCATCTGTATTCTGTTCCATTGGTCTAGCTCTTCACCAACACCACGCACTTTTGATTACTGTAGACGAATATCTTGAAATGGGGTAGAAGGATTCTTCTGGTTTTCTTCTTTAGTTTTAGTTTCTCCTCTTTTTCTAGGTTCTAAAATAGAAAGATTATAGTTTTGAGACTCCTTTTCTTTTTAGAGAGAGAGACAGAGACAGAGACAGAGAAAGGGAGAGAGAGATGATTAAGCAGCCACCATGCCCAGCACCAGCACAATGCAGGTTCAGCCTCACTATCCCAAGGTTGACCATGACCCGAGTCAAAATCAAGAGTTGGACTAACTGACTGAGCCACCCAGATGCTCCTCCTCCTTTCTAATGTATGCATTGAGTGCTAAAAATTGAGCTCTCTGTTGATTTAGCTGTGTCCCACCAATTTTAATACGTTGTAGTTTTATTTTCCTTCGGGTCAGTGCACTGAAATTTTATCTTTTGTCTCCGATAATCTAGAAAGTTACTTTCTACGTGTTTAGATTTTGTTATGTTTCTCCCTTTGATATCTAGTTTCATTTTTAACTTTTTTTTATAAGTGTCAAAGTTTAATTCCAAGACAATGCTACAGAGGGTTGCATTTTTTTCAGGTACACAATATAGAGATTCTCCTCCGCTGCCCAACGACTGTTAGCTCCTGTTGCCAGGCACTGATTTGCCTTGGAGTCTCGGGTGCACCTCCCCCACCCCTACTCCCTTCAGCTCCTGTTGCCAGGCACTGGTTTGCATTGGAGACGGAACCCTCGTAGGGGTTCCAAGCAGTTTCTAGTGGCCGAGAGGACACTGGTGATCAGAGACAAAGCCCCCAGGCTCTCTGGAGCCAGCTGGTGGCCATTACAATGTCTCCCCACACAGTTCTGGAGCCGCTGTGGGCTCTCCGGGAACAGCTGTGGGCTTCTGGGTTGCCGATAATCGAACGTTGGCCACATGGGCCACGAGACTCTGGGTTTGGCTGGGAGATCCTCGTGTGCACTGTGTTGCTGGTGTTCATTCCAGTAAAGTGTGGACTCCGCTTAAGAGGAAGAAAGGGGCACTGTGCCCAGAATGAAGTATCTGGAAAAGACATGGAGAAGACCGACCCGGATGCACCAGCCCATGGAGCCGTCGCATCATCGGAGCACAAGGCCAGTCCTCTCCCGCTACAGATCCTTGCTCTGGCTGCCCTGAATCAAGATGTCGGGTACTTTTCTGTGGGAGACGCTACGCAACTGCTGAAGGGAGTTCGGCAAAGGCTGTTGAAGAAGAGCCCTCACCAGCTCACCGATGAAAATCCCATCTGTGGAGCAGCCCAGGACGATGGAGAACCCCCTGCGAGGAATATGCCAGAAGACTTCAAGGACAGCCCTGATCTGCGGGGAAGTGCAGACCCTCTGTCTCAGGACATTGGCAGCTGTGGACTGAGAGGGCAGGAAGAGGCAGGGGAGGCAGGCAGGCCAGAGCTTCCTGACGGAGGTGTGCCGTGGCAGGCCCCCGCTGAGGGCCAGAGCCAACACCACACCCTCAGCCAGATCCTACTGACGGTGATGCATCTGCTAGAGCTCCTTCGGGATCATCTGGAAGGTGGGGGCTCAAGGAGGCAGGTGCAGACTGGCTCCTCCTCCACTGATCACGTGCCCCGTGGGAGCCCCCTGAATCAAGGAAAGCCATCCAGGGCACTGAAGAAGGCACGTCAGGGGAATGAAGAGCTCCCAGGAAACACAACAATCCACCAAGCTGAGCAAGTATCTTTTCACCAGCGAAACAGCCTCCTGGAAAGGGAGATTCAGAAGCTGCACCTGAAGCTCGAGGCAGAGCCTAAGCTGTGCGAAGAGCACCTCAAACACCTGGAGAGGAAGATGATGGAGGAGAAGGCACGCTGCCTGCAAGTGAAGAACGAACTCGCCAAGGTGCGCAGGAAGGTGGATGCTGCCCACTGGAACTTAGGCCTCTACAAGAAGATGGCCGACGACCTGCACCGAGAATGGCAGAGAATCTCCTCCTTGCATGACCGAGAGCGCCTCCTGGTGGAGAACAGAAGTGAGGAGAGCCAGAAGGCTGTTCTGTGGGCAGAGAGGGAGTTCCAAAGGCTCAAGGAAGAAAACCATTGCCTCAGGCAGAAGCTGGCCAACTCTGGGCCCAAGGTCCAGCCTGTCTCCGGGGGGCCTCCTGCTCCTGCTCCTGCTCCTGCTCCAGCTCCAGCTCCTGCTCCTGCTCTTCTGGGCACAGCCTCCAAATGCCCTCAAGGGCCACAGGCTCCCCTGAAAGCCCAGAAGCCCAAGAAGGGAGCAAGGGTGCACTGGCCAGACTCCAAGTTCTCGGGTCCCCTGCAGGTCTGATTCCCTTTCCCAGCAGCCACCAACACTCACAACCAGAGCACAAAAGCTCCTGTGCTTCCTTACCCCTTCAGCCACACCCATTGCTCCTTTGACTGGAGATCCACCCCATTCTTGAACTGATGCTACCTATTCCCTATAGCCATGTGAGAGAGCATTTTTCATTGTTAAGGACCAAAAAAATAAAACGATCAAATTGCTGATCCTACTGCGACTGAGAATTGATTGTATGAAGGGATTCTATGCCAAGCAACCAAGGGTTTTAAGTGTCCTTTACTGATCACTTAATTGTCCCAATAACCCAGTGTGTCCTATACTACTGAGGTTCAGAGAGGGGACACAACTTGCCCCAAGATCACACAGCTAGTGAATTTCAGAGCTCCCATTCCAAGCCAAGGTTGTCTCATTACCCACTGATGTGAAAATAACTACCACTCCTACCACTACGATGACTTCTGCTTCTTCATTTCTGAGAGAGAGAAAGAGCGAGGGCACACACACATGCAAGCGGGGGAGGGGCAGGGAGACAGAGATTCCTAGACAGCCTTCGACTCAAGTGCACAACCAGACGCTGGGCTGGATTTCACAGACCATGGGAACACGCCCTGAGCCGAAATCAAGAGTCAGACGTTGACCTGACTAAGCCACACAGGCACCCTTCCCTTGTGCAAGGAACTTCTAGGCAAGCTGCTGTAAGGATCCCAGAAGGGCTTGACAAAATTTTCTCATAGGTCACGTTCTAGTTTGGATGCAAGGATTATGGTGATGCCTAGCTGAGGTAAAGTCCCAGCAAAGCATGGAGGGCAGCCTTTCAGGGTCTCCAACGATTCCCTTCGTGGGTACACCTCGTTTTGTGTTCCATACTCTACCACTGGATTAGAGTCAGGAACTCCTGCCTCACTTCGAAAGGACAGAATATGGCCCGAGAGATAGATAGCATGTCCCTTCTGAGGCTCGTAGACAAAGACACTGGTCTCCTCTTGGGCTTGCTCTCGCTCCCTCACCATTGGTTTCGAGGGAAGCCGCCTGCTCCTTGTGGGCTGTATGTTGGAGAGGCCCATGTGGCAAGGAATGAATATTTCTTGCTCACCGCAATGGAGGACCTCTGGCTGCTAGGAGCCACCCGAGTGAGCACACAAGCAGATTTCCCGCCAACAAGCCTGGAGATGACTGAAGACCCACATGACATCTTGACTGCAGCCTTGTGAGAGATCCTGAGACACAGGTCCCTGGCTAGATGCACCTGGATGCCTGGCCCACGGAAACCATATGCGGTTATCAATTGGTGTTGTCGGAAGCCCTCTGGGTTGCGGAAAACATTCAAAAAAGACACAAGGGTGAAGCCACAGTTCTGGCTGCTGACCCACCCCCCTCTCCTGGGCTTGAAATTCCAGGGAAGTCAAGCGATGGTAGCAACCACTGAGAGATTAGGGTAAACAATGCCAGAAAGAGGTCCTCTATTCTGTTCTCCATGTATCTCTCTGAGAGGACATGCCCTCACCTGATCCACCCGAGCCAATAGGTGGCCCATGCAGGAGGAGACAACTGGCCGTTTGGTCCACGTCGGCTGAGAGCACTAGACCCAGCGTCGCAGAGCCTCCTTGAAGCCAGAAAAAGAGCCCAGAAGTTCCCTGGTGTCCCTAGAGAAGGCACAGAAATTAGATGAGTTGAAAGCCTAGGACCTGGTCATTGGGCTTCTGGGCAAGAGGGGAGATGGCCTGTGGAAGGGACACTGCCTGCAACCCCTCTTGGACCAGACCCCACCTGTCTGCTTTGGCATACTGAGGATTAAGACGAGAGTGAACTAGTGTAGAAGAGATGGTGTTCTAATGCTTGGCAGGTTTAAAGCGATTGAAATCGTTGACATTCCTATTCTCCTCGTCCTCAGGACCACCATTAAGGGGAAGGGGCCTTCAAAGAAGCAAGAGGAGTTTATCACTTACAGCAGCCCTGTCAAGTGTCAATATCCAACCACTCCAGTCCCTTCCACCCCCTTGGCAGCCCCACTGCTTTCATAAGGACACAGATACATTCCCCTACAGGCTTTGGAGCAAACGTTAAGTTTTGATTTCTCTAAGATAAATGCCATAGTGCCATGACCTGCTCCTATGGCGGTAGCAAGTCTAGTTCTCAAAGAATCTGTGTGGAAGGGTTGAGCCACTCCATTGGACACCTGAAATTGATATTATACTGCATGTGAACGGGAATGTAACTCACGGCTTGGAAAAGGAAAAGAAACTCTTAACTGTTTTCAAGAGTCAGCTCTATCATTTTCCATTCCCAACTGTGATGCGGGAGTGATCCAGTCATTCCACATCCTGCCTTGCATTTGGTGGTGGGGTCTCTCTCTCCCTCTCTGGCGCATTCGGTTTGAATCACTGTGATAGGTGTGCAGTGAGAGCTCACTGGAGTTTTCATTTGAATTGCCCCAATGGCAACTTTCTATGTGGTTTCCATCTGTCTACGCTTTGGTAAAGGTGGCAGGCCCTTTACTTTTTCCCCACCCCCCTTCTATTTCCTTTTGCTAACTAGATTGCATGCTTACTTGGGGATCAAATTCTGAGTTTCCATGCTTCAGACAGGAGTCCTCTATTAGCTATGTGATTTGGACCTATTTCCTCCAAGTTGGTAGCTTGTCTTTTGGGTCTTCTTAAGGAGGTCTTTCACACGGCACAGATTTACAATTCTGATTGTTGGATAAAGTCTAATTAATCAACTTTACCTTAGGGAAAATAATTTGATGTTCGACGGGAGGATTCTGTACCTAGCTTTCCATTCTGGAAATTTTTCCCCACATTTTCCCTATAAGATTTATCATTTTCCATGTAAGGCAGTGATTAATTTTGAGCTACTTTTTAAAATACTCTTTTTTTCTTTTTTTCCTTTGGGAGAGTGAACATGTGCATGAGCGGGCAGGGGCCTGGAGGGAGAAGGGAAAAGAGCATCCTCAAGCAGCCTCGCCAGTGAGCTTGGAGCCTGACTTTGTCCCGGGACGCTGAGAGCTTGACAAGAGCCGAAATCAAGAGCTGGCTGCCGCACAGGCTGCCTCACCCAGGCAGCCTGAGTTAAGTTTTGTATAGAGTTTGATACTTAGATTGTGGTCCCCGGCCTCCTCGTCCTCCACCTCCTCCTCCCCTCTCCCGCTCCCTCTTCTGCTTCTCCTTCTTCTTTGCCTATGCATGTCCACTTGCTCTAGCACCATTTATTCAAAATGCTGTCACTCCTCCACTGAACGGCTTTTTACCTTTGTCAAGGCCCCATTCGACATATGGGTGTAGTTCTCTTTCTGGGACCCTGATTCTGTTCCACTTATCCATCTTTATTCTGTTCCATTGGTCTAGCTCTTCACCAACACCACGCACTTTTGATTACTGTAGACGAATATCTTGAAATGGGGTAGAAGGATTCTTCTGGTTTTCTTCTTTAGTTTTAGTTTCTCCTCTTTTTCTAGGTTCTAAAATAGAAAGATTATAGTTTTGAGACTCCTTTCCTTTTTAGAGAGAGAGAGAGAGATAGACACAGAGACAGAGACAGAGACAGAGACAGAGAAACAGAAGCAGTGCAGAAAGAGAGAGAGATGATTAAGCAGCCACCATGCCCAGCACCAGCACAATGCAGGTTCAGCCTCATTATCCCAAGGTTGACCATGACCCGAGTCAAAATCAAGAGTTGGACTAACTGACTGAGCCACCCAGATGCTCCTCCTCCTTTCTAATGTATGCATTGAGTGCTAAAAATGGAGCTCTCTGTTGATTTAGCTGTGTCCCATCAATTTTAATACGTTGTAGTTTTATTTTCCTTCGGGTCAGTGCACTGAAATTTTATCTTTTGTCTCCGATAATCTAGAAAGTTACTTTCTACGTGTTTAGATTTTGTTATCTTTCTCCCTTTGATATCTAGTTTCATTTTTAACTTTTTTTTATAAGTGTCAAAGTTTAATTCCAAGACAATGCTACATAGGGTTGCATTTTTTTCAGGTCCACAATATAGAGATTCTCCTCCGCTGCCCAACGACTGTTAGCTCCTGTTGCCAGGCACTGATTTGCATTGGAGTCTCGGGTGCACCTGCCCCACCCCTACTCCCTTCAGCTCCTGTTGCCAGGCACTGGTTTGCATTGGAGACGGAACCCTCGTAGGGGTTCCAAGCAGTTTCTAGTGGCCGAGAGGACACTGGTGATCAGAGACAAAGCCCCCAGGCTCTCTGGAGCCAGCTGGTGGCCATTACAATGTCTCCCCACACAGTTCTGGAGCCGCTGTGGGCTCTCCGGGAACAGCTGTGGGCTTCTGGGTTGCCGATAATCGAACGTTGGCCACATGGGCCACGAGACTCTGGGTTTGGCTGGGAGATCCTCGTGTGCACTGTGTTGCTGGTGTTCATTCCAGTAAAGTGTGGACTCCGCTTAAGAGGAAGAAAGGGGCCCTGTGCCCAGAATGAAGTATCTGGAAAAGACATGGAGAAGACCGACCCGGATGCACCAGCCCATGGAGCCGTCGCATCATCGGAGCACAAGGCCAGTCCTCTCCCGCTACAGATCCTTGCTCTGGCTGCCCTGAATCAAGATGTCGGGTACTTTTCTGTGGGAGACGCTACGCAACTGCTGAAGGGAGTTCGGCAAAGGCTGTTGAAGAAGAGCCCTCACCAGCTCACCGATGAAAATCCCATCTGTGGAGCAGCCCAGGACGATGGAGAACCCCCTGCGAGGAATATGCCAGAAGACTTCAAGGACAGCCCTGATCTGCGGGGAAGTGCAGACCCTCTGTCTCAGGACATTGGCAGCTGTGGACTGAGAGGGCAGGAAGAGGCAGGGGAGGCAGGCAGGCCAGAGCTTCCTGACGGAGGTGTGCCGTGGCAGGCCCCCGCTGAGGGCCAGAGCCAACACCACACCCTCAGCCAGATCCTACTGACGGTGATGCATCTGCTAGAGCTCCTTCGAGATCATCTGGAAGGTGGGGGCTCAAGGAGGCAGGTGCAGACTGGCTCCTCCTCCACTGATCACGTGCCCCGTGGGAGCCCCCTGAATCAAGGAAAGCCATCCAGGGCACTGAAGAAGGCACGTCAGGGGAATGAAGAGCTCCCAGGAAACACAACAATCCACCAAGCTGAGCAAGTATCTTTTCACCAGCGAAACAGCCTCCTGGAAAGGGAGATTCAGAAGCTGCACCTGAAGCTCGAGGCAGAGCCTAAGCTGTGCGAAGAGCACCTCAAACACCTGGAGAGGAAGATGATGGAGGAGAAGGCACGCTGCCTGCAAGTGAAGAACGAACTCGCCAAGGTGCGCAGGAAGGTGGATGCTGCCCACTGGAACTTAGGCCTCTACAAGAAGATGGCCGACGACCTGCACCGAGAATGGCAGAGAATCTCCTCCTTGCATGACCGAGAGCGCCTCCTGGTGGAGAACAGAAGTGAGGAGAGCCAGAAGGCTGTTCTGTGGGCAGAGAGGGAGTTCCAAAGGCTCAAGGAAGAAAACCATTGCCTCAGGCAGAAGCTGGCCAACTCTGGGCCCAAGGTCCAGCCTGTCTCCGGGGGGCCTCCTGCTCCTGCTCCTGCTCCTGCTCCAGCTCCAGCTCCTGCTCCTGCTCCTGCTCTTCTGGGCACAGCCTCCAAATGCCCTCAAGGGCCACAGGCTCCCCTCAAAGCCCAGAAGCCCAAGAAGGGAGAAAGGGTGCACTGGCCAGACTCCAAGTTCTCGGGTCCCCTGCAGGTCTGATTCCCTTTCCCAGCAGCCACCAACACTCACAACCAGAGCACAAAAGCTCCTGTGCTTCCTTACCCCTTCAGCCACACCCATTGCTCCTTTGACTGGAGATCCACCCCATTCTTGAACTGATGCTACCTATTCCCTATAGCCATGTGAGAGAGCATTTTTCATTGTTAAGGACCAAAAAAATAAAACGATCAAATTGCTGATCCTACTGCGACTGAGAATTGATTGTATGAAGGGATTCTATGCCAAGCAACGAAGGGTTTTAAGTGTCCTTTACTGATCACTTAATTGTCCCAATAACCCAGTGTGTCCTATACTACTGAGGTTCAGAGAGGGGACACAACTTGCCCCAAGATCACACAGTTGGTGAATTTCAGAGCTCCCATTCCAAGCCAAGGTTGTCTCATTACCCACTGATGTGAAAATAACTACCACTCCTACCACTACGATGACTTCTGCTTCTTCATTTCTGAGAGAGAGAAAGAGCGAGGGCACACACACATGCAAGCGGGGGAGGGGCAGGGAGACAGAGATTCCTAGACAGCCTTCGACTCAAGTGCACAACCAGACGCTGGGCTGGATTTCACAGACCATGGGAACACGCCCTGAGCCAAAATCAAGAGTCAGACGTTGACCTGACTAAGCCACACAGGCACCCTTCCCTTGTGCAAGGAACTTCTAGGCAAGCTGCTGTAAGGATCCCAGAAGGGCTTGACAAAATTTTCTCATAGGTCACGTTCTAGTTTGGATGCAAGGATTATGGTGATGCCTAGCTGAGGTAAAGTCCCAGCAAAGCATGGAGGGCAGCCTTTCAGGGTCTCCAACGATTCCCTTCGTGGGTACACCTCGTTTTGTGTTCCATACTCTACCACTGGATTAGAGTCAGGAACTCCTGCCTCACTTCGAAAGGACAGAATATGGCCCGAGAGATAGATAGCATGTCCCTTCTGAGGCTCGTAGACAAAGACACTGGTCTCCTCTTGGGCTTGCTCTCGCTCCCTCACCATTGGTTTCGAGGGAAGCCGCCTGCTCCTTGTGGGCTGTATGTTGGAGAGGCCCATGTGGCAAGGAATGAATATTTCTTGCTCACCGCAATGGAGGACCTCTGGCTGCTAGGAGCCACCCGAGTGAGCACACAAGCAGATTTCCCGCCAACAAGCCTGGAGATGACTGAAGACCCACATGACATCTTGACTGCAGCCTTGTGAGAGATCCTGAGACACAGGTCCCTGGCTAGATGCACCTGGATGCCTGGCCCACGGAAACCATATGCGGTTATCAATTGGTGTTGTCGGAAGCCCTCTGGGTTGCGGAAAACATTCAAAAAAGACACAAGGGTGAAGCCACAGTTCTGGCTGCTGACCCACCCCCCTCTCCTGGGCTTGAAATTCCAGGGAAGTCAAGCGATGGTAGCAACCACTGAGAGATTAGGGTAAACAATGCCAGAAAGAGGTCCTCTATTCTGTTCTCCATGTATCTCTCTGAGAGGACATGCCCTCACCTGATCCACCCGAGCCAATAGGTGGCCCATGCAGGAGGAGACAACTGGCCGTGTGGTCCAAGTCGGCTGAGAGCACTAGACCCAGCGTCGCAGAGCCTCCTTGAAGCCAGAAAAAGAGCCCAGAAGTTCCCTGGTGTCCCTAGAGAAGGCACAGAAATTAGATGAGTTGAAAGCCTAGGACCTGGTCATTGGGCTTCTGGGCAAGAGGGGAGATGGCCTGTGGAAGGGACACTGCCTGCAACCCCTCTTGGACCAGACCCCACCTGTCTGCTTTGGCATACTGAGGATTAAGACGAGAGTGAACTAGTGTAGAAGAGATGGTGTTCTAATGCTTGGCAGGTTTAAAGCGATTGAAATCGTTGACATTCCTATTCTCCTCGTCCTCAGGACCACCATTAAGGGGAAGGGGCCTTCAAAGAAGCAAGAGGAGTTTATCACTTACAGCAGCCCTGTCAAGTGTCAATATCCAACCACTCCAGTCCCTTCCACCCCCTTGGCAGCCCCACTGCTTTCATAAGGACACAGATACATTCCCCTACAGGCTTTGGAGCAAACGTTAAGTTTTGATTTCTCTAAGATAAATGCCATAGTGCCATGACCTGCTCCTATGGCGGTAGCAAGTCTAGTTCTCAAAGAATCTGTGTGGAAGGGTTGAGCCACTCCATTGGACACCTGAAATTGATATTATACTGCATGTGAACGGGAATGTAACTCACGGCTTGGAAAAGGAAAAGAAACTCTTAACTGTTTTCAAGAGTCAGCTCTATCATTTTCCATTCCCAACTGTGATGCGGGAGTGATCCAGTCATTCCACATCCTGCCTTGCATTTGGTGGTGGGGTCTCTCTCTCCCTCTCTGGCGCATTCGGTTTGAATCACTGTGATAGGTGTGCAGTGAGAGCTCACTGGAGTTTTCATTTGAATTGCCCCAATGGCAACTTTCTATGTGGTTTCCATCTGTCTACGCTTTGGTAAAGGTGGCAGGCCCTTTACTTTTTCCCCACCCCCCTTCTATTTCCTTTTGCTAACTAGATTGCATGCTTACTTGGGGATCAAATTCTGAGTTTCCATGCTTCAGACAGGAGTCCTCTATTAGCTATGTGATTTGGACCTATTTCCTCCAAGTTGGTAGCTTGTCTTTTGGGTCTTCTTAAGGAGGTCTTTCACACGGCACAGATTTACAATTCTGATTGTTGGATAAAGTCTAATTAATCAACTTTACTTAGGGAAAATAATTTGATGTTCGACTGGAGGATTCTGTACCTAGCTTTCCATTCTGGAAATTTTCCCCCACATTTTCCCTATAAGATTTATCATTTTCCATGTAAGGCAGTGATTAATTTTGAGCTACTTTTTAAAATACTCTTTTTTTCTTTTTTTCCTTTGGGAGAGTGAACATGTGCATGAGCGGGCAGGGGCCTGGAGGGAGAAGGGAAAAAGCATCCTCAAGCAGCCTCGCCAGTGAGCTTGGAGCCTGACTTTGTCCCGGGACGCTGAGAGCTTGACAAGAGCCGAAATCAAGAGCTGGCTGCCGCACAGGCTGCCTCACCCAGGCAGCCTGAGTTAAGTTTTGTATAGGGTTTGATACTTAGATTGTGGTCCCCGGCCTCCTCGTCCTCCACCTCCTCCTCCCCTCTCCCGCTCCCTCTTCTGCTTCTCCTTCTTCTTTGCCTATGCATGTCCACTTGCTCTAGCACCATTTATTCAAAACGCTGTCACTCCTCCACTGAACGGCTTTTTACCTTTGTCAAGGCCCCATTCGACATATGGGTGTAGTTCTCTTTCTGGGTCCCTGATTCTGTTCCACTTATCCATCTTTATTCTGTTCCATTGGTCTAGCTCTTCACCAACACCACGCACTTTTGATTACTGTAGACGAATATCTTGAAATGGGGTAGAAGGATTCTTCTGGTTTTCTTCTTTAGTTTTAGTTTCTCCTCTTTTTCTAGGTTCTAAAATAGAAAGATTATAGTTTTGAGACTCCTTTCCTTTTTAGAGAGAGAGAGAGAGATAGACACAGAGACAGAGACAGAGACAGAGACAGAGAAACGGAAGCGGTGCAGAAAGAGAGAGAGATGATTAAGCAGCCACCATGCCCAGCACCAGCACAATGTAGGTTCAGCCTCACTATCCCAAGGTTGACTATGACCCGAGTCAAAATCAAGAGTTGGACTAACTGACTGAGCCACCCAGATGCTCCTCCTCCTTTCTAATGTATGCATTGAGTGCTATAAATTGAGCTCTCTGTTGATTTAGCTGTGTCCCACCAATTTTAATACGTTGTAGTTTTATTTTCCTTCGGGTCAGTGCACTGAAATTTTATCTTTTGTCTCCGATAATCTAGAAAGTTACTTTCTACGTGTTTAGATTTTGTTATGTTTCTCCCTTTGATATCTAGTTTCATTTTTAACTTTTTTTTATAAGTGTCAAAGTTTAATTCCAAGACAATGCTACATAGGGTTGCATTTTTTTCAGGTACACAATATAGAGATTCTCCTCCGCTGCCCAACGACTGTTAGCTCCTGTTGCCAGGCACTGATTTGCGTTGGAGTCTCGGGTGCACCTCCCCCACCCCTACTCCCTTCAGCTCCTGTTGTTTCCAGGCACTGGTTTGCATTGGAGACGGAACCCTCGTAGGGGTTCCAAGCAGTTTCTAGTGGCCGAGAGGACACTGGTGATCAGAGACAAAGCCCCCAGGCTCTCTGGAGCCAGCTGGTGGCCATTACAATGTCTCCCCACACAGTTCTGGAGCCGCTGTGGGCTCTCCGGGAACAGCTGTGGGCTTCTGGGTTGCCGATAATCGAACGTTGGCCACATGGGCCACGAGACTCTGGGTTTGGCTGGGAGATCCTCGTGTGCACTGTGTTGCTGGTGTTCATTCCAGTAAAGTGTGGACTCCGCTTAAGAGGAAGAAAGGGGCCCTGTGCCCAGAATGAAGTATCTGGAAAAGACATGGAGAAGACCGACCCGGATGCACCAGCCCATGGAGCCGTCGCATCATCGGAGCACAAGGCCAGTCCTCTCCCGCTACAGATCCTTGCTCTGGCTGCCCTGAATCAAGATGTCGGGTACTTTTCTGTGGGAGACGCTACGCAACTGCTGAAGGGAGTTCGGCAAAGGCTGTTGAAGAAGAGCCCTCACCAGCTCACCGATGAAAATCCCATCTGTGGAGCAGCCCAGGACGATGGAGAACCCCCTGCGAGGAATATGCCAGAAGACTTCAAGGACAGCCCTGATCTGCGGGGAAGTGCAGACCCTCTGTCTCAGGACATTGGCAGCTGTGGACTGAGAGGGCAGGAAGAGGCAGGGGAGGCAGGCAGGCCAGAGCTTCCTGACGGAGGTGTGCCGTGGCAGGCCCCCGCTGAGGGCCAGAGCCAACACCACACCCTCAGCCAGATCCTACTGACGGTGATGCATCTGCTAGAGCTCCTTCGAGATCATCTGGAAGGTGGGGGCTCAAGGAGGCAGGTGCAGACTGGCTCCTCCTCCACTGATCACGTGCCCCGTGGGAGCCCCCTGAATCAAGGAAAGCCATCCAGGGCACTGAAGAAGGCACGTCAGGGGAATGAAGAGCTCCCAGGAAACACAACAATCCACCAAGCTGAGCAAGTATCTTTTCACCAGCGAAACAGCCTCCTGGAAAGGGAGATTCAGAAGCTGCACCTGAAGCTCGAGGCAGAGCCTAAGCTGTGCGAAGAGCACCTCAAACACCTGGAGAGGAAGATGATGGAGGAGAAGGCACGCTGCCTGCAAGTGAAGAACGAACTCGCCAAGGTGCGCAGGAAGGTGGATGCTGCCCACTGGAACTTAGGCCTCTACAAGAAGATGGCCGACGACCTGCACCGAGAATGGCAGAGAATCTCCTCCTTGCATGACCGAGAGCGCCTCCTGGTGGAGAACAGAAGTGAGGAGAGCCAGAAGGCTGTTCTGTGGGCAGAGAGGGAGTTCCAAAGGCTCAAGGAAGAAAACCATTGCCTCAGGCAGAAGCTGGCCAACTCTGGGCCCAAGGTCCAGCCTGTCTCCGGGGGGCCTCCTGCTCCTGCTCCTGCTCCTGCTCCAGCTCCAGCTCCAGCTCCTGCTCCTGCTCTTCTGGGCACAGCCTCCAAATGCCCTCAAGGGCCACAGGCTCCCCTCAAAGCCCAGAAGCCCAAGAAGGGAGCAAGGGTGCACTGGCCAGACTCCAAGTTCTCGGGTCCCCTGCAGGTCTGATTCCCTTTCCCAGCAGCCACCGACACTCACAACCAGAGCACAAAAGCTCCTGTGCTTCCTTACCCCTTCAGCCACACCCATTGCTCCTTTGACTGGAGATCCACCCCATTCTTGAACTGATGCTACCTATTCCCAATAGCCATGTGAGAGAGCAATTTTCATTGTTAAGGACCAAAAAAATAAAACGATCAAATTGCTGATCCTACTGCGACTGAGAATTGATTGTATGAAGGGATTCTATGCCAAGCAACGAAGGGTTTTAAGTGTCCTTTACTGATCACTTAATTGTCCCAATAACCCAGTGTGTCATATACTACTGAGGTTCAGAGAGGGGTCACAACTTGCCCTAAGATCACACAGCTAGTGAATTTCAGAGCTCCCATTCCAAGCCAAGGTTGTCTAATTACCCACTGATGTGAAAATAACTACCACTCCTACCACTACGATGACTTCTGCTTCTTCATTTCTGAGAGAGAGAAAGAGCGAGGGCACACACACATGCAAGCGGGGGAGGGGCAGGGAGACAGAGATTCCTAGACAGCCTTCGACTCAAGTGCACAACCAGACGCTGGGCTGGATTTCACAGACCATGGGAACACGCCCTGAGCCAAAATCAAGAGTCAGACGTTGACCTGACTAAGCCACACAGGCACCCTTCCCTTGTGCAAGGAACTTCTAGGCAAGCTGCTGTAAGGATCCCAGAAGGGCTTGACAAAATTTTCTCATAGGTCACGTTCTAGTTTGGATGCAAGGATTATGGTGATGCCTAGCTGAGGTAAAGTCCCAGCAAAGCATGGAGGGCAGCCTTTCAGGGTCTCCAACGATTCCCTTCGTGGGTACACCTCGTTTTGTGTTCCATACTCTACCACTGGATTAGAGTCAGGAACTCCTGCCTCACTTCGAAAGGACAGAATATGGCCCGAGAGATAGATAGCATGTCCCTTCTGAGGCTCGTAGACAAAGACACTGGTCTCCTCTTGGGCTTGCTCTCGCTCCCTCACCATTGGTTTCGAGGGAAGCCGCCTGCTCCTGTGGGCTGTATGATGGAGAGGCCCATGTGGCAAGGAATGAATATTTCTTGCTCACCGCAATGGAGGACCTCTGGCTGCTAGGAGCCACCCGAGTGAGCACACAAGCAGATTTCCCGCCAACAAGCCTGGAGATGACTGAAGACCCACATGACATCTTGACTGCAGCCTTGTGAGAGATCCTGAGACACAGGTCCCTGGCTAGATGCACCTGGATGCCTGGCCCACGGAAACCATATGCGGTTATCAATTGGTGTTGTCGGAAGCCCTCTGGGTTGCGGAAAACATTCAAAAAAGACACAAGGGTGAAGCCACAGTTCTGGCTGCTGACCCACCCCCCTCTCCTGGGCTTGAAATTCCAGGGAAGTCAAGTGATGGTAGCAACCACTGAGAGATTAGGGTAAACAATGCCAGAAAGAGGTCCTCTATTCTGTTCTCCATGTATCTCTCTGAGAGGACATGCCCTCACCTGATCCACCCGAGCCAATAGGTGGCCCATGCAGGAGGAGACAACTGGCCGTTTGGTCCACGTCGGCTGAGAGCACTAGACCCAGCGTCGCAGAGCCTCCTTGAAGGCAGAAAAAGAGCCCAGAAGTTCCCTGGTGTCCCTAGAGAAGGCACAGAAATTAGATGAGTTGAAAGCCTGGGACCTGGTCATTGGGCTTCTGGGCAAGAGGGGAGATGGCCTGTGGAAGGGACACTGCCTGCAACCCCTCTTGGACCAGACCCCACCTGTCTGCTTTGGGATACTGAGGATTAAGACGAGAGTGAACTAGTGTAGAAGAGATGGTGTTCTAATGCTTGGCAGGTTTAAAGCGATTGAAATCGTTGACATTCCTATTCTCCTCGTCCTCAGGACCACCATTAAGGGGAAGCGGCCTTCAAAGAAGCAAGAGGAGTTTATCACTTACAGCAGCCCTGTCAAGTGTCAATATCCAACCACTCCAGTCCCTTCCACCCCCTTGGCAGCCCCACTGCTTTCATAAGGACACAGATACATTCCCCTACAGGCTTTGGAGCAAACGTTAAGTTTTGATTTCTCTAAGATAAATGCCATAGTGCCATGACCTGCTCCTATGGCGGTAGCAAGTCTAGTTCTCAAAGAATCTGTGTGGAAGGGTTGAGCCACTCTATTGGACACCTGAAATTGATATTATACTGCATGTGAACGGGAATGTGACTCACGGCTTGGAAAAGGAAAAGAAACTCTTAACTGTTTTCAAGAGTCAGCTCTATCATTTTCCATTCCCAACTGTGATGCGGGAGTGATCCAGTCATTCCACATCCTGCCTTGCATTTGGTGGTGGGGTCTCTCTCTCCCTCTCTGGCGCATTTGGTTTGAATCACTGTGATAGGTGTGCAGTGAGAGCTCACTGGAGTTTTCATTTGAATTGCCCCAATGGCAACTTTCTATGTGGTTTCCATCTGTCTACGCTTTGGTAAAGGTGGCAGGCCCTTTACTTTTTCCCCACCCCCCTTCTATTTCCTTTTGCTAACTAGATTGCATGCTTACTTGGGGATCAAATTCTGAGTTTCCATGCTTCAGACAGGAGTCCTCTATTAGCTATGTGATTTGGACCTATTTCCTCCAAGTTGGTAGCTTGTCTTTTGGGTCTTCTTAAGGAGGTCTTTCACACGGCACAGATTTACAATTCTGATTGTTAATTAATCAACTTTACCTTAGGGAAAATAATTTGATGTTCGACTGGAGAATTCTTTACCTAGCTTTCCATTCTGGAAATTTTCCCCCACATTTTCCCTATAAGATTTATCATTTTCCATGTAAGGCAGTGATTAATTTTGAGCTACTTTTTAAAATACTCTTTTTTTCTTTTTTTCCTTTGGGAGAGTGAACATGTGCATGAGTGGGCAGGGGCCTGGAGGGAGAAGGGAAAAGAGCATCCTCAAGCAGCCTCGCCAGTGAGCTTGGAGCCTGACTTTGTCCCGGGACGCTGAGAGCTTGACAAGAGCCGAAATCAAGAGCTGGCTGCCGCACAGGCTGCCTCACCCAGGCAGCCTGAGTTAAGTTTTGTATAGGGTTTGATACTTAGATTGTGGTCCCCGGCCTCCTCGTCCTCCACCTCCTCCTCCCCTCTCCCGCTCCCTCTTCTGCTTCTCTTTCTTCTTCTTTGCCTATGCATGTCCACTTGCTCTAGCACCATTTATTCAAAATGCTTTCTCTCCTCCACTGAAATGCCTTTTACCTTTGTCAAGGCCCCATTGTACATAGGGTGCAGTTCTCTTTCTGGGTCCTTGATTCTGTTCCACTTATCGATCTTTATTCTGTTCCATTGGTCTAGCACTTCATCAACACCACGCACTTTTGATTACTGTAGACTAATATCTTGAGATTGGGTAGAATGATTTTTCTGATTTTCCTCTTTAGTTTTATTTTCTCCTCTTCTTCTAGGTTCTAAAGTAGGGAGATTATAGTTTTGAGACTCTTTTTTAGAGAGAGAGAGAGACAGACAGAGACAGAGACAGGGAAAGGGTGCAGAAAGAGAGATGATTAAGCAGCCACCATGCCCAGCACCAGCACAATGCAGGTTCAGTCTCACTATACCAAGTTAACCCTGTAGTTGATCCATGTCATTGGAAATGGCAAGATTTCATTTCTTCTGATGAATGCATAGTATTCCATTATATATATATATATATATATATATATATATATATATATATATATATATCATATCTTCTTTATCAAATCTTCTGTTGATGGACATATCTAGGTTCTTTCCATAGTTTGACTATAGTGGACAATGCTGCTATAAACATTTGAGTGCACATGCAACTTCAGATAGCTACATTTCCATCTTTAAGTTAAATACCCAGTATTGAGACTGCTGGGTTATAGGTTAGCTCTTAATTGCAATTTATCTATCATGCAGAGTGTAAATTAGGAGACCGCACCCATACATGGTAGAGACCTGGGGTGTCTACTTTTCAGTGATCTCCCATCACCCAAATCTCAAGTGGACTAAAACTTCCTCTATTTCTCCTGCTATAGGGAGTTTTTCACCACACTTTGAAGTTCCCTTTCTTTTTTTTTTTTTTTCTATTTTTTTTAAAGACTTTATTTATTTGTCAGAGAGAGAGAGGGAGAGTGAGTGAGCACAGGCAGACAGAATGGCAGGCAGAGACAGGGAGATGCAGGCTCCCTGCCGATCAAGGAGCCTGATGTGGGACTCGATCTCTGGACACTGGGATCATGACCTGAGCCGAAGGCAGCTGCTTAACCAACTGAGCCACCCAGGCATCCCAGTTCCCTTTCTTTTTATAAACTTGCTTGTAAGCTCTCTGTATCTTCCTGATATAGACATTGGAATCCCAGCCTCAGACTTGATAGTCTCTTTTCATAGTCTTGACCCCAGAAGTACAGAGTATCAGCTTTTTTTTTTGCATGTTAGCTGATGCTTTTGGCCTCCAAATGTTTGGCATCTGGAAATTTCCCTGTTTCCTACAAAGTTCAATTACCTAATAAAACAAATGACAGGGTGGTGAAAGCCCGTACTCTGGAGACAAGTTGCTGGCACTAGCTGGGGGGACTTCAGGCAATGCTTTTCACCTCTCTGTGCCTCTGCCTCTCTATCTATAGACTGGAGTTCCTGGTACTTAGTTCATGGGTTATTATGAGGATTAAAGCAGGACACATGTTCAGTGCTTAGAATAACACCTAATACAGACTAAAGACAATATAGATGTTTGATCCTATGAAGTTTTTGAATTTTTTGTGTATTTTCACTTTATCCAATATTTGTACCTTAGGGTTCCTGACTATAACAACTCTGTCTTCTATGTTCTATTAGACTCAAGAACTAATACATTGAATAAAATGCGTAAGATTCTTTTTAGAGGAAAGTACTTATAGCAGACATCCTGGATATCTTAAGAATGTCTGACTTGTCCACAGTCTTCCTTTGAGGTATCATTTGCCTGGTATCTTCTAACTCCTTCCCCTGTAACCACACTTAGTTTGACACTGAACTTAAAGGCAGCCAGTGGATGATCAGGTGGAATGACAAGTGACTCCTGCCTAGCTGGGCTCACTCCACTTGACGGTGACTAACTGCTGATGTAGTCAGATCTTGGGGAGTTTACACTCAAAACAGCAACAACAAAAAAATCCTTTTTCAGTATCAGGAGCAAAGGCAGTAGACACAGGTAATAGCTCAATAACCACCATGGCAAGGTTCTCAAGCAGGGATCATAGGCACTGGACACACTGTCCTTTGCAAATGATCTTTTAGCCTCCAGAGGCAGGTCTGGAAATAGTCTCAATTCTTCCTGTGTTTCCTATAATAAACTGCTATTATCTGATGTATCTGGAGTATGTCTTTTCTTAAAACCTAACAAATGTACTACTGCTAAGAATATTTAAACAATAAATTAAAAATATCTGATCTCTAAGTCACTGGATTTATCTTCTCCCATCTATTTCCTCTTCAGGTAGTGGGGGAAAAAAGAGAGTAAGGCTGGATTTTAATCCATGCGCTATCACTTGACCAAACTGCTTAAACATTTAGAGCCAATGATTCCTAATCCTGAAATTGAGGAAAGAGCAATATATTGTTGCATAAGATTTTTGTGAGATTTATTTCATTTGGACACATTTGTTAAAGTTACTTTTATGCCTGGTATGGCAGTAGGTGCTAGGGATATAGCAGTTTCTGCCAGTGATGGGCTTACACTCATGGTACCAATGAGATATTGTCTGGAAAATGCTTAATTTGTTAGAGACTCTTAATGCACAGTAACTTCTGTTACTATGTCTACAGGAAAAGTATATTCTCCTCCTGTACAACTTCAAGAGCTGAGAGCAGATGCTTCTCCAAGTATGTTCCACTGTGAACATTAGAAACAATAAAACACTATTTTATTATGGATCTATTTAACCTTTTTTTATTGCTGTTCCTGGTGTTTTTGTTTTTTTTTTTTAAGATTTTATTTATTTATTTGACAGAGATCACAAGCAGGCAGAGAGGCAGGCAGAGAGAGAAGAGGAAGCAGGCCCCCCGCTGAGCAGATTGCCCGATGCGGGGCTCGATCCCAGGACTCTGAGATCATGACCTGAGCTGAAGGCAGCGGCTTAACCCACTGAGCCACCCAGGCGCCCCGTGTTTTTGTTTCTTGACCTTTCCATTGGGTATTTGAACCTAATTGTTGATCAGTTATTTAATTTGAAACTATTTCCTCTCTTCTCAGGCTGGCATCTCTTTATCACACACATTAGATGGTATTTTCTACAACAGCTACTGACAAATAGGACACTTTATATAAAATAAAAATGGAAAATTTCAGAATAAGTTCTGTATAGACATTCTCTCTATTGGTACAAGCTACACAGCTTCGATACTTTTAAAGGCACAATTTACCCAGATGTAGAAAAGGATATCTAATGCTCTTCTTCAGAGGTATAAGACTAGATGACTGTTGGATGCTGCTGGCTGCTCCTCCAAATCTATTTTCCCCTTCTTAAGCTCTAGCAGAAGGGGTTTGCTCTGATACTCACTCTATACCTTCATTAGGAATGGGTCTTGATCAGCCAATCAGAACAATCAGTGCCCAGGAAATTTTGTTAGTGTGGAGATTAACATGTGTTGTGAATTGGCCAAATCAAATTAAAGGGAAGGATTATTATTTCATGGTGAGGGGGGCGGTCACTTTCCTGTTAAATGTAAACAAGGAAATGAATAACTGTATTTGCCAGTGGAAGCCTGTAATTAGGAAGGGAATGAGCTGTAGAGTGAAGCAGACTTTGTGGACTGTTGAGTGGGGAGAAAGAAAGAACCTGGGTCTTCGGTAATCTTGTTGAATCAAGCAATTAAGCTAGTCCTACCTCTGGGCCTCCTGTTATGTAATATAAAAATTTTACTGTATAGACCAGTTTGAGTCAGTTTGAGTCAGCTGTCCTACTTGTAACCAAAAGGACCCTGCATAATAACGGTCATTTTACTTAGTTATTTTTAAGGAATGAGATAACGAAACTGGTTCTTAAGCTCACCTTGTCCCCAGTGCACAACAAGGCAACAATTATATATATTGTAACTAACTGTTGAAATGTTGTGAGACTGGTGGAAGAGAACTTCTATAGCTAGTCATAAAGACCACCTCAAAAAAAGGTTGAGACAGAGGAGCCAAACCCCCAGTGCAACCAACCACAAACAGAAGGGATATCACAAGCACAGAAAAGCGAATCAGACCCCACTCCACCCCCCATCCATCACACTGGGCACCCATAGCCTTGGGCACCCATACTTGGAAGACAAGTCCCCATAATGTTTGACTTTGAAAATAAGCAGTCCTTAAATCTGAGATAATTGAGGGGTGATAGAAGACCATGTCCCCACCCTTAAAAAACCAGTCCAAGACACACCACAGAAGCAGCAGTTTAAAAACCCCTGGGATATAAGTGAAGGAGATTTTTCTCTTTATTTTTTAATTAATTTTAGGATATGTGTCAGAGAAATAGGGATCTACAGACTTCTCTAGAACAGATTTGCAGGGGTGGATGGGCCTTTTTACCTTGCTCTACCCTAGCCTAGATAATTGGATGTTTATAGAAGCCTGTTTTAGCACTTTCCTTCTACATTGCTAATACCCCCTGCTCCCTCACATTCCCTCTGGACCTACTCAACCCAACCTACCAGGTACTCCTTCCAAAGCAATTCCTGCTCAAACACAACTGGCAGGCAACCCTGGTTCAGACTGGCAATCCTTCAAAGTGATTCCTGCCCTGGAAATGGTGCAGGGAGGATATCCCCAGACACCAGGGCCCTCACATTTCCTGAAGTTGGATCTCTTAGCTGGCTACACAGTGAACAAGCTCTCTGCTTTAGTGTGCCCACAGCTGTCACAGTGGTTAATAGCAGCCAGGCTGTACCCATCAATGAGCCCATAAGCTTCAAAGCTCAGGTAACAACCTTACCCAGTGTACCAGCAGTGGACACACTTTTCACAGGGAAAGTGAGTCATTGCAGCCAGCTGGGCTGAGGTCCAGTCCCACCCACCAGCACACCCACAGTATCCATAGCTCAACCACAATAGGAAGTAACATGCAATCCATACACGAGACAACCCAGGAGTGTCCAGTTCTGGTGATGAGGGGATATTGTGCTACAGGGCACCACAGGACATTTGCACAAGGCAACTAATTTCAAAACCAGGACACATAGCTGACCTAAAACATAGAAACAGAGTTAGCCAAAACAAAGAGACAAAGGAATCGGTGGTAAATGAAAGAATAGGCCTATATCACAGGAAAAAAACTAAATGAAATGGAGGTAAGAAATATGTCTGATACGGGCGCCTGGTGGCTCAGTGGATTAAGCCTCTGCCTTTGGCTCAGGTCATGATCTCAGGGTCCTGGGATCGAGCCCCACATCAGGCTCTGCTCAGCAGGGAGCCTGACCCCCCCCCCACTCTGCCTGCCTCTCTGCCTACCTGTGATCTCTCTGTGTCAAATGAATAAATAAAATCTTAAAAAAAAAACAGAAATTTATCTGATAAACAGTTCAAAGTAATGGTCATAATGATACTCACCAGACTTGAAGAGTGGATTAATATACTAAAAACCTCAACAAAGAGCTAGAAGATGTAAAAATAATGAGTCTGAGTTAAAAAATGGCTCAGTGGGTTAAGCCACTGGCTTCGGCTCAGGTCATGATCACAGGGTCCTGGGATCCAGTCCCGCATGGGGCTCTCTGCTCAGCAGGTAGCCTGCTTCCCTTCCTCTCTGCCTCCCTCTCTGCCTACTTGTGATCTCTCTCTGTCAAATAAATCAATAAAAAATCTTTTAAAAAATATAAAAGCTGAAATAAAAATATACTACAGGGAATCAATAGCAGATTAGAGGATGAAGAAGAATGGATCAGTGATTGGGAAAGATAGGGTAATGGAGAGCTCTCAACCTGAGTAGCAAAAAGAAAAAAGTAATAAAAAATTATAATAGGTTAAGGGACCACTAAGTTTACCTTACAGGGGTCTCAGAAGAAGACAAAAGGGGGCAGAAAATTATTTGAAGAAATAATTGCTGAAAAATTCACTTGCCTGGAGAGGGAAACAAGTATCTAGGCCCAGGAAGCATAGGGAGCCCCTAACAAGATAAACCAAAAAACATTCACACCAACACACATAATAATTAAAACCTCAAAAATTAAAGACAAAGAGAATTTTAAAAAGAACATGAGAAAAGCAAAGTTATGCACCAAGAAACCCCATAAGGCTATAAGTTGGTTTTTTAGAAGAAATCTTGTGGGCCAGAAGAAAGTGAAATGATATATTCAAAGTACAAAGAAGGACAAAATAGAACAAAGAATATTCTACCCAGAAAGGTTATCATTCAGCATAAAAGGAGATATAGAGTTTCCCCAAAAAGGTTTAAGAAGTTCATCCCCACTAAACCAGCCTTACAATAAATGTTGAAAGGAATTTACTAAGTGAGGAGAAAAGAGAACTAGAAGTAAATAATAATAATAATAATAATCAAAGTAACACAAACAAGAGCAAGCATATAGTAAACATAGATCACTCACTTAAAAAGCCAGTATGAAGGTTAAAACACAAAAGTAGGAAATCAAATATATCTACAAAAGATACACAATAAGATGTAAATTACGACATTACAAACATAAAATATGATGGGGTTAGTAAAAATGTAGTGCTTTTAGAATGGATTCAAAATTAAGTAAACCAACTTAATATGGACTGCTATACGCTATAACAAATTGTGTTATATGTGAATCCCATGGTAACCGTGAATCAAAAATCTATAATAGAAACATTTTAAAAAGATGAAAGAAGCCAATTTAACACTAAAGAAAGTCATCAAAATACAGGGGAAGAAAGCAAGAAAGGAAGGAATAGAGAACTACAAAACACCCCGAAAACAATAAACAAAATAACAAGATGTACAGACCTATCAAAAATTACTTTAAATGTAGACATACACACACTGAAAGTGAAGGGATGAAAAAAGACATTTCATGAAAATGGAAACAAACAAAAAAATTGAAGTAACAATAATTAGAACAGCAGATATGGAACTTAAAGTCTCTAACAAGAAAGAAAGAAAGCAAGCAAGCAAGCAGGCAGGCATTATATGATAAAGGAATCAATTCAACAAGATGATAGAACATTTGTAAATATATATGCATCCAAAATAGGAGTACCAAAATATATAAAGCAAATATTAATAGAATAAAGGGAGATGTTGACAGATACAATAATAGTAGGGGATTGAACAAGCCATTTACAACAATGGATAGATCAGCCAGGCAGGAGTTGATAAGAAAGTAGTAGCTTTGAATGACATATTGGACCAAATGGACTTAACAGATATATAGAAAACATTCTATCCAAGAACAGACTATGCATTCTTTTCAAGTGCATATGCCCATTCTCCAAGATAGATTATGTATTAATGAATATTGAAATTATATCAAAATGATTAATGAATATTGAAATTATATCAAGCACCTTTTTCAACCACAATGATATAAAACTAAAAATTAATTACAAGAAGAAAATTGGAAAAAAACACAAACATATGAAGGCTAAACATAGTATTAAACAACAAATGAGTGAATGAAATCCAAGCAAAAGATTTAAAAAAATATATGGAGGCAAATAAAAATGGAAACACAATGGTCCAAACTCTGGGACACAGAAAAAGCAGTTCTAACAGTGAAGTTTATAGCAATCTAGGCCTACTATTAAGGAATAAGACAATTTGAAATGAACAATTTAGTCTTATAACTAAAGGAACTAGAAGGAAAGAAACAATACATATTAGAGTAGAAATGAATGAGATAGTAAATATGCAAACAAACAAACAAAAAAACAAGAGAAAAGATCACTGAAACTAAGAGGTGGTTCTTTGGAAAGATTAAAAATAAATAAAAAAAATTAGTTAACCTATAGCCAGATTCATGAAAAAAAAAAAGAGAGACAACTCAAAATCAGAAATGACAACTGACAAATCATTAAATTCTACTCCTGAAACTAATAACGCAGTAAATGTTAACTAAGTTAAATTTAAATAAAAATTTTTAAGAGATGTTAATTGAAATATGCATTCTAAAAAAAAAATCAGAAATGTAAGAGGAATAAGCACCAACACCACAGAAATACAAAGGATAATAAAATACTATGAAAAATAATATGCCAACGAAGTGGAAAACCTAGAAGAAATGGATAGATTCCTTGAAACATACAATCTTCCAGAACTGAATTGGGAAGAAAGAGAAAATCTGAACAGACTGATTACTAGGGGAAAAAAGAAAAGAGGGAATCAATCAGTAATCAAAAAACTTGAAACAAATGTCCGGGACCAGATAGCTTCACAGATTAATTCTATCAAACATTCAAAGAAAAGTTAATACCTATTCTTCTCAAACTGTTCCAAAAATTGGAAGAGGAAGGAAAGCTTCCAAACTCATTCTATGAGGCCACAATTATCCTGCACCCCAAACTAGGAAAACACACTTAAAAAAAAGAAAGAAAGAAAGAAAGAAAGCTACAGGCCAATATCTCTGATGAATATAGATGCAAAAATATGCAAGAAGATATGAGAAAACTGAATTCACAATACAAAAGAATCAGTGAGATTTATTCCAGAGATGAATTAATATTTGATATAAAAATGCGATATGTCATTAAGAGGAAATATAAAAACCATATAATTATCTCAATAGATTCAGAAAAAAGATCTGACTGAATACACCATCTTTAAATGATTAAAAAAAAAAAAAGTGCACAGGGCCACATACTTCAACATCATAAAGACCAGACATGAAAAACCCGCAACTAACATTATACTAAATGGTGAAAAACAGTTTTCCCCTAAGATCGGTAACAAGACAAGGATGTGTTTCACCATTTTTATTCACTATAGTACTAGAAGTTTTACCTGCAGAAATCAGACAAGACAAACATTTATATTTGTAAAGAAGTTAAACCATCACTATTTACAGATGACATGATATTCTACATAGAAAACTCCAAAGAATCTATTTAAAAATTGTAAGAACTGATAAGTAAATTTAGTAAAGTTGCAGGATACAGAATTAATAACCCAGAAATTGGCTCAGTGCTTTTATACACTGATAATGAAGTAACAGAAGAAGAAATTAAGAAAATAATTCCAGAGATGCCTGAGTGGCTTAGTTGTTTGAGGGTCTAGCTGTTGATCTCAGTTCAAGACTTGAACTCAGGGTTATGAGTGCAAGTCCTGCCTTGGGCTCAACACTGGGCATGGGGCCTAATTTAAAAAGAAAAGAAAAAGGAAAACAATTTCATTACAGTTGCACCAAAGATAATAAAAGACTTAGGAATAAACTTAACCATGGAGGTGAAAAACCTTTTCTCTGAAAACTACAAAACACTGATGAAAGAAACTGAAGATGATACAAATGTAAAGATATTTCATGCTCATGGATTGAAAGAATTGATTTTATTAAAATGTCCATCACTAAATCCAATCTACAGATTCAATCAAAATACCAACAGCACTTTTCATAGAACAAATAATCCTTAAATTTGTGTGGAACCACAAAAGATCCTGAATAACCAAAGCAATCTTGAAAAAGAATGAAGCTGAAGGTATCAAAATCCTACATTTTAAGATGTACTACCAGGGGGAAGGATTAAGATGGCAGGGGAGTAGGGGACCCTAAGTTTGTCTGGTCTCTGGAATTCAGCTAGTTATCAAACCATTATGAACACCTGTAAAAACAAGTGGAGATCTGAGAAAAGAAATGCTGCAATTAAAGTGACTAGTTTTTGGAAGGTAGGTAGTGTGATATATCAGAGGATATGGGAGTGGGGAGGGAGCTGGCTTAAGGAGACTATGGCAAATTACTATAAGCATCAAAACACAAAATCTGAACTTTTAGAAGTTTGCTGCAGTGGGGGATATCTCTGGCTTAAAGGTGCTTGGTGGTGAAGCAAGGTAGAATCCCAGGTGGGACAGCATGGTCTCAGGATCCCCAGGGTCATAAGAAGGATGGGGGCGGGGGGCTGCCTGATGCTGTAGAGTTCCCAGTTATCAGATGGGGAAGCCAGACACAGACAGAAAGCCTGGGCATCAGCTTTGTGCTTGGGGTTGCCATAAACTGTGAATCACTGCACAGTCGCAGGACCATTCTCCTAGAAGGTGTCTAGGCAGGCAGAAGCATGGAGATATCCCCCTCCCTTCCTCAGAAGGAACAACATGGGTCTGTTCTGCAAAAGTCTCTAAAATTTGGAGACTTGAAAATCCGTCGCATGCCTGAGATAAATGCTCGGTCACAGACTGGGTGAACTCAGAGTTGGGACAGAAACCAGGGGACACAAGTAATTGACTACATTCCAGTGAGGGCTCACTGAAGAGGTGGGGGTGGGGGTGGAAACTTTCAGCTCTGGGGCTAGAGAGCAGCACCACCATTTTCATTCCCCTCATCACTGCAGAAAGCCTTCAGTGATCAAAAAGCATCACATAGCAGAGTCCAGAGCCACTTACACTGAACCTGGCCCTGGAAAGAGAGGCATATTTCCACATGTGTAAGGGCACCTGAAAATCAGTTCAACAGGTCTCTGTCCCAAAAGACTAGCAGGAACAGCTGGCTACTGCCAAGTTTACCAATTATTGAAAACTATATAATCTTCTGCTCTTGGGGAAAACAGTATATAGTACTTGCATTTTTTTTTAATTCTTTAGTATTTCAGTTTTATTCTTTTCAGCTATTTTCTTATTTTTTTCAATTCTTTTATATATATAATGTATATATATAAATATATGTTCGGGTTTCCTTTCATTCTATATTTTATTTTTGTATATATGTTTTTCTTTCTTTATTTCCTATTTGGGGATCTAGTTTTTTTTAACAAGCCAAAATACACCAGGATCTAGTGTTCTTTGTTTGTTTTGTTTTGTTCTGTTTTGGTTATTTGATTTTCTCTTGTTTTGTTTTCTTCTGAATTCTTGTGGGGTTTTTCCCCCTATTGTTGTTACTGTTTTCCTTCCTCCCTCTCTCCCTCTGATATAATGAGATGGAGAAATTCACCCCAAAAGAAATAATAGGAGGTAGTACTCACTACCAGGGGTTTAATCAATATAGATATAAGTAAGATCTCTGAACTAGAACTTAAAACAGCAATTCTGAAGAACACTTGCTGGGCTTGAAAAAGGCATAGAAGATACTAGAGAATCCCTTACTGGAGAAATAAAAGAACTAAAATCTAATCAGGCCAAAATAAAAAAAAATTACTATTACTGAGATGCAGTCATAAATGGAGGGTTTAATAGTGGGGATAAATGACATAGAAGAGATTCAGTGATGCAGAAGACAAAATAATGGAAAATAAGGAAAAGAATAGAGAAAGACAACTATTGGATCATGAAGGGAACCTTTGAGACCTCAGCAATTCCATTAAGCAAAATAATATCTGGATAATAGGAGTTCCAGAAGATAAAGAGAGAGTGATGGGGGCAGAAGGTTTATTTGAACAAATTATACCTGAGAAACTCCCTAATCTAGGGAAAGAAACAGACATTCAAGTCCAAGAGTCACAGAGAATTCCCCTCAAAATTAATAAAAATAGGTCAACACCTTGACATATAATAGTGAAGCTTGAAAATTTCAGAGATAAATAGAAAATTCTGAAAGCAGCTTGGGACAGGAGGTCCTTAATATATAAGGGCATAAACATAAGTCTGGCAGCAGACAGGCCCAGAGAGACCTGCCCAACCAGAAAGGACTGGCATGATATATTCAAGGTGCTAAATGGGGAAAAAATATGCAGCCAAGAATACTTTACCCAGCAAGGCTGTCATTCAGAATAGAAGAGACAAAGAGTTTCCCAAAGGAATTCACAAACATTAAACCAGCTCTTCAAGAACTATTAAATTAGGGGATCCTTTAAGTAAAGATAAAACCCAAAAGTAACAAATAACAGAAGGAATAGATAATCTACAGACATTGTGACTTCACAGTTTAATACAATGGCATTAAATTCATATCTTTCATTATTTACTCTGAATGTAGATGGACTAAATACTCCAGTAAAAAGACATATGATATCAGATTCATTAGGATACACTATAAAGCTATAGAAATCAAAAGAGTAAGATACTGGCACAAATATACACACAGAGCAATGGAACAGGATAGAGTGTCCAGAAATAGACCCATTTTTATATGATCAATTAATCTGTGATAAAGGAGGCAAAAATATATACATTTACTTCTGGGGGGGCAAACAATCTTTAATGAATAGTGCTAGATAAACTGGACAGTTGCAGGCAGTTAATGCACCTGAACTACTTCTATAAACTCAGAATGGATACAACCTAAATATGAGACCTGAAATAATAAAAATTCAAGAAGAAAACAAAAGCAGTAATCTTTGGACTTTGGCATTTCGAAAATATTGATGGATATTTCTCCTCTGATAAGGAAAACAAAAGCCAAAATGAACTACTGGGACTACACAAAAATAAAAAGCTTTTCACAGCTAAAGGGGGCTCCACTTAAGATTAAGATTCCTTCCCAGGGGTAGCCCAAATGTACACACTAAATTATGCTGAGGCACAAAGTCTTGTGTCCCTTGTCTTAACTTGAAATTTTGTTGAAGGGCCAGCCCTGCTTTACTGTTCTCTGTGAAATGTTTTTTTTTAGTTTATTTTTTATTTATTTTCAGCATAACAGTATTCATTATTTTTGCTCCACACCCAGTGCTCCATGCAATCCATGCCCTCTATAATACCCACCACCTAGTACCCCGACCTCCAACCCCCCGCCCCTTCAAAACCCTCAGATTGTTTTTCAGAGTCCATAGTCTCTCATGGTTCACCTCCCCTTCCAATTTCCTCCAACTCCCTTCTCCTCTCTAACTCCTCATGTCCTCCATGCTATTTGTTATGCTCCACAAATAAGTGAAACCATAAGATAACTGACTCTCTCTGCTGGACTTATTTCACTCAGCATAATCTCTTCCAGTCCCGTCCATGTTGCTACAAAAGTTGGGTATTCGTCCTTTCTGATGAAGGCATAATACTCCATAGTGTATATGGACCACATCTTCCTTATCCATTCATCTGTTGAAGGGCATCTTGGTTCTTTTCACAGTTTGGCGACCGTGACCATTGCTGCTATAAACATTGGGGTACAGATGGCCCTTCTTTTCACTACATCTGTATCTTTGGGATAAATACCCAGTAGTGCAATTGCAGGGTCATAGGGAAGTCAAACTCTCTCTCTTCGCAGATGACATGATTCTTTATATTGGAAAGATATAAAGACTCCACCCCCAAACTACTAGAACTCATACAGCAATTCAGCAATGTGGCAGGATATAAAGTCAATGTACAGAAATCAGTGGCTTTCTTATACACTAACAATGAAAATACAGAAAGGGAAATTAGAGAACCGATTCCATTTACTATAGCACCCAGAACCATAAGATACCTGGGAATAAACCTAACCAAAGAGGTAAAGGATCTGTATTTGAGGAACTAGAAAACACTCATGAAAGAAATTGAAGAAGACACAGAAAGATGGAAGACCATTCCATGCTCTTGGATCAGAAGAATAAACATTGTTAAAATGTCTATACTGCCTAGAGCAATCTATACTTTTAATGCCATTCTGATCAAAATTCCACCAGTATTCTTCAAAGAGCTGGAGCAAATAATCCAAAAATTTGTATGGAATCAGCAGAGACTCCAAATCACTAAAGAAATGTTGAAAAACAAAAATAAAACTGGGGGCATCACATTACGGGATTTCAAGCTTTACTACAAAGCTGTGATCACCAAGAAAGCATGGTACTGGCATAAAAACAGACACATAGACCAGTGGAACAGAGTAGAGAGAGCCCAGATATGGACCCTCAACTCTATGGGCAAATAATCTTCGACAAAACGGAAAAAATATACTGTGAAATCTGTTTTAACTGCATAGAAGTTCAAGTTTCCTACTAATTTGTACTTCCTTCATTCCCTTATAGCTGTTCATTTGTGAGAGTACTCCTCAGTAAAGTGCTTCCATGAAGATTTTCCACGCAGAGTTCATTCCCTGGGAGAACTTGGTTTGTGACATGACCTGTCTCTAGGTTCCTAGCAGAAAAAAGGAAATCTTTCAAAGAATTCCCACAGATGAATTTCCAAAATATGAACTATCAATACTTATTAAGGATACCAGGAAATAAGCCACCATGGGCAAAAGTCAGAAGAAACAACTAAGAGCAGAATTAGACCTGTACAGCTTGCTGATGTTGAAGTGATCAGGGAGAGTAAAGTTTGGAAAAAAGTTTTCCTGCCAAGGACCTAATGGTAAATATTTTAGGCTTGTAGGCCATACAGTCTCTGTTGCAACTATTCAATTCTGACATAGTATGGTTCACAACCCAGATGATATGAAACAAGTAGATATGACTCTGTTTTAGTACAATACTATTGACTAAAACAGGTGGAGAGCTGGATATAGTATAATGTCTGAGATAAAGAATATGATATAAGGTGATGAAAGGAGGGAATACAGAAAGTACATTCAAGAAATTATTGAAAACATAAAGAAACAGTTATAAAATATAAAGCAGCTTAGAGTCATGTAACATAGTATGAGACAACCTATTCTGTTTCTGATCTACACACATCACTCAGCCATAAAGTACTCAAAACTTTTTTCTTTGAATCAAGAATGAAGATGGCTATGGTCATCATTTTTTTTAAAGATTTTATTTATTTATTTATTTATTTGACAGAGAGAGATTACAAGTAGGCAGAGAGGCAGGCAAAGAGAGAGAGGAGGAAGCAGACTCCCTGATGAGCAGAGAGTCCGATGGGGGACTCAATCCCAGGACCCTGAGATCATGACCTGAGCCGAAGGCAGCGGCTTAACCCACTGAGCCACTCAGGTGCCCCATCATTTTTATTCAACAGAATTAGTGCAACATAAACAAGACACAAAGGGTAGGGGTATTAAAAAGAAAAATGTCAGCTTTCATAGATGATATGACTAACCACATAGAAAACTTTAGAATATCTATAGTTATACAACTGGTGAGAGAATTTAGCATGGTCAACTGCTATGTAATTAAAATTCAAAAGTCCTATGAATTTCTATAAATTATCAACACATAAAATATTATGTAAAAATATATCATCCACAAAAATATAAGGTATTTAGCAACACATCTATAACAAAAGATACACAAATTATTTAAAGAGTAAATGATAAAATGTTATGAAAAGAAATTAAAGGTGACAAATAAACAGAAACACAGCATATTTAATTTCAATCAAAATTTTGATTTATTTGTTAAAATTGGATAATTCAAATCTGAACAATACTGAAACAGCAAATGGTGAGGAAGAGGCAAGTACTCCTACAGAAGAAGTAGAGTGACTTGTCATAAATATCAAGATATTATAAAGCTATAGTAATTAAGATTGTGGAATTGGCATGAGGACAGACAATTAGGTCAGCAGTAGATTCTTAAAGAGAAACTTGATCATTGACAGATGTAGTGTTGCAGGTCAGTAGGGAAAGGATGGACTGTTTAATAAATATAACTGGGACAACTAGTTATTCACATGGGAATAAAATTAACTTGGGCCTTTACACAATTTAAGTTGGATTAAGAACTGAAAGGTGAAACCTTAGAAGACTTTGTAGACAAAATAACTTCAGGGTAGACAAAATAACTTCAGGGTAGAAATCGCCTCAGGGTAGAAAGGGATTTGTCAAACAAGATGCAGAAATAATAAATTTATGATTAATTCAGTTCTATTAAATTTAGGAGCTTTTCATCAAAATATACTGTAGAAAAAGTCAAAAGTCAAGTCACACATGGAAAGAAGATATGTAAGCATCAATCAGAAGATGAGCATCAACATGAAAACAGAGTGCGTATTTATGAAAATGGGCAAAAGATATGAACATGTATTTCAAAAGAAATAAATGATAAAAATATGAATAGATGCTCAGTATTATTGTAAACAGGGAAGTGGAAATGAAAACCAAACTATGACACCATTTCACAACTACAGTTCTTCAATTTTGACAGTATCAGGAAAATTGCAATTGAAACTTGCCTCTTTGCTCAGTTGAATATAAATTGGAGTAGCACCTTGAAAGAATACAGTTTGGTGTTAACTAGTAAATTGAAAACACTCATGCACATGTGCACCAGGAAAATCACACAGGAGTGTTCAACACAGATTTATTTCATAATCACAGAACAAAGAAAAATGTGAATTTCCACCAGTAGTAGAAATGGTAAGTTGTAGGTCTCCACAAAAATGGAGCTTTAAACATCAGTTAAAATAGATGAATTACAAGGAGAATTCATGATGCTAACATAGGAAGACCCTAAACTCACCTCCTCCATGGACAAACCAAATCTATACCTATATATCAAGAATTCCTTCTGAAGAAGACCTGAGGACTGTCTGAACAGCTTCTGCACAACAGAGGACAGAGGGACTACATAGAGAGGAGCAGAAAGATGAAGACACTGTAATACAGGAATACCTACCCTTGATGTTAGGAACTGCAGCAGGGAAAGAGGGGACAGAACTGAGGAACTGAGATTTGTCTCCCCTGGGGCAAAGAAAAAAAGCTACCATTTAAAAGTGCAAGTACTACATAAAAAAAACTAGCCCTTCATCAAACTCTGGAACTTTCTGTGTCAAAGGGTGGCCATGCCATGGATTGGATCCCCTTTTCAGCTTCATAATGAGCAGGGTCTAGATGCCACACAGCTGATTTGTCCCTCATCAAGTTCCAGACACCCGTTCCAGATCCTAAGATGGCTCGAGCATGGTACACACCAAGACACACCTCAAAACCACTTGCTGTAGCTCCAGTCATCTCACAGAGACAACATAGGCACAAGGCACCATAGAACACTCCAGGTCTTTATCACTTCAGCTTTAAATGACTCTCCAGGATACCAATGACATAGAGCACCCCAGAACCTCCCAGTCTACTCCCACTTTAGCTCTAGTTGTTCCATCAGAATCTCCCTGTGCAGAGTACCCAGGATTGCCTGGCCTATGCCTGCCATGGTCCCAGTCATCCTAGCAGTGTGTCTCCTGAGTAGAGCACTACAGGACCTTCAACACCCACCTCAGATCTCTATACCCCAGAAAAATACACCACTATCCCTGGCTTCCACTTGCTTTGGCTCCAGCCAGACTGTGAGAGTGCCCTTTCACAGACTTACTCAGGATTCCTTGACTTGAACACACTTCAGCTTCAGCTGTCCTCTAAGGACACACCCTGGATGAAGAACACTGGAACAGCCCCACCCCCTTGGCCTGTACATACTTCAGTTCTGGCTTTCCCATCAAAGTGGCCTAGCACAAAGTGGCCCAGACCCTTATCCCATGCCAGATACAGTTCTAGCTACCAGCCACGCAGTGACATGAGGTACACACAGTTGACACTGGGGGCATCTAAAAACAAGGCCATTCCTTCAAGTTTAGGAGACATAGCTATTAGGTCTAATTCACAGAAAGAGAGAAAGTCAAACAAAATGTGAGGCAGAGGAATATGATCCAAAGGAAAGAACAGGACAAAGCCTCAGGGAAAAAAAAGAGTGCAGAGATTAATCATCATATTAACAAGAAAAAGGAAAAAAACCATATATCATGTCAATAGAAAAAGTATTTGACAAAGTACAACCTCTCATGGTAAAATCTTTCATGATAAAGGCTGCCAGTGAAGTGGCTTTAGAGAGAATGTATCTCAACATAATAAAGGCTATTAGGAAAAATACACAACTAATATCATACTCAATGGTGAAAACTGAAAGCTCTTCCTCTAAGATCTGGAAGATGACAAGAATACGGACTCTCACCACTTTTATTGAACATAGTACTGGGCATCCTAGCTGCAGCAATTAGACAAGAAATAAAAAGATATCCAAATTGGTAAGGAAAAGTAAAATTTTCACCCTTTGCAGATGACATTATACTATATTTAGAAAATCCTAAAGACTACCAGAAAATGACTAGAACAGATATATAAATTCAGTAAGATCAAAGGATTCAAAAACCAATATACAGAAATCCAATGCAGTGCTACACACAAATAACAAAGTAGTGGAAAGCAAAATTAACAATCTCATTTATATTAGTGCAAAATATAATAAAATGTCACCATAGAGGTGAAATACCTGTATTCCAAAAACTATAAAACAATGATGAAAGAAAATGAAGACAACACAAACAAATAGAAAGATATCCCATGCTCATGAATTGGGAGAACAGTTATTGTTAAAATGTCCATACTATCCAAAGCAATCTACAGATTTAATGCAATCCCTATCAAAATACCAACAGCATTTTTAACAGAAATAGAACGATCTTAAAATTTGTATGGAATCATAAAAGAACCTGAATAGCCCAAGAAATCTTGAAAAAGAAGAAAATTGAAAGTATCACAATCTGAGATTTCAAGATATTCTACAAGCTATAGTAATCAAACCACAATGGTACTGGTATAAAAACAGACAGGTTGATCAATGGAACAGAATAAAGAGTCCAGGAATAAACCTACAATTATATGGTCAATTACTCTATGACAAAGGATGGAACAATATGTAATCAGAAAAAAGACAGTCTCTTCAAATGGTGTTAGGAAAACTGGACAACTACATGCAAAGAATAAAAATGGACCACTTTCTTATACCATACCCAAAAAATAAACTCAAAATGGAGTAGAGACACAAATCTGAGACTTGAAACCATAAAAATCCTAAAAGAAATCAGAAGCAATAATATCATGGACACTGGCTACAGCAATGTTTCTCTGGATATGTCTCCTACAGCAAAGACACAAAAGCAAAAATAAGGGGCACCTGGGTGGCTCAGTGGTTAAGCCTCTGCCTTCGGCTCGGTTCATGATCCCAGGGTCCTGGGATAGAGCCCCGCATCTGGCTCTCTGCTCAGCGGGGAGCCTGCTTCCTCATCTCTCTCTCTCTCTGCCTGCCTCTCTGCCTACTTGTGGTCTCTGTCTGTCAAATAAATAAAATCTTTAAAAAAAAAAGCAAAAATAAGATATTGGGACTACATCAAAATAAAAATATTCTGCAAAGCAAAGGAAACAATCAACAAAACAAAAAGACAACTTACTGAATGGAAGAAGATATTTGCAAATGACATATCTGGTAAGAGATCAGTATCCAAAAAATATAAAGATGGCCAACAGACACATGGAAAGATGTTAAACATCACTCATCAGCAGGGAAATGCAAATCAAAACCACAATGAGGTATCACTTCACACTTCACACTTATCAGAATGGCTAATTGAAAAACACAAGAAACAGGGGGGGAGGAGTCAAGATGGCGGAGAAGTAGCAGGCCTAGACTACTTCAGCTAGCTGGAGATCAGCTAGATAGCTTATCTAAAGATTGCAAACACCTGAAAATCCATTGGCAGATCAAAGAGAAGAAGAACAGCAATTCTGGAAACAGAAAAACAACCACTTTCTGAAAGGTAGGACTGGCGAAGAAGTGAATCCAAAGCGAAGAGAAGATAGACCCCGGAGGGAAGGGCCGGCTCCCGGCAAGCGGCGGAGCAACGGCGCACAAAATCAGGACTTTTAAAAGTCTGTTCCGCTGAGGGAAATCGCTCCAGGGGCTAAACCCGGGCGAATCCCACGCGGGGTAAGCGTGGCCTCAGGTCCCGCAGGGTCACAGAAGGATCGGGGGTGTCTGAGTGTCGCAGAGCCTGCGGGTATTGGAACGGGAAAGCCGGCTACAGAGACAGTGCCAACAGTAAGCTCACGACAGTAAGCTCACAGCTCGGTGTTACCTTGAACCAGTCGCAGGCTCGGTGAGCTCAGAGCGCGGCCGGAGGTCAGGCAGACTGGGCGCTGCTCTCTGAGGACGCACTGAGGAGTGGGGCCCTGGGCTCTCGGCTCCTCCGGGCTGGAGACCAGGAGGCCGCCATTTGTATTCCCCGTCCTCCAGAACTCTATGGAAAGCGCTCAGGGAACAAAAGTTCCTGAAAGCAAACGCAAGCGGATTACTCACCCCAGCCCCTGATAAGGGCGGTGCAATTCCTCCTGGGGCAAAGACACTTGAGAATCACTACAACAGGCCCCTCCCCCAGAAGATCAACAAGAAATACAGCGGAGACCAAGTTCACCTACCAAGGAGTGCGGTTTCAATACCAAGGAGAGCAACAGAATTCCAGAGGAAAAGAAAGCAAAGCACGGAACATATGGCTTTTTCCCTGTGATTTTTTTTTTAGGCTTGCAGTTAATTTTTTTCTTTTTCATTTTTGTTTTTATTTTTTTCTCGCCTTCTGATTACATTTTTTTTAACTTTTACCTTTTTCTTTTTTAAAGTTTTTTAACTAGTTTATATAATATACATACTTTTTCTTTTTTATACTTTACTTATTTGTTTTCTTTTTTTTAATTCTTTTCTTTTTTTTTCTAATTTCTTTTTTTTTCTTTCTTCCTTTTTGAACCTCTTTTCATCCCCTTTTCCCCACCTCACGATTTGGGATCTCTTCTAATTTGGTTAAAGCATATTTTCCTGGGGTTGTTGACACACTTTTAGTATTTTACTTGCTCCTTCATATACTCTTATCTGGACAAAAAGACAAGATGGAAAAATACAATGCACAAAAAAGAACAAGAGGCAGTACCAAAGGCTAGGGACCTAATCAATACAGACATTGGTAATATGTCAGATCTAGAGTTCAGAATGACAATTCTCAAGGTTCTAGCCAGGCTCAAAAAAGGCATGGAAGATATGAGAGAAACCCTCTCGAGAGATATAAAAGCCCTTTCTGGAGAAATAAAAGAACTAAAATCTAGCCAAATTGAAATCAAAAAAGCTATTAATGAGGTGCAATCAAAAATGGAGGCTCTCATTGCTAGTATAAATGAGGCAGAAGAAAGAATTAGTGATATAGAAGACCAAATGACAGAGAATAAAGAAGCTGAGCAAAAGAGGAACAAACAGCTACTGGACCACGAGGGGAGAATTCGAGAGATAAGTGACAAAATGAGATGAAACAACATTAGAATAATTGGGATTCCAGAAGAAGAAGAAAGACAGAGGGGAGCAGAAGGTATAGTGGAGAGAATCATTGGGGAGAAATTCCCCAATATGGCAAAGGGAACGAGCATCAAAATTCAGGAGGTTCAGAGAACGCCCCTCAAAATCAAGAAGAATAGGCCCACACCCCATCACCTAATAGTAAAATTTACAAGTCTCAGTGACAAAGAGAAAATCCTGAAAGCAGCCCGGGAAAAGAAGTCTGTAACATACAATGGTAAAAATATTAGATTGGCAGCTGACTTATCCACAGAGACCTGGCAGGCCAGAAAGAGTGGCATGATATTTTTAGAGCACTAAATGAGAAAAACATGCAGCCAAGAATACTATATCCAGCTAGGCTATCATTGAAAATAGAAGGAGAGATTAAAAACTTCCAGGACAAACAAAAACTGAAAGAATTTGCAAACACCAAACCAGCTCTACAGGAAATATTGAAAGGGGTCCCCTAAGCAAAGAGAGAGCCTACAAGTGGTAGATCAGAAAGGAAAAGAGACCATATACAGTAACAGTCACCTTACAGGCAATACAATGGCACTAAATTCATATCTCTCAATAGTTACCCTGAATGTGAATGGGCTAAATGCCCCTGTCAAAAGACACAGGGTATCAGAATGGATAAAAAAACAAAACCCATCTATATGTTGCCTCCAAGAAACTCATTTTAAGCCCGAAGACACCTCCAGATTTAAACTGAGGGGGTGGAAAAGAATTTACCATGCTAATGGACATCAGAAGAAAGCAGGAGTGGCAATCCTTATATCAGGTCAATTAGATTTTAAGCCAAAGACTATAATAAGAGATGAGGAAGAACACTATATCATACTCAAAGGGTCTGTCCAACAAGAAGATCTAACAATTTTAAATATCTATGCCCCCAACGTGGGAGCAGCCAACTATATAAACCAATTAATAACCAAATCAAAGAAACACATCAACAATAATACAATAATAGTAGGGGACTTTAACACTCCCCTTACTGAAATGGACAGATCATCCAAGCAAAAGATCAGCAAGGAAATAAAGGCCTTAAACGACACACTGGACCAGATGGACATCACAGATATATTCAGAACATTTCCTCCCAAAGCAACAGAATACACATTCTTCTCTAGTGCATATGGAACATTCTCCAGAATAGATCACATCCTTGGTCCTAAATCAGGACTCAACCAGTATCAAAAGATTGGGATCATTCCCTGCATATTTTCAGACCACAATGCTCTAAAGCTAGAACTCAACCACAAAAGGAAGTTTGGAAAGAACCCAAATACATGCAGACTAAACAGCATCCTTCTAAAGAAGGAATGGGTCAACCGGGAAATTAAAGAAGAATTGAAAAAAATCATGGAAACAAATGATAATGAAAATACAACGGTTCAAAATCTGTGGGACACAACAAAGGCAGTCCTGAGAGGAAAATATATAGCGGTACAAGCCTTTCTCAAGAAACAAGAAAGGTCTCAGGTACACAACTTAACCTTACACCTAAAGGAGCTGGAGAAAGAACAAGAAAGAAACTCTAAGCCCAGCAGAAGATAAATCATAAAGATCAGAGCAGAAATCAATGAAATAGAAACCAAAGAAACAATAGAACAAATCAATGAAACTATGAGCTGGTTCTTTGAAAGAATTAATAAAATTGATAAACCCCTGGCCCGACTTATCAAAAAGAAAAGAGAAAGGACCCAAATAAATAAAATCATGAATGAAAGAGGAGAGATCACAACTAACACCAAAGAAATACAAACTATTATAAGAACATACTATGAGCAACTCTACGCCAATAAATTTGACAATCTGGAAGAAATGGATGCATTCCTAGAAACATATAAACTACCACAACTGAACCAGGAAGAAGTAGAAAGCCTGAACAGACCCATCACCAGTAAGGAGATTGAAACAGTCATTAAAAATCACCAAACAAACAAAAGCCCAGGGCCAGACGGCTTCCCGGGGGAATTCTACCAAACATTTAAAGAAGAACTAATTCCTATTCTCCTGAAACTGTTCCAAAAAATAGAATGGAAGGAAAACTTCCAAACTCATTTTATGAGGCCAGCATAGGATCCCATAAAAACCAGACAAGGATCCCATCAAAAAAGAGAGCTATAGACCAATATTCTTGATGAACACAGATGCGAAAATACTCAACAAAATACTAGCTAATAGGATTCAACAGTACATTAAAAGGATTATTCACCACGACCAAGTGGGATTTATTCCAGGGCTGCAAGGTTGGTTCAACATCCGGAAATCAGTCAATGTGATACAACACATCAATAAAAGAAAGAACAAGAACCATATGATACTCTCAATAGATGCTGAAAAAGCATTTGACAAAGTACAGCATCCCTTCCTGATCAAAACTCTTCAAAGTGTAGGGATAGAGGGCACATACCTCAATATCTTCAAAGCCATTTATGAAAAACCCACTGCAAATATCATTCTCAATGGAGAAAAACTGAAAGCTTTTCCGCTAAGGTCAGGAACACGGCAGGGATGTCCCTTATCACCACTGCTATTCAACATAGTACTAGAGGTCCTAGCCTCAGCAATCAGACAACAAAAGGAAATTAAAGGCATCCAAATCAGCAAAGAAGAAGTCAAATTATCACTCTTCGCAGATGATATGATACTATATGTGGAAAACCCAAAAGACTCCACTCCAAAACTGCTAGAACTTATACAGGAATTCAGTAAAGTGTCAGGATATAAAATCAATGCACATAAATCAGTTGCATTTCTCTACACCAACAGCAAGACAGAAGAAAGAGAAATTAAGGAGTCAATCCCATTTAACCAACTGAGCCACCCAGGTGCCCCCTGGAGTCAATCCCATTTACAATTGCACCCAAAACCACAAGATACCTAGGAATAAACCTAACCAAGGAGGCACAGAATCTATACTCAGAAAACTATAAAGTACTCATGAAAGAAATTGAGGAAGAAACAAAGAAATGGAAAAATGTTCCATGCTCCTGGATTGGAAGAATAAATATTGTGAAAATGTCTATGCTACCTAAAGCAATCTACACATTTAATGCAATTCCTATCAAAGTACCATCCATCTTTTTCAAAGAAATGGAACAAATAATTCTAAAATTTATATGGAACCAGAAAAGACCTCGAATAGCCAAAGGGATATTGAAAAAGAAAGCCAACGTTGGTGGCATCACAATTCCGGACTTCAAGCTCTATTACAAAGCTGTCATCATCAAGACAGCATGGTACTGGCACAAAAACAGACACATAGATCAATGGAACAGAATAGAGAGCCCAGAAATAGACCCTCAACTCTATGGTCAACTAATCTTCGACAAAGCAGGAAAGAATGTCCAATGGAAAAAAGACAGCCTCTTCAATAAATGGTGCTGGGAAAATTGGACAGCCACATGCAGAAAAATGAAATTGGACCATTTCCTTACACCACACACAAAAATAGACTCAAAATGGATGAAGGACCTCAATGTGCGAAAGGAATCCATCAAAATCCTTGAGGAGAACACAGGCAGCGACCTCTTCAACCTCAGCAGCAGCAACATCTTCCTAGGAACAACACCAAAGGCAAGGGAAGCAAGGGCAAGAATAAACTATTGGGATTTCATCAAGATCAAAAGCTTTTGCACAGCAAAGGAAACAGTTAACAAAATCAAAAGACAACTGACAGAATGGGAGAAGATATTTGCAAACGACATATCAGATAAAGGACTAGTGTCCAGAATCTATAAAGAACTTAGCAAACTCAACACCCAAAGAACAAATAATCCAATCAAGAAATGGGCAGAGGACATGAACAGACATTTCTGCAAAGAAGACATCCAGATGGCCAACAGACACATGAAAAAGTGCTCCATATCACTCGGCATCAGGGAAATACAAATCAAAACCACAATGAGATATCACCTCACACCAATCAGAATGGCTAAAATAAACAAGTCAGGAAAATGACAGATGCTGGCGAGGATGCAGAGAAAGGGGAACCCTCCTACACTGTTGGTGGGAATGCAAGCTGGTGCAGCCACTCTGGAAAACAGCATGGAGGTTCCTCAAAATGTTGCAAATAGAACTGCCCTATGACCCAGCAATTGCACTATTGGGTATTTACCCTAAAGATCCAAAGGGGCACGTGCACCCGAATGTTTATAGCAACAATGTCCACAATAGCCAAACTATGGAAAGAATCTAGATGTCCATCAACAGATGAATGGATCAAGAAGATGTGGTATATATACACAATGGAATACTATGCAGTCATCAAAATAAATGAAATCTTGCCATTTTCAACAACATGGATGGAACTAGAGTGTATCATGCTTAGCAAAATAAGTCAAGCAGAGAAAGACAACTATCATATGATCTCCCTGATATGAGGAAGTGGTGATGCAACATGGGGGCTTAAGTGGGTAGGAGAAGAATCAATGAAACAAGATGGGATTGGGAGGGAGACAAACCATAAGTGACTCTTAATCTCACAAAACAAACTGAGGGTTGCTGGGGGAGGGGGTTTGGGAGAAGGGGGTGGGATTATGGACATTGTGGAAGGTATGTGCTTTGGTGGTGAGTGCTGTGAAGTGTGTAAACCTGGTGATTCACAGACCTGTACACCTGGGGATAAAAATATATGTTTATAAAAAATAAAAAATTAAAAAAAAACCTCTTAATAAAGGAGAAATCCAAAGGAAAAAAAAAATAGAATGTCTTCAAAACCTCAGGATAGGCAAAAATTTCTAAAAACAAAAAAAAGGTGTAGACAAAAAAAGCTGAAGTGTTAGACTACTTTAAAATGAAGAAATTCTATTTATCAAAAGGTACAACAGAATGCGAGAGGATATTTACAATTTTTTTTACAAATTTTAATTATGACTACCATATATTTCCAATAAGATGTCATATCCAAAATATATAAAGGACTCCTACAACTCAAGGATAATCTAACAGAAATATGAGAAAAGGACTTAAATAAGCACTTTATGAAAAAAGACATTGAAAATGGCCAAACACACCAATGGCTCATCAGTAATCATCAGAATAATGCAAATTAAAACTCAGTGCAGTACCACCACTGGTATGGCTCAAATTAAAGGCAAATAATACCACATACAGTTGACTCTTGAATAGCACAGAGATGAGGGGCACTGACACCTGCGTATTTGAAAATCCATGTGTAAATTTTGACTCCCCCCAAACCTAACTATTGTTGACTGGAAGCCCTACTGATAACACAAAGTCAGTTAACACATTTTGTATGTTATATGTATCATATATTGTATTCTTCCAACAAAGCATGCTGAAGAAACTGTTAAGAAATCCTTGGAGAAAATGCATTTACAGTACTATTTAAAAAAAAAATCCAGTATAGAAGTGGACTTGAGCAGTTCATACCCAAGTTTTTAAGGATCAACTATTAGCTATGTTATGCAACAACTACAATGCTTGGTGATGAAAATGTACACTGCAACTTCTTAGGTGAAATTAGTAGTATCTACCCAATGTTTCAGTAAGTTCTACCATATACCCAACAGGACTATACCCCTATGTTTACCAAAAGACATAAAGGAACATTTATAGTAGTAATAATTGTCATAGTCCCAAACTGAAAACTCAATGTCTATCAACAGAATGGATACATTGAGATAAGAGAATGCATAAGAGAACACTGTACCATCATGCATGCACAAACATTGACACCTCTCCTGAACACAATGTTGAGTGAAAGAAACTCAGACCTGAAGAATAGGATTCCATTTACATAAAATTCAGACACAAGTAAAACTAAGTAACAGTGTTAAAAGTTACAATGGTGGTTAACCCTGAGGAGAGAAGCAAGGACTGTGAGGAACTCAAGAGAGATTCTAGGTGCTGGTAATTTTCAGTCTTTGGTTATCAAATACATAGGTGTGTTCACTTTCTGGAAAGTCATTCAACTGAACATGTATCATTTGTGCATATTTTTTTGGTGTGTTATTCTTGTGTATGAGGCCAAAAGAAGTTCACATTTAAAAAAACACCCTACACACCCCCCAAAACAAAAGAATTTTATAGGTATTCTATTCATGAAAGCTTATTGATTAAAACACTGCTAAAAAAACAAACAAACAAACAAACAAATAACACTGCTTAGTGTTATCCTGCTTTTTACAGAAAGGACATTTTTGCTCAAACATAGGTCTCTGTGTTAAAATCCTTACTTGATATTTGGCAGAGGAAACACTCTTGAGACAAAATGCTTCTAGGCATCAGTTTTGAATGGATTTCAATGCCTCTAAAAGTCGTTTATTGATAATGTGCTGACCTAAACATTTTCAATTTCATATCATTGACTTGAATACTACTATGTTTTTACTACTGAAAGATCAACAAATGCTTATGCTAATCAGCTTGATACTTGGGATGCCAGAATGGAAATTTCTTTGTCTACATAAAGTAGTCGAGCTGAAAAATACCCAGGGATATCCATAGCGGTCATGCTTTCAATGGATAGGAAGCTGCAAGCAAGAACTTCTTAGCCAATACCCTCACCAAATTCAGCCATTTGTGCAAATGGCTCTCTCTAAAAGAACATTTCCTTACATAGTTCAATCTAATATTAGGCTTAAATCCAAGGATGCTAAGACTTAATTATCTCATTTCCTCCATAAGTGATACAGCATGTTACTATTTGGCTATAATTGTTAATGGTGTTCCTAACACAGACTTGGAGGGGAGGTGTGCTAGGGACTGTGTATTGTTTTTGACGGTAGCCATGAAGGATGAGGCATACCTATGAAAAATGACTTGCATGCAGGATTAGACTTAAAGCTATACATTGATCTTTTCTAAATATTAGTATTAAAATGCATTTTCCCCAGGATTTCTAACTTCGTGTCACTCTGAACAAGAGGAATAGGTAAGGGTTGAGTATGCTGTTTCTCATTTAACCAAATGTAATTTAATTTAGACAATTGAGTGCTTGCTACTTCAAAGCAATGAAACATAAGCTTTTCACATGACTACACACATGAGCATACACAAAACATACATAGAACACTGTATCATCAAGAAAAAATCCTTTAGGTATAGCTTACAAGGCTCTATTTTTTTTAATTATATATCTGGACATCACGTGTCTTCCAAGTTCTAGTTCTATATCTTCATCTGTCTGTTAAATATTTCCACTCAGGATGTTCCTCTATTACCTCAAACGTATCATATCTAAGATTCAATCCCTTACTTCCAGTTCTAACTAGCTTTCCTATATTAATAATCATGCATACCATAAATATTCCAGTTACTCAAGGTCCAAAGTTTGAAGTCACCTTTTACCCACATTGTAGTTTTAATTCACATTTGCCTAATGGCTAATTACAAACTATTTTTCATATGTTGATTTGGCCATTTGTACATCTTTTTTGGTGATGTGTTCACTCGTCCAGTGTATATTTAGACAGCTTTATCTCTAGAATTTTAATTTGTGTCTTTCATGTTTTCTATCTCTACTTACATGATCTATCTTATCTACCCTCTTGTTCATATGGAATATTATGAAATGACTGTTAAAAAACGTTCTTGCCCAGTATGGTACTGGCACAAAAACAGACACATAGATCAATGGAACAGAATAGAGAGCCCAGAAATAGACCCTCAACTCTATGGTCAACTAATCTTCAACAAAGTGGGAAAGAATGTCCAATGGAAAAAAGACAGTCTCTTCAATAAATGGTGTTGGGAAAATAGGACAGGAACATGCATAAAAGTGAAATTGGACCATTTCTTTATACGACACACGAAAATAGACTCAAAATGGATGAAGGACCTCAATGTGAGAAAGGAATCCATCAAAATCCTTGAGAAGAACACAGGCAGCAACCTCTTCAACCTCAGCAGCAGCAACTTCTTACTAGGAACATTGCTAAAGGCAAGGGAAGCAGGAGGAAAAATGAACTATTTGGACTTCATCAAGATCAAAGGCTTTTGCACAGCAAAGGAAAACAGTTGATAAAACCAAAAGACAACACACAGAATGGGAGAAGATATTTGCAAATGACATATCAGATAAAGGGCTAGTATCAAAAATCTATAAAAAATTAGCAAACTCAACACCCAAAGAACAAATAATCCAATCAAGAAATGGGCAGAAAACATGAACAGACATTTCTCTAGAGAAGACATCCAGATGGCCAACAGACACATGAAAAAGTGCTCCACATCACTCAGTATCAGGGAAATACAAATCAACCACAATGAGATACCACCTCACACCAGTCAGAATGGCTAAAATTTACAAGTCAGGAAATGACAGATGCTGGTGAGAATGCGAAGAAAGGGGAACCCTCCTACACTGTTTGGAATGCAAGCTGGTGCAACCACTCTGGAAAACAGCATGGAGGTTCCTCAAAAAGCTGAAAATAGAGCTACCTTACCACCCAGCAATTGCACTACTGGGTATTACCCTAAAGACACAAAGATAGTGATCCGAAGGGCCATGTGCACCCGATTGTTTATAGCAGCAATGTCCACAATAACCAAACTATGGAAAGAGCCTAGCTGTCCATCAACAGATGAATAGATAAAGAAGAAGTGGAGTATATATACACAATGGAATACTATGCAGCCATCAAAAGAAATGAAATCTTGCCATTTGCAATGACGTGGATGGAATTAGAGGGTATTATGCTTAGCGAAATAAGTCAGTCAGAGAAAGACAACTTTCATATGATCTCCCTGATATGAGGAAGTGGAGATGGAATGTGGGTGGTTTGGGAGGTAGGAAAAGAATATGAAACAAGATGGGCTCGGAAAGGAGACAAATCATAAGGGACTCTTAATGTCACAAAACAAACTGAGGGTGGCCAGGGGTGGGGGTAGGGAGAGGGTGGTGGGGTTATGGACATTGGGGTGAGTGCCATGAAGTTGTAAGCCTGGTGATTCACAGACCTGTACTCCTGAGACTAATAATACATTATATGTTTATAAAAAAAATAAAATAAAATTTTAAATAAAAATTAAAAATAAAATGAAAGAAAAAGTGTTCTTACCTGTATCACTGGCAGCATTTGTGGGTCTGTTTCTATTGATTAATTTTTCTCCTCATCATGATTTATTTTCCTACTCTTTTGCATGGCTTGTATATTTGATTGGATGACACTGGGAATTTTACCTTGTTGGGTTCTGGACATAATTGTTTTTGAGTAAGAGTTGATATGAAACATTAGTTTCAGGAATACAGTATGATTCAATCCTTATCTGTGAAATGATTACCACAGTAAGTCTAGTCACCATTAATTATCATAAAAGGTTACAAACTTTGTTCTTGTAATGCAAATATTTAAGATCCACTCTCCTGGGAACCTTCTAATATGCACAGTACCATTGACCATAATCACCAGGCTCACACCACATTCCTATTCATTTCACAACTGGAAATCTGTACCTTCCCTTTCATCCATTTTGCCTGCACACCAGGCCCTTTCTCCACTGGTAACCATCCCTGTGTTCTTTGTATTCATGAGTTTTGTTTGTTCATCTTTGTTTTTTAGATTTTACATGCCAATTATATCATATGGTATTTGTCTTTCTCTGACTTATTTTACTTAGAAGGATACCCCTGAAGTCCTCCATGTTGTTACAAATGGCAAGATTTTATTCCTTTTGTGGCTGAGTAGTATTTGTGCATGTGTGTGTATAGTATATATATGCATGTATGTGTGTCTCATATCCTTATCCATTCATCCACCAATTGACACTTAACGTTGTTTCCATCTTGACTATTTATCTTTTTTTTGTTCTTATAAATATTTTTGAAGTTTATTCTTTGACACTGTTAAATTACCTGGAAACAATTGGATTCTTCTATAACTTCCTTTAAAATGTCAGGATTAGAGCAGGCTTCATTCCATAGACAGTTTTGCTTCACTACTGAAGGTAGATCTTTCTGAGTAGTCTTCTGATATCCCATGAATTACTGGGGTTTTCTACTCTAGCCTTCAAGAAGAGAAACTATTTTTACTTTGAGATATAGGAATTGTTCTCTAATATCTTGTTGGTGATTCTCTCAGGCTTTGGTGGTTCACTTATTTTTTTATTAGTATTCTCGCTCCCCACTCCTTTTCATACTCCTCCCTATAAGAAAGTTTCACTTTCTTTTTAGATCCTTTAAGACCCTACTCCATGAAGCTTCTATGTGTATTTTTTTTTTGTCCTTACTGCCTAAAATTATTGCCTTGCCTACCAAGATGGTAGTTTAATAGGTTTTTGACAATTTTCCTAGTAACTTTACAGAACAAAGCTTAGAAGTTCAGGTTCTTTTCATTCGTAAAAATTAACTTTTGATAGGCAAGTCTGATTTTTCCCTCACTAGATGATATATCTCTTGACATCAGAAGCTTGTCTTATACACCATTACCTACATGCTTAAGCTCATCACTGTGTCCTCTAGGAGTGTAATATTTCATGGTCAGTCTCTGTGCTATTCACATTCTTTTACTAAAAATGTCAATATAAGTTTCTTATCCCTGATAACCTGTCAGCTCTGCAAAGCTTCAAGGTGATAGGCTGTAGGAACTCTTCCTTTAAGTTCTTACCTCCTTTACTATTTCCCCTTCAGGAAAAAATTATCAGCTTCATATGTGGAGTGATTCTGCAACAGGGTGAGGAATGCCAACAGAACACCTTATTGCCAATGAAACAATGAGACACCTCTGTCTCTCCACAGCACAAGGCTCTCCTGATGCTTGGTAAATCTGTGTTCTAGTAAAGGTCCCAGTCATCTTTCATCTTAGAGAAGTAGAGGTTTTGTCCACTCTCTCAGGAGCTATGGGTATTCAAAAGGCAGGGTCCTTTTTGTTGGGTATCCAGATATGTCAAACAATTCCCAATACCCTAAAGAGAATCTTCTCCCTATATTTTGAGATTCCCAGCCACCCTCATAGTGTAGATAGCCCAGTGGCTTTTCCTTTTTTGATACTCTGGCTCACATTTAAAGAACAGAGTTGCTAACTACCAGGATATAAAGACCATGGTGCCTGTAAAAGGTCATTCTCATTGCTACTAACTAGCCTCTTCTTAATTTGCGGTATATGCCACCATTTCCTTGACGAAGGAAGTGATCCAAGGGTACTGACTGATCTCTCACATTTTTTCAGCCTGGAGTTTTCTTCCACCAGACATAGGCATGGGTCACTTTCACTTCAGTCATAGCTCTAATCAGTCACCATTTTATTGGAGGCAACTTCCCCAACCTCACTTTCTATCTTCTTATCTTGTTGGGTTTCATTATAGTACTTACAGCCACTTGATACATTTATTCATTATTCTCTTCTCCATCATAGTAGCCAACATGAATAGCTCAGCTCAACTGTCTGTGATATATCACCATGACAGAAAATTAAGTCATTAGGATCTTTTTTTTGGATCACATTTCCCCCTTAGCCTAGGCTACTACTACCCAACCATTTGTCATTTAATTCAACTCTCATAAAAAACCTGGTACAACACACACTAGTGTTATAAAAAAAAAAAATCTCTTAATGTACATATATGTATGTAGCCAAAAAGAAAGTGGTGATAACAGGAATTATGAGTTTTGGGGCCTAACCACTCTGCCCTGGCTGACCACAAACCCACTTTATATTGCAAAAGAAAGCTGTTAGAGCCTTTGCTTTAAGATACAAACTCTCAAAACTCTAATAAAACAAAATGGAACTTTATTCATGTTTAATGGTTGCATTTCAAGCATGGATTTCACAATCTCAAACCATATGAAGGAACAGTTTATATGCTGATGTTGTTCTTAGGGAACATGTCAACTAAAGAATAAATTTATAGACACAAATTAAATACATAAGGGAAAGGCAGGGAGTGGCTTCTAAGAAATCATAAAATTTAAGCATTTAGGGAATGGAAAAATACATAGAATTGACTTTTATTTAAGTGTGGGAGAGTTCACAAAAATAATTTTGAAGAACAATTCAATTAAACTACATTTTGGTATATAATAGATACCTACATACAGTCTTTCTTTACTTTAGGCCTTCAGAGGCCAAAGAACCTTATGGATTACTCAAAGTTACCTCTACCTGTCAGGGCTCAAATTCCTCCTTTTCTGCTTGGTTAAAGTTGATATCTTAACTCCAGTGATAAATTAGCTCTTCTAGGAAACAAGATAGCAAACTAGGATTTAAAAAACCAGGAATTTCCAACAAGATGCATTAAAGGACACAGGACCTACAGTGAGCAAGTCATCCTGGTTTGTCCAAGACTTTTCAGCTTTAGGACTAAAATTCAACAATCAGGGAAACCATGGAGTCCTGGGCAAACTGGGATGGCTGTCACCCTTACAGATATCTCTCTAATGATAACAAGCCCAAGTTATCAGATCAGACCCAAAACTATTTATTTGGTTTTGTGAAGTCATTGCCTGATGTACCAAGAACAAAACAATGGACTGGGTCTTAGGGTCTATACCAGATAATGAGCTTTTGCATCTGGCAGACATCTTGCCTAGATACTATGTTCTGCTGTTTACTAGCCCTGTGAGCTTTTGCAAATCCCTTAACAATTTTGACCTTCGGCTAGGAGGACTGCTTATAACACGGAAATAGGAAGTTACTTAGCATGGTGCCTAGAGTTAAGTATCTCTATGTAATTTATTATTAGTTCATCATTAGTTTTTGATGTGGTTTTCAATGATTCATTAGTTGTGTATATTTTTAATAAGCTGCAGTAGATGGTATCTCCTCCTCTTCATCCTCATCATTATCATGGCCCTAAGAATCAAAGGTTCAGGCTCTTTCATTATCTATTATTGTGACCTTGGTCAAGACTTTTCCCTGTCCTAGACCTCAGTTTTCTTACCTGTAAAGTGAAGAGAACTATAGAACCCATCCTTGTACTGGAAGATTATTATAAAATCAAATGAGAAGATGTAGGTTAAGAGAAATGTATATTGTAAAGTTGGATTCAAATGCAAAGATTCAAGATCTGCTAATGTGTCAGTGCTGAAGGAAGGACTGGACCTCCAGAAATGAAATGGATAACAGTAGTTACACTTATTTAAAAAGTCAGTTGGTGTATTGCCTGTGGTGCTAGTTATTAAACCTCAAGAAAGACAAAACAATCAGGGAGACTCTAAGATGGCAATGTAGGAAAATCCTGAACTCAACTTCTCCACAAACAAACCAAATCTATACTTTCATATAGAGCAATTCCTTCTGAAGAATGGAGGCCTGATTGAACAGCTTCTGCACAATGAAGAATGGCAAGAGAGATGGAGATACAGTAATGAAAGAAACCCCCAACCCTGATGTTGCAAACTATCATAGGAAGGGACAGTACTGAAGGACCAGGAACAAATTTTTCTCCCTGGGAAACATGGTGGTGGGGAGGGAGAAGCTGCCATTTTAAATTCTAGTTGCCCTTTCAAAGGAACTAGCCCTGAATCCCTGCCAAATGTCAGGGGAGTGGCTAGAACGCTCCCTGGATCTAAGGTGATGGTAAGCACAATACTTTATGCTACCCCTCCACTCTGAGAGTACAGATGGGGGGAGGAACTGGGCACTATAGTTGGCCTGCTGCTTCAAGGAGAACTGGGGTTCTGCTGCACACTATCTCCAGCTGTCCCACCAAGGTAGCCTCAGTACAGTGCATACTGGGATAGCCCTTGGCAGTACTCCCTTAGCTCCAGCCATTTTGATAAAATAGCACAGGCACAAATCACTGCACCACTTCAGCACCAGAATTTTAGGAACATCCCCAGTGCAGAGCACCTCAGGACCTCTCAGCCTATAGCTGCTTTAGACTCAGACAACTCACAGAACACCCTTAAGCAAAACACACAGGGACCTCCCTCCCCACCCCACAATTTGGTGCCAGCTGCCAGCTGCCCAACCAGGACACCCCATAATGTGGAGTGTTCTGGGATCCTGCAGCCCACATTGTCTCAGCTCCAGCCACCCTGCCAGTGCACCCTCTATACAGAGTGCCCCATGACACCATGGCTGTCATCTACTTTGCCTTCAGTTGCTCTGAAAAAGCATGTCCTCTACAAAGAAAGCCCTGGGACCTTCCAGCTTGTACCCATTTCAGCTTCAGCAACCCTGCCAAGGTACTGTCGATAAAGAAATCCCCAGGACCATACCAGTCTGTGCATACTTTGGCTCCAACAATCCCACCAGGGTGGCCCCAGAAAAGAATGACACAGGACACCCCCACCAGCCACCGCTCTAGTCAGCCACCCAAAGTCACCAGGCACACAAGTGTACACTGGTGATGGCCACACACAAGACTATTACTCTAAGTTTAGGAGAAGTAGATTTTACACCTAATTCATAGAAATACACCCAGAAAATTAAGAGGAATATGCTCTAAAAGAAACAAAACCTCAGAAAAAGAACAGAGCAGATAAGTAATCTATCCGATAAAGAGTTCAAAGTACTGATAATAAAAGTGCTCACTGGACTGGAGAGAAAAGTAGATGAACTTAATGAGTACTTCAGCAAAGATCTAGATAATAAATATAAAATTACCAGAGTTGAAAAATAACTGAAATCAAAGCTAAGCTTTGGGAAATCAGAGGATACAGAAGAATGGATAGGTGATCTGGAATACTGGATAATGGAAAGTACCCAAGCTCAACAGCAAAAAGAAAAAAATATTAAATGAGGTTAGAGTAAGTGATATTTTTTTGATAATATAAAACAAACATTTGTATTATAGTAGTTCCAGGAGGAGAAGAGAGGTAGGGCAGAAAATTACTTGAAGAAATGATAACAGAAAACTTACCTAACCTGGGGATAGAAACAGACATTGAGTTCAGGAAGGACAGAAAGTACCAAACAAGAAAAAGCCACTGAGGTCCACATCAAGACACATAAAAATTAAAATGGTAAAGATTAGGGGCACCTGGGTGGCACAGTCAGTTGAGTGTCCCCCTCTTGGTTTAGGCTCAGGTCATGATCTCAGAGTCTGAGATCCAGCCTCATGTGGGGATCCACACTAAACACAGGGTCTGCTTACAGTTTCTCTCTACCTCTCTCTCAGGCCCTCCCCCACTGCATGCTCACTCTCTAAATAAATCTTTAAAAAAATAAGATGGTAAATATTAAACATCAAGACAATTTTAATAGTAGCAAGAAACAACTAGTTACATACAAGGGAAACCTCCTAATAACAACATCAGATGACTTTTGTCAGAAACCGACTATATCATGCCACTCCCTTCTGGCTACAAAGTACTGGAAGGAAAAAAAAAAAAAAAAAAAAAAGACCTACAACTGAGAATACTCTACCTGGCAAGATTATCATTCAGAATTGAAGGAGAAAGTTTCTTAGATGAACAAAAGTTAAGAGTTTATCACTACTAACCTGGCCTTATAAAAAATGTTAAACATACTTTAAGTAGAAAGACCATAATTATAAGAAAATTATGGAAGAAAAAATTTCACCAGTAATGCAAACATACACTAAAGGTAGTAGAACCACTTATAAAGCTATTATAAAGATTAAGAGACAAAAATAATAAGATATTACTAGTTGCAGGGACTGGCAAAATAAAGATATAAAATAGGACAGTATACATAAAAAACATGGAAGTAGGAAGAATGAAACTTCCTTAACGTGTATTCAAACTTAAGTGAAGATAACTTAATATAGATTGATTTAGGATGTTATATATGAACCTTATGGGAATCACAAACCAAAAATTTACAACAGATGCACAAAAAGTGAAGAGAAATGAAATCAAGCATAGCACTAAAACTCATCGATAAGAGCAAGAGAATTACAAAAGTAATCAGAAAGCAATTAACAAAATGGCAAAAACAAATCAACTAAGTGTAAATGGCCTAAATACTCTAAAAGACACAGGGTGACTGAATGGTAAACAAAACACCTAATACCCATCTATATGATGCATACAAGACACTACAGACTTAAAGACACATACAGACTAACAGTGAAGGATAAAATAATTTACTCCATGCAAATTCAAATGAAAAATAAAAAGCTGAATAGCAATACTTAGACACAATAAAGTTTAAACAAGGACTATAATAAGAGACAAAGGGCACTGCATAATGATAAAGGGATTAATCCAACAAAAGGATATAACACTTGTAGACATCTATGCACCCAACATTAGAGTACCTAAACACAAAGCAAATATTGACATAAAGGAGGAAAGTGACAGTAATACAGTAACATTAGGGGACTTTGACACTCCATTTACATCAGTGGATAGGTCATCCAGGCAGAGGAGAAAAAAGCAGTAGAAAACAATGTTTTTGAATAGCACATTAAATCAGATACACTTATATAAACAGAACACCCAAAATAGAATATACTTTTTTTTCAAGTGCACATGGACATTCCTCAGCATAGATCATATGGGAGACAGCAAAACAAGTTTCAATAAATTTGAAATGGAGGGTGCCTGGGTGGCTCAGTGGGTTAAGCCGCTGCCTTCGGCTCAGGTCATGATCTTGGGGTCTTGGGATCGAGTCCCGCATCGAGCTCTCTGCTCAGCAGGGAGCCTGCTTCCCTCTTCCCTCTATTTCCCTCTCTGCCTGCCTCTCCATCTGCTTGTGATATCTGTCAAATAAATAAATAAAATCTTAAAAAAAAAAATTTGAAATGGAGATCATATCAAGCATTTTTTTTTTCTGGCCACAATGGAATGAAACTAGAAATCAATTACAAAAGAAAAAAAAATCGAAAAAAAGACATGTAGGCTAAACAACATGCTACTAAATTACCAACGAGTCAGTGAAAAAAATCAAAGAAAAATAAAATACATGGAGATAAATAGGAAGACATAGTGGTCCAAAACCTTTGAGACACAACAATACCATCCTAAGAGAAATTTATAGCGAGAAAAACCTACCTCAAGAAACAATAGAAATCGGGCGCCTGGGTGGCTCAGTGGGTTAAGCCGCTGCCTTCGGCTCAGGTCATGATCTCGGGATCCTGGGATCGAGTCCCGTGTCGGGCTCTCTGCTCAGCAGGGAGCCTGCTTCCTTCCTCTCTCTCTCTGCCTGCCTCTCCGTCTACTTGTGATTTCTCTCTGTCAAATAAATAAATAAAATCTTTAAAAAAAAAAAAAAGAAGCAATAGAAATCTAAAGTAAACAATTCATCCTTTCATCTAAAGAACTAGATAAAGAACCAAGAAAACCCAAAGCCAAAAGTTAGTACAAGAAAGAAATAACAATCAGAGCAGAAACAGATGAAATAGGCACTAAAAAATTACCAAAATAGAAAATATCAGTTAAATCAAGAGCTTTCTTTGAAAATATAAACAAAATGATAAACTTTTAACAAGACTCATGAAGAAAAATAGAGAGTACCCAACTGAAATCAGGAAGAGGAGAAATAACAATACCACAAAAATACAGATTAGAGATTATCAAAAATTATATGCTAACAAATTAGACAATTTAGAAGAAATGGATAAATTTCTAGAAGCATACAATCTTCCAAAAGTAAATAGAAATAGAAAATAATGAACAGATGATTGGTAATAAAATTGAATTGGTAAAGAAAGTCAAGAAACAGAAGTCCAAAACTAGACATATTCACAAGTTCTAGAATATTTAAGAGAAGAGATACTATCTATTCTCCAACTATTTCAAAAAATAGAAGAGGAAGGAACGCTTCTAAATTCATTCTATGAGGCTAGCATTACCCTGATACCAAAATGAGACAGATACACTACAAAGAGGAGCAGGAGGAAGAATTACAGGCCAATATCCGTAAAGAATACAGATGCCAGAATTCCTGAAAAAAGTTAGCAAACCACATTTAACAATACGGTAAAACAATCATTCACCACAATCAAGTGAGACTTAATCTGGGAGTGTAAGAATGGTTCAATATTTACAAAATCAACTGATACTACATTAACAAAATGAAGGATAAAAATGGTATCTTAATTGATGTCGAAAAGTCATAATAAAACTCAACAGCTGTTCGTGATACAAACTCATAAGTGGGATTACATGGAACACATACCTCAAACATAAGAAAGACCATTGATGGCAAAACCCACAGGTAATAGAACACAAGGATTCCACTCTCACCACTTTTATTCTGCATAACCTGAAGTCCTAAACACAGCAATCAAACAAGAAATAAAAGCCATCCAAATTGGTAAAGAAGTAAAATTGTCACTATTTGCAGATGACATGACACCATAAATAAAATCCCATAAGACTCCACCAAAAAAAGGAGCAGAAAACAAAATTTTAAAAGACTCCATTTAAAGTTACACAAAAAAGAATAAAAATACTTAGGAATAAACCCAAGAAAAAGATGTACCCTGAAAACTATAAAACATTGATGAAATGGAAAAGTACATGAACAAATGGAAGATACATGTTCATGGATTAGAATACTATTGGTAAAATGTTCACTCCACCCAGAGCGATCTACAGATTCAAACCAATTCCTGTGAAAATACCAACAGTGCTTTTCAAAACACTGGAATAGTCCTAATATTTGTATGGAACTACAAAAATCCTGAATAGCTAACACAATCTTGAGAAAGAGCAACGACTGAGGTATCAAAATACCAGGTATTTCAATATTGTATTGCAAAGCTGCAGTAATCAAAAAATTATGGTAATGGCCCATAAATCAACACACAGATCAATGGCACACAATAGGAGAGCCCAAAAATAAATTCACGTTTGTATGGTCCATCAATCTATTACAGGAAGGCAAGAATATACAATAGGGAAAAGACAGTCTCTTCAATAAATGGTGCTTGGGAAAACTAGACAGCTACATGCAAAAGAATGAAACTGGACCACTTTCTTACACCACACATAAAATAAACTCAAAATGGATTAGTGAACCTAAATGTCAGACTTGAAACCATAAAACTCCTAGAGGAAAACATAAGCAATAATCTGTTTGAGGGTGGCCATAACATTTTTCTAGATAGGTCTCCTGAGGCAAGGGACACAAAAGCAAAAATAAACTATTGGGGCTACACCAAAATAAAAATATTTAGCACAGCAAAGGAAATGATAAACAAATGAAAAGGCAACCTACTGAGAAGATATTTGCAAATGATGTATTTGATATGGGGTTAATATCCAAACTATTAATTTGGATAATTAATACATAAAGAACTTACACTACTTAACACACAAAAACATCTGATTAAATGGGCAGGGAACCGAATATACAAATTTTTACAAAGATGACCTACAGGTGACCAACAGACACATGAAAAAGTGCTCTCCATCACTAACCAGGGAAATACACATCAAAACCACAATGAGATCTCCTTTTAACTGTCAGAATGGATACTATCAACAAAAAATAACAAGCGTTGGTAAGGCTATGGAGGAAAAAAAAAAAAACCCTCATGCATAGGTGGTGGGAATATAAATTGGTGCGACCACTCAGGTAAACAGTATAGAATTTCCTCAAAAAATTAAAAATAGAAATACCATTGATTTGGTAATTCTATTGTTGAGTAGTCACCCTCAAAATTGAGAACACTAACTTGAAAAGATATTTCCATCCCAATGTTCATTGCATTATCATTTATAATAGCCAAGACATGGAACAACTCAAGAGTCCACTGATCTATGAATAGATGAAAGTGTTTAGGTGTGTGTATACACACACACACAAATAAAATAATACTCATCCATAAATAATGAGGTCTTGCCATTTGCAACAACATGGATGGACCTAAGGAGTATTACGCTCAATGGAGTAAGACGATGAAGGACAAATGTTGTAGGATTTCACCTGTGCATGAAATCTAAAAAACAAATCAGAAGCAGATGCAGGGGCACTTGGGTGGCTCATCAGGTAAGCATCTGCCTTCCTCTAGGTCATGATCTCGGGGTCTTGGGATCAAGCCCCATATTGGGCTCCTGGATCAGCAGGAGGCTGCTTCTCCCTCTCCCTCTGCCTCTCCCCCCTACTCATGCTCTCTCTCGGTCTCAAATTAATAAATAAATCCCCCATAAATACAGAGAACAAACTTGTGGTTGCTAGAGAGCAGGAGGCTGTGGTGTGGGATGGGTAAAATGGGTGAAAGGGGAAGGGAGGTGCAGGATTCTGGTTATGGAAAGAGTCATAGGGATAAAAGGTAGGATATAGAGAATATAGTCAATGATACTGAAATAGGATTGGTTGGTGACACATGGTAATTACACCTGTGAGCATAACATAAGGTATAGATTTGAATCACTATGTTGTACAAATGAAACCAGCATAACTTTATGTGACCAGCTATACTTCAATAAATTTTTTAAAATGAGCCTTAAAGTATCCCAAAACTACCAAGGAAATAAAAAAGACAAAAAGACAAATTTGAAGAGGGTCTAGAGAAGGGCAATCCAACAGCCAAGAAGACAGAAAGGATGTAGGACAACCAGACAATGACTCAATTCTAAGAAATGATTTGAGAAAGTTAACTCTAGATTTTTTTTTGCCAGTTCCCCACAAAGAGAATACTCCATGCTTCTTGAAAGAAAGATTTTAGGGCAAATACACATTGGTACTCTTTATTCCTTAAGAGCCATCACTCACAGACTCATTAACCCAAGATTTAAAGCCTAGAAATGAACTACCTCATAAAGTTCTAGCTACCTTACTATGAACTTGTTATGCATGTGTTAATTACAGGCTATATCCTTAACTCTGAGGTCTGTTTGGAAGAAAACATTTGTGAAATGATCTTTGGAGTATGACCCATTCTTGAAATTCTTGCTTATCTTTTCTTCTATGATATTACATAGTTTTGGACTACTTTTGGTTTTTGATTGGATGAATAAAAATAAATGATTCTAACTTTCATTTGTTTGACCATCCATTGATCTTTCTACACATCCACTATCCATTTTGAACTCTTATGATCCTTGCACTGTGAACATTATATATAAAATATAGTGATTAAGTAAGCCCCTACATGCTAATACAGATTCCTCAGATTTAAATATAACGTTCCATCATTTGTTGTAAACCAACTCATTTTATTTTTAAAGATCTTGTCCTTAATATCTTCTGAAACATTCCAAAAATGTCATCCACTAAAAATCACCAAAGACTCAGTGACACTTTTCCATCTGTCCATTTTGGGAAGATACTCTCATGTCTAGATCTCTAGTTATAGACACGCACATATTCACATAATAGCTCTCATGCCCATTCAGAACTGGAATGCAAGCTTAAGTATAGGAATTATTTTTATTCATCTCCATACCTCATTGATACTCAATGCTGATTACATTTCCTAACATTTCATTTGGGAAAGATGGGACTGATCTTGGTAGAATATTCTCATGTTCTTAATTGTTAATATATTAGAGGTTAATATATTTAAAGTTTTCAATGGTGACAGATTTAGAGTAACATAATTATTAACTACTACCAAAAGTTAGAAGTTTAAAATACTTGTGATTGTGTCAGATAAACTTAAGAAATTTGGTTCTAGTAATCTTCAGGAGGCATTGATCCTTATAGTCATACATCCAAAGAAGCACATCAGTGCTCATTCAAAGTTATGTTATTTTAAACTAAAAGTGCATGTGAAACAGTATTAGTATTGAAGAAGTACTTTAGAAGAGGTTAAGAAATGCCTTCTATACTTAGGAGTTAAAAATATAAGTCAGAAAATATCACAGTAGAGCAACAGATTTTTTTTTTAATTTTCTTCAGTATATATTTAACTTTTAGATATGTTGCAGGGAATATGTCAGTTACATATTATATTTTTAATGTTTTAGCTACAAAAGATATTTCAAGAGAAAATAAAATGCTTATAAATACAAATGAGATGAAAAATATAATTGTATTACATAGTTGGTATAGTACAAGTTTATCTACAATAAGCTTACTGTACAAATATTTTAATAAAAGTTAACAGCAAGTGACGAATGGCTAAGCACATGGTATTCCCTGAATGAAACTTTGAACATGAACTTGAAAATTACATTCTGAGAACTCTATTTGTCAATTTTCTCTCAATAAAAAGGGGTATCTTATTAAAAAACAAAATGAAAGGAAGTTCACATAATAACCAAATATTTAAGTTTTTAGAAGTAAGGCTTATTGGCCTCATACACCTGTTCAGAGCTCATGTTATGTATTTATGTAAGTGTATAGCTCCATGCTTGTGATCAAGATTAGTGGTGCTCATCAATATCTTTATTTTTATCTTTTTATTTAGATTATCACAGTCTATTTCTTCAGCTCATTTAGGCGGCCCTGAGAGACTAGTCTGGTCAATGGCATGAGGGAAGAAGTACTATGTACCTCTTTCAAACCTGGCCCCTGAAACTTCACTTGAGATCATCTTCACCTTCACTTTCCTCATGTGATTAGGGGTGCAAGAACCCACTGCAAGACTGAGAAAAGATTAAAAGAGCTTGGATCCCTCCATGACTGTGGAATATAGCATCGTTAGCCTACCCATTGCGTCATGAACAACAAATCCTTCATGTTTCCTATATATTTCTGCAACTATGGTTGTGACATTTAATTTCAAGCTTTAAATATCTTGGTTCAATACTTTACCAAGTTACCTCACAGACTTTTTCTTTTTAAATTTATCTGATATTTTACCTACAGAACTTTGAAATGGTACATAGATTTCAGGATCATTTTAGAAGAAGAATATTAATTGCAGGGGCCCAAACATGAACTGATTAAATTAAAACAAAACCTCAGATAAACCTTTGGCACTGACTTCAAAACTTCTCTTGTTGATAGAGAATAATTCCCTTATGAACTATGCTGGACTTAATTAACACATCTTTCTGTACTAGCAGTTGCTTGTGCAGAGATGAAAAACAGATTTAAAGAACAAGAGGTTGTTGCAACTTGAGTGTGATGAAGCCATGTTTCCCTTGTTACAGTGTGAACTGTGCACTGGCAGCTGCTTGAAAAATTTATGTTATTCTTTATTTAAATTCAATTAGCCAACTTACAGTACATCATTAGTCTCAGATGTAGTGTTCAGTAACTTATCAGTTGCATATAACACCCATTGCACATCACATCATGAGCCTTTCTTAATGCCCATCACCGAATTACCCATCCCCCTACCCACCTCCCCTCCAGTAACCCTGTTTCCCATAGTTAAGAATCTCTCATAGTTTTTTCTCCCTCTCTGATGACTTCCCATTCTGTTTTCCCTCCCTTCCCTTATGATCCCTCTATGCTGTTTTATTCCACATAAAAGTGAAACCATATGATCATTGTCCTTCTGACTGACTTATTTCCATCAGCATAATACCCTCCAATTCTATCCACATCAGTGTAAATGGTATTTATCCTTTCTAATGGCTGAGTCATATTGTATATATTACATTTTATATATGTACTACATCTTTATCCAATCATCTGTCAATGGACATCTAGACTCTTACCACAGTTTGGCTACTGTGGACATTGCTGCTATGAACATTGGGGCACAGGTGCCCCTTTGGATCACTACATTTATACCTCTGGGGTAAATACCTAGTAGTGCAATTGGTAGGTCATAGGGCAGCTCTATTTTTAACATCTTGAGGAGCCTCCATACTTTATACCACTTTCCAGAGTAAAGAATGTACCAGCTTGCCTTCCCACCCAGAGTGTAAGTGGGTTCCCCTGCTTCCACATCCTTGCCAACATTTGTTGTTTCCTATCTCATTAATTTTAGCCATTCTGACTGGTGTGATGTGGTATCTCACTGGGGTTTTGATTTGTAAGTCTAATAATACAATTCACCATTGTACTATTTTCAGTGAAACATTTCTGTAAAGCATTTTAATTACCAACAGTAAACCTTTCCCTGGGAATGTGTTTTTTGTTTGTATTTTTTTTTAACAGTGAAGCTTATTTTTCTTGCCATAATTTATTATGTGTAAATCATGTCTTCTTTATATTACTTCAAAAGTGGGCATCATAGGCTATTTTTACTGAAGCTAGTATCACACAGAAATGCTGACAGTTACATAAAAGGTTTATTAAGTGGCAACATCAAAACATGATCCATTAGTGGGAAGCTGATGTACTTTGCCATTAAATCATAGGTCTCTATAAAAGTGTTAACCTCTTTGAATCAAATTGGGACACAGATAAACAGTAAAAAGCAATACCCAAGTTAGTTCAAATGTAATATTTATTAGTTAATATGCTAGAGTTGTGAAAGTAGATATATATTCACCAAGTTATACGAATTAGCATAAACCCATAAGCCTAGGGCACAAAGAACTCTAGTGAGGGTTAGTTCACACAAGCAGGAATAGAAACTTGAAAATTCCAACAACGACTTAGAGCACCAACATTATTGTCCATCTCTAGCTAGTAAGGCTGATGGCTGCAACAGTAACCGTGTGTTGGTGACTGAAAAGACTGGCCCCAGACCAGAAAATAACTGAAATGAAGTTCTGCCTATTTCCCATACAGCACTGTAAACTGTGTGACCCAAGATCACCATTACCTTATTCTGCAGCACTATCCTAGAAGACATATGGCAGGATACTCAGAGCTATTACTAGAGCTATCTCCTGCATGTATGCATGCATGTACACACCCAGAGGTCTTTGGCAAGCCACACATCTAATTAGGGCCTTTCAATCCCTTAGGGTAGTGAAGAGAATACCATGGGCCACACTGGAGTCAGGACCTCTGGTTTACTCCTGGAATTAAGAGAAGGTGGGAAAAGGGGCCTGGCACATTGCAAGTCATCAACATTACTTATTGAATGGAGAGTCTTATATGTAAGGGAGTTCCTATTTCAGAGAACTTTGAAAAGTACCTTAAAAGACTTGTTCCCATGAACTTGTTTGGAAGCAGATCTAGAACATCCAATAGGGATCCTGTTCTGGGCTTTCCTCTAAGAGTAATGCTTCCTAAGCCTTTCTACATCATGACATACACAGAAAATGATAGTATTTGTATGAAACAGTGGTTAAATGGAGGATTTCAGAATCCTGCATAAAGTGGAAGTGACAGGAAACCTGAGGGCTGATGAGATGGATCCTCCAGCACATAGTTTGGAAGCTATGTTCCAGAAAAGATGAATAATACTGAGAGTCCATTGAGGGATCTAGCTTTTCCTGTTATTATTTAACAGATTCTATCACCTGCTGAGTGCTTACCATATGCCAGCAACTATACCCAACACTTAATGCACACTATTTCTTTTTATCCTTAAAGTAATCTAGGGACTCTACTTCTGGTAACAACAGCATGAGATGGTCAGATGACTGCTCCATAGAAAATGACTATACACTGGACAAAACCATTTGTGACAATCATTTCAGGGCACTGGAAAATAACCAAAGGTAGGCAACAACTTGGGAAATACTAATTCATGTGAAACTGCTACTGTACTGCATTGAGTAATAACTAAGAATTAACTTTTGGAGGGGAGGTGGGAGTCTGAGAGCATTCCCAAGCTCCACCAACTACCAAACATGGGCAGTGAAAATCCAGCTTTATGAGCTGGAGGTGACAGACTCAGGAGCAGGCAACAAAGCAGTTAGAAATTTCAGAGGGAGATTTTGGATGTGAGAAAGCTATAGAGCAACTGATACAATAAGCTTTCCATATATACCTGGTTAACTGCTAAACTATGTGTGCTTATTGGATACAGCAGGGAACCCAACAAAAATTGAAAGAAAGCATGTGAATTTGCCACACATCTGAATGCACAGTGAAATCTACACAAAACAGAGGAGGATGAAAGCCTGACTAACTCAGAGTCTCTGACTACAATCTCTGCCTGTTTGGCCTCTGAACTATGCAGGTGCAGAGGAACTCCTTAGAGAACTAGGCAAAAGAAAAAACATCTGTGGTTGGAGATTTCAGTTTGACTCCAGGCATGTTAAAGTCTAAATCCCTCCAAAGAACAAAACCGATTTCAGAGTCACTGTGAGTACAACTACAAATGCTTTTTACTAATTTTTGACCAAAATATATGAGATGGGAAAAGGAACAGGAATGACCCATATCTAGGGAAAAAGGCAGCCATTAGAATTTGACACTGAGTGGGCTCAGAGGTTGGATTTAAGACAAAGACTTCAAAGAGCTATTATAAATACATTAAAAAATTAAAGGAAATCCTGTTCAAGGAATATTCAAATAATGAACAAATAGTAAATACTAAGAGAAGGAAACTAAAAGAATCCAATGGCTATTGGAGAGAAGAAAAGCATATTAATGGAAATGAAAAATATATTGTATATACTCAAACAGATTTGAAATGGTGAAGAAAAAAACAATGAATGAAAAATCAGTAGGTCACAATCTAAAAACAGAACAATAAAGTTAAAAATAAACAAACTTGAAGATCTGTGGGTCAATATCAAGCACTGCAAAATATAACTCAGGCCTGACCTCAAGGTAAGTTCTGTTAAAGCTGCACATGTACCCTGCCCAGACATTGCTGCATACTATGCCCCACACCTTGTGCCTCCAACTGCTGGTGTATGGCCCCCAGCCACTATAGCATTTCGAGAGATCTGGCATAGGATTTGCGGCCTAATGGAAATTTTGCTAATCCTGCTGCCCACTCCCAAGTTCCCTGGTGGCCATGCTCCCTCAGAACTGGTGTGCCTGGGTCCTACTAACACTACAGAGAACAAGCACAGCCCACAACAGGCAGAATGTCAGTGCAGACAAGTGCACTGAAAGGAACCTAAGTGACTCAGACACAACAACAGATTATAGGCATCACACAGAGAATACTCTTTTGAAATGCCAGATTCTGTGAACAGGGGACACTCTATTGCAGGGCACTCCAAGACCTCTTTTTTATAAAGTAACTCTTTTCAAGAACAGAAGACATAGCTGATTTTCTCAACACAGGGAAATAGACACAGAAATGCAGAAAAAAAATGAGGAGACAGAGAAATTTATCCCAAATGCAAGAACAGGACAAGGCCATGCCTAGAGATCTAAGTGAAACAGATATAAGTAATATACCTGATAGAGAATTTAAGGCAATGATCAGGAGGGTACTCACTGGACTTGAGACAAGAGTGGAGGACATGAATGAAACCCTTAACAGAAATAAGGCATGATACAGAAGAGAGAAAGGGCTCAATAAACAAAATGAGAAATGTGCTTGATGGAATGAACACTAGGTAGAAGCAGCAGAAAAATTTAGTGACCTAGAAGACAGAATGGGAAGTAAACTGAAGAAAAGAAATAGGAATTATATAAAACAATACATTTAAGGAACTCGGTGACTTCAAACAGGACATTTGTATTTTAAGAGTTCCAGAAAAAAAGGGAGTAGGGAGCAGAAAATTTATTTGAAGAAATAATAGCTGAAAACTTCCCTAATCTGGGGAGGGAAACATATCTAGATCCAGGGGGCACAAAAACTACCATCAAATCAACAAAAGCAGACCTACACCAGAACATATATTAAACTGGCAAAATATAATGCTAAAAACAATATTTTAAAAGCAGTAAGACAAAAGAAGTCAGTAACTTACAAATGAAAACTCATAAGGCTAGCAGGAGATTTTTCAAAAAATTTTGCAAGCCAGAGTAGAGTGGCATGATATATCCAAAATGCTGAGTTGGAAAAATCTGCAGCCAAGAACACTCTATCCAGCAGGACTACCATTAGGAATAGAAGAAGGGATAAAGAGTTTCCCCAACAAAAACCTCCTAGGAGTTCATGACCACTAAACCAGTCCTGCAAGAAATATTAAAGGGGATTCATTGAGTGGAAAGGAAACCCCAAAAGTGACAATATAGAGGTAGGAAACACAAAAGTAGTAAAAATGATTCTTTCCTCTTAAAAAAAAAAAAAAAAAAAAGCAAAACAAAAAAACCACAGAGTCAAAGAACTCACAGAATAAAAGGATATAAAATATAAACATACACCTAAAATGTGGGGAGTTAAGGAACAAAGAATGGTCACAAAGTTAAATGACAACCAACTTAATATAGAAAGCTATATGTAGAAGAGGATAGAATATCACTAAAAAAAAAAAGTCAAAAATCATGATAAGAGAAGGATTAGAGAAACACTTCAAAAAATATAACATGTAATAAAATGGCTATAAATACATATCAATAATTATTTAGAATGTAAGTGGACTAAATGCTCCAATCAAAAGACATAGAGGATTGAAGAAAAAAAAAAAAAACAGAATGGATTGAGGGAAAAAAGACCCATTTATACTGCCTATAGTAGACTCGTTTTAGGCTTGACACCTGCAAATTGAAAGGGTATGGAAAAACATTTATCATACAAATGGATGTCAAAGGAAGTGGGAGTAGCAATACTTAGTTCAGACAAAATAGAACTTAAAGTTTTACTTTAGAGAGAGAGCACGTGTGAGAAGGGGAAGAGGTAAAGGGAGAGAATCTCAAGTGGTCTCCCCATTGAATGCAGAGCCTGATGTGGAGCTCAATCCCACCACTGCAAGATCATGACCTGAACTGAATTCAAGATTCAGATGCTTCACCAACTAAGCCACCCAGATCCCCCCCAGATAAAAAACCTTAAATCAATGACTATAATAAGAGATAAAGAAGAATACTATATAATCATAAAAGGGACATTCCAACAAGAAAATAGAAATTATCAATATTTATGCACCAAAAAGGGGAACACTCAAATATATAAAACAGTAACAAAGGAGCTAATAATAATAGGGGGCTTTAAAAACACCATTTATAGCAATGGTCAGATAATATAAATGGAAAATCAAGGAAACAATGGCTTTGACTGACACACTGGAATAGGATATTTTGAGTATATCTGTTAAATCTATCTTAAAAGAAAACACATTCTTTTCAAGTGTATCACAGAATATTCTCCAGAAAAGATCACATGCTGGTTCACAAAACACGCTTCAGCAAATTCAGGAAGATCGAAGTCCTACCATGCATCTTTTACTGACCACAATGCTATAAAGCTAGACATTAACCACAAGAAAAAAATCTGCAAAGAACACAAATACATGGAGTTTAACATGCTTTACTGAACAATGAATAGGTCAACCAGGTGTAAAGTTTTTTCCGGCGAGATAAACACAACACCAGGCAAAGTGGGTGCAAGGCAAGATTTATTAAAAATGCTCTCTGGCGAAGTTTCAGGGCTCAGGAGAAGGGGAGCCAGGAAAGTTGCGCCGGGAGGAGGTGGGCACCCTCGGGCGAGGTTCCGCCACTCTGGAAAGCAGAGTGGCGGAAGTCGCGCCCAAGGCAGGGAGGAGGGGGCTTTTAAGGGGTCTCGGAGGAAGCTCAGGGGTCTTTTGGAAGTTTCCCTTATTTGGATATCCCGCCTGCTCATCGGGATCCCATTGGTCCACGGGAGCCCGGGGCGGGGGGGTCTCAGATTCCTGCTTGGGCCTTTGTTCTCCTGTCCGAGCTCAGGTCTTGTGGCGGGAACTTTCACCATCTTTAGTAGCCCTTCCTGCCAGCCCAACACCAGGAAATAAAAACAGAAATAAAGTACATGAAAATGAAAACACAATGGTCCAAAATCTTTGGATGCAGTAAAAACAATTCTAAGAGGCAACTATATAGCAATACAGGCCTATTTCAAGAAGGAAGAAAAATCTCAAACAACCTCACCTTACATGTATAGAAAAGGGACAACAAACAAAGCCTAAAGGCAGCAGAAGGAAAGAAATAAGGAGTAGAGCAGAAATAAAAATAAAAATGTTAAAAATTAAATAGATCAATGAAACCAAGAAATGGTTCTTTGAAATGGTTCACTGAACCATTCAAATGGTTCTTTGAAATGGTTCTTTCTAGGAAGAAGTTGCTGTGGCTGAGGTCAAAGAGGTTGCTGCCTGGGCTCTCCTCAATACCAAGCATTTTTAAAGAAGAACAGCAAAGATAGAGGACTTATATACTACCTGATTTCAAAACAATATAAAAATAATCATATAGTATTGGCATAAGAATAGAAATACAGATCAATGAAAGAGAATGGAGAATTTGGAAAGATGTTTAAATGGTTAATTGATTTTTTAACAAAGGGGTGAAGTAAACCAATAGTGAAAAGAAAATCTTTTCAACAAATAGTGCTAGGATACCTGGCCATCTGCATGCAAACAATGAACCTTGATCCTTGTACCATGCACAAAAGTTAACTTAAAACAGATCATAAATCTAAATGAGAACTTATTTTAAAACTAAAAATTCTAGAAGAAAACCTAGGGAAAAAAAAATCCATGACACTGCGTTAAGATTTCTGAGATGTGACACCCAAAGCTTCTTTTCTGGCTTATGTTTATTGTGTCATAGAAGAAAAAAATTAGTAAGTCAGCTTTTATTACAAGTACTCTGGTCTTTGAGATATACCAGCAAGGAAATGAAAAGTTAAAGACTGAGAAAATATTTACAGAAATATCTAATGAAAAATTTGTTTCCAAAAAATATAAAAAGTGCTTAAAATACACAGTAAGAAAAAATTTTTATGTTAGTAACCATACAACTTAATTTTAAATTGGGCAAAATATTTGAACACACCTTACACAAAAGATACATAGTTTTCTTTACAAGCACCACACAAAAGAAGGTATATAAGTTGAACAGATACTCCACAGAAGATATACAAATAATCCACAAGACACAAAGAAGCTCACCATCATTGAAATTAAATTAAGCCCTCATTGAGACACCATTCCATGCCCACTGGAATAATTCAGGTTAGAAAGGTGGACAATACCAAGTGTTGTTGAGGATGTGGAGGAACTGAAACACTATGTACTGTAGGTGGATATGCAAAATGGTAGAACCACTTTGAAAAGTTTGACAGCATCTTATAATATTAAACATATACTTACTTGGCTCAACAATTCTACTTCTAGGTATCTACCCAAGACAAAACCTATGGCCACAGAAATATTTATATGATTATGTGTAGCAGCATTATCCATAGTAACCCCAAATAGATACTACCCAAACATAAATAAGATGTGGTAGGTTATACAATGGAATACTTTTCAGCCATAAAAGGGATGAACTACTGATACAAGGTACAAACAAAATGCATGCACCACAAAACAACATGCTAACTGAAAAACGCTAAAAGACTACACAGTTTCCATTCACGTGATATTCCGGAAAAAAGCAAAACTGTTGGAACAGAAAGCAGTCAAATGGTTTCTGGGACCAAGGAAAGGTAGGCATTAGGGATTGAAAAAGGCCCTTTACTTTAGGGGGTGATGCAAAAGTCCTAAAACTAGGTTGTGGTAGCAATTTCCCAACTAAAGATGCTTACCAAATTCAGTGAAATTTATACATAAATTGATTTTAGAGCATGTAAATGACACCTCACTAAAGCTGTTAAACCCATACAGCTCTGTGCGGTAGACCTCACTTCCATTGTGCAACTGAGGGAAGAGTCTCAAAGGCTGGGTAACTCACTTAACGCTAAACAGCTAGTCATTATCAAACCTAAGTCCACATTGGTAATCACTGCTCTACTCTGCTTGTTGGAGTGGAGGAGACACTAGGTACCTTGTGATGCTCCTAGAAGTTTCCACAATCAGCAGATTCCACCCAAGCTGAAACTGGTGTAGGCTGCTCCCCTCTACAGAAATGGTCTGCCACCAGGAAGTGAGGGGTGTCCTGGGCTAGAGGTACAATGTTTAGACGTCCTGCTGCTCTCGGGAAATGTGCTACAGAAAAACAAGCACAGCACAGAGAAGAGGGTTAAAACTCTGGTTTTGGCACTTAACAGTCCTTAAGACCTTAAGGAGGCCATGCAACTTCTTACTGCTTCAGTTTCTTAATCCATGAAAAGGATTTAGAGACATACCACCTCCTTTATGGAGTTGTGTTGGATGTTGAAGGGGCAGTAAGTGAAATAAAGAACCTGATCCTTAGTAGAGCCTCAGGAAAAGTAAATTCTTTTTTAAAAAGTAAAATACTTTTAAATTCCCTTCCCTTTTAGTTCCTAAGAGAAAAAAACATCCAGTCCCACCATTTAATAAGGATTTAGATTTTTTTTTTAAAAAGTGTTTCTCACTGAGGAAAAATGGGAATTATTCATCAGAAGTCCTTCTGGGCATCAGACTTAGCAGGTCCTCAAATTTTATCCAAGATCTCACAGTCATGAAGAAAAAAAGTGCATGAAACTCCTTTTACTCTGTAATTATTTTCTTCCCTTGCTTCACTTTTATGAAGTTTGACATATAAGGCAATCAGTGCCTCCACATGCTCCCATAAAAAAATCAAAAGAGGGGCGCCTGGGTTGCTCAGTGGTTTGGGCTGCTGCCTTCGGCTCAGGTCATGATCTCAGGGTCCTGCGATCGAGCCCCGCATCAGGCTCCCTGCTCCGCAGTAAGCCTGCTTCCCTCTCTCTCTCTCTCTCTGCCTGCCTCTCTGCCTACTTGTGATCTCTGTCTGTTAAATAAATAAATAAATAATCTTTCAAAAAAATCAAAAGAAATTATGTAGATAGATGTGTTTGTGACTTATATGTACACAAACTTGCATTATTTGAATTTTTTGGCAGGAAGTAAATATTTGAAACCATGTGCTGAAATGGAAATCTAAAAGGACTATTTTAGCTATGAGAAGTTCATTTTATTAGGTCCAGCAAATGATAGCCTGGAAGAGGTCACTATTTACAAAATCTTTCAAGTTCTCAAGTTTTGAGGTTAGACTCAAAGTGCTCAAAGAATTTTACTGTTGAACATTTTTTGTCTACATGGTATGGACACCTTTCCTCTTCATCACACATGTCTGTAAGGGGGTTCTCATGTCTGACTGTTCATAAAGGCAGAGATGGTATTAAAATGTGGAGATCCAATGCCACCACATCAAAAATTATGATTTCATACGACAGAGGTAGTGCCCAGTAATGAATTTTTTTTAAAACAAATAATCCCTGGTGATTCTGGACCAAACCAAACTCACATCCTGTCTATTTCTCAAGGGCTTCCCTCAGCCTCAGGAAAATTTATGATAATTCTAGATAATAGTTCCTTAGTTTGTTTTGGATGTTAATCAGTGTTATAAAATAGGATTTAGGCTCGGATAAGCTTGGGAACACACTATTACTCATTATGTTTATAATAATTTAATTGTAGACTTCCTCTTAGCATCCATTACCCCCATCAATATTTACAATTCTGTATCAATACTGAATAATTCACTATTTTCTTGTTCCGTGTATAGCCTCTTCTCTCCAATTGGATTTGTAAGATCCTAGAGACAGATGTCTATTTCAGGCAGAAACTTTGTAACTGATACTTAAGAAAGGCAAAGATATTGACATACAGATTTTAGCTGAGTAACACCACCATGGAATTAGCTGGAAAAGGGAAGCATGATGCTCAAAAGTTTTATTATGTTCCCAGGTTCAGTTTTCTCCCATTTCCTGAATATGACTTCTAAAAAATTTCCAGAGAAAATCCTACACTTGAACAACCAAAAACTCAGAGCAGGCCTCTCCACATAAGGTTAAGGAATATAAGCTACTGCCTAGTGGACAAGGGAAAGGGGAGGGCCTAGATAAACAGCACAGTATCAAATACCACTTTGCTAGAATAACTTTTCTCACATTTGTAGCATTATGGCTTTGGGCACTTAGAGGCACATGAATATAATGAAGAGTTTAAAGAGAAAAATAGGCTAATATGTAGATTTAAATTCATGTACACCTGTGCCTAAAAATTGAAGTGATATTTATATTCTTTTTTTTTTTTTTTTCAGAGAGAGAGGGAGCGAGAGCGAGCGCAGGCAGACAGAGTGGCAGGCTGAGACAGAGGGAGAAGCAGGCTCCCTGCCAAGCAAGGAGCCCGATGTGGGACTCGATCCCAGGACACTGGGATCATGACCTGAGCCGAAGGCAGCTGCGTCCCGATATTTATATTCTTAATGTAGATTGATGAACTTCAGATCAGAGAACCTTCTAAAGCTGTATGTAATATTCTGCCAATTTTGGGGTCATCAGCTTCACAAAAGGATCCAGAACCAAAAAGGAATTTATCCCTCTCTGGTCTAAATAATCTATTTTGGGTCATATAATCATGAAGCTTACAAAACTAAGATTGACCTTATATATTCCCCTGAACAACATTTAGCTGTTTTGGGTATTTTTTTTTCCCCCAAACACTAATATAGGAGGTTTAATAGAGAGGCACTATTTACAGATCTGAAGCTGTGAGGTCTTTGCTGGTCTCTTGGAACCAGATGTTTACATATTTACTTAAAGTGACCCACTGAATAATCATGGTTACAAGTTGAACAGCACACATTCTTTCAGTTTTATAAATACCAGGAAGTTTATAAACTCAGTGAAAAACTAGCATTTCTGGTAACTGACCTCAAACTATATTTGCTAAGATAATATAAACCATTGTCCGGAATCAATATAGCCATTTTCTCCAGCAAACATTGGGCAGCATTTCCCAAGACAAAGTCTTCTGCATACATCCTCCTTATTTTTTAAGGATTGCAAGTAAATGTTATAATTCATACAGTATTTCTTTCAGGCCAATGAATACTTAGAACTGGAATTCGAATGTTTAAAGCAATGTGGTATGATCAACAGATGTAAGAGTAAAGTTAGAGCAATTTTGCCTTATGATTTTCATAACACAGATCACCCGTGTATTTATCTTTCCTTCCAGTAACTTGGTTTGAGGTTTGCAGTTAAGTACATTTTTACTGCTATAAAACATCAACTAAACATACTGACAAGATTAGTTCAATGGAATTACCTTTTATATATTGTTATCTGGGGAAAAATATCCCAGAATTAGGTGAATTTTGATAGCTCGCATATTGTACCGGCATTCCAACAAAATGATGATGGCCCCTTTCCTCAAGCATGGATTTATGGTGATTGCTTTTCTTATGGGGATTTATTTCTATATACTGCAACTAACCTTCATGCCAACAACACAAAAGACAAGCCAATGGGTGGAAGTATACATTTATTCTATGACAACAGAATATTTTACTCCTACTAGTGCTGATAAATTATTTCTTTGCTTAGGCACAAAATGTATGCCAGGGTAATCTTAAAGGAAACAATATAGCAGAAAGGAGCATGAACTTCAAAATAAGAGTTGGAGTTGTTCGTTTATTTCTTACTTGTGTATTTATTATGGACCCATTTTGTGCTGGGGACTGAGAATACAACAGGAAACAGGTACAGTCTCTGCTGCCTAGAACATTACAGCTTCCACTCCTGGGGTGCTTTGGAGTACTTTTTATTTGCTATTTGCCAAGCTATTTGCCAAGCCTCAGTTGCTTTATCTGTAAAGGAGGGGATATCATCTCTGAGTGTTTCCATGAATATTTATGAAAAGGTATCTGGTTCATTATCTAACAAAGTAACACTTAGATCTGGATTGTTATTAAATAACTACTTTGTGGTTTTGAAGTGATAGACAAGCCATGTGGCAGATCAGAGTACACATTTCAAATTCTTGAAAGAGTACAACAGCCCTATGTGGTTTCAAATTGTTCTACAGTCTAATGAGGATATTTTATCTTGCTAAACAGTCTAACCCCAGATGTCCAGCACAGTAAAAAATGCAAGCCTGCTGAAGGGTTACTTTGAACACAGACCAAAACTACAACTTAGGAATGTGTGAAACTGTGGCTAGAATCAAACTCAGGGGTGGCAAGCAAAAGAAGACTCAGTTATGAAGTTTGTTCTGGGAATAACTAACTCCCTGTCAAGAGCAAGATGTTTCTATCTCTGCATGAGGATCACCGCTGACGCTGAACTCTAACTGAAGACTTGGTTGGGTGGCTCCCAGTCTTCTCTGGCACTTAAATATCTCCTTCTACCTCCCTTGTCAATGAACTGCAGCTTTGGAAAGATCATGTCTGGAGTACTGGAGGAGCACAGGCACACAGAAGACATTGCATGAGTGTTTGCTATTAGTACTGTGTCTGTTTCTGAGTTTAATTTCTCCATGATTAAATAAAGATCTATATAATGAACTTCTATCATGAGGACACAGAACATTACCACATCAACTTAATAACATTTTAGCTAAAAATCCAAGAAACTCAAGGGGCTAGTGATCCTTTGCAGCTTTATCCTGGTAAGTAAGTGAAGGCTTCTCAGAACACTGGAGCGGCTGAAGAACGTTCAGAATCCTAGCATGGATCTTTATAGGTCCAGGAAACCCAAGCTCAGAACTACTGGGTTTATCTTCAACCCTTCTAGAACATTTTGAGTAGGCTTGTATGAAGTACAGATTAAGGAGTTGTAAAAATTTGATCACTACTATTGTCTTAATGTTTAAAAAAAAAAAATCAATACTTCCTGTAGTGGGTACTATTTGTAGCCTGGCCACAGGGATTCCCAAGCTCTGTACCTTGTCTGTAGAGCTTGGTACCAGGTTTTTGACTTAAGTTACCTAAAATTGGGTCCCTGGCCTTTGTTAGTTGAAACATGGATAGCCACTTCTTTCTTTTCAGAATTCAGGTACTGTGATACTGAGAGACTGTAGGTCTGGTGAGACCAGGGCTTTTGAGAAAGGTCCATGATTTCACCTTCAAGTCCCCAGAGCCCAGTCTGAATCCTCGCAATATATTCCCCTTTTTAGTCTAAAGTATCTCAAATTGGTTTCTGTTACTTATAAACAATAGAGACTTAAATACACAACAGCTGAAATGCTATTTGGCTAGAAATTCCAGATTATGATAGTTTGGAAAATATCAGATTGATCAGGGTTTCTATGGAGAATTTGAAAGAAACTTGTGACAGCTCTCATTTCCAGGGCTCCAGGATGTAGGAGCAGGGGCTCGGTTTGGGCTGGTGATCACACTCTGATGAATCCAGTGTGTGGAACTGAGTACCACCTGTCTTAAGTATCTATTTCTATCAGCTCTTTCACACAAGCCAAAAAAGGCTTCCAGTTTAGGGTGGAGTGGTATCTGAACCCCGTCCCCGGTAGGAGTATGTATGTATGTATACACACACACACACACACACACACACCACTTGTCTGAAAGATGGGAGTATGGCATATCTTACATAAGCCATTTCTCAGCGAGGGATGTCAGAGACTCTGGAGAGAACTCAAGAGAAAGGGAGAGGACATTGGAGTTAGGCAGTGCCAAGTCCGAATATCAGATGGGAAGGGGCGGTTGAGGAATACGACGGTCTGGTGGTACTCCACTCAACAGCCCTATAGCATGGTTATCCCATGAAGAGGCAACAGTGGACAGAGTCACAGGGCTGTGTAGTGCTTGTACTCCAAGCTGACTTGTACTGGGAGGGATTCCAAATCTCAATCTTATCTGAGTCCCTTTGGCCTGATGAGTCTACAGCAACCGACTCTGATACCCAGGCTTGGGCTAGCACCTGGAGGGGGTGTAAATGGGTGATAATCCTAGCTCCGCCCTTCTGAAGATGGCTCAGCCACAAGAAACCACATCATCCCAGGGCAGAAACAGGGATGCAGTAGGAACCAAGCTCCCCCACCCAGGCTTTGGAGCAGTTTGTAGAGACAAACAGCACGGATTAACAACTGGGCTGCAGTTTCATGTCCTACAGCGTCTGGCAGCCTCAGAAGAGTGATCAGTTTGATTTAAGAGACATACATTTCTACCCACAGCTGACTGCCAGTCCTGTCACTGTGGTAGCAGGGAGAATTTTGTCAGAGACTAAAATCAGCATGTAAATCAACACAGCTTTCCATGTCGCAAAGCACAGAGAAACACAGAGAATAGATCATCTGATGTGCCAGTGTAGCACAGTATCTTAAATACAAGAAGCAAGATAAAGATCTGTTAAGATCTGTTTTGGGAAACAAACTGGGGAGTACAAACCCTCACAAGGCTATGAAAATTTCTTCTAGAAGGCCAGAGAGAGGTTTCAGCCCTTGTGGACACTGAAAAGTTCTGATGTCCAAAGCCTTCTCCCAAAAAAGTAACCTCGTTTTAAAGATTAGTTCCTTCACTAGGCACAATTCACTTTCCAGTAGGATGTTGAGGATTTTAATAGACAAACGTGATCTGAAGTTTGGTTTGGTAAGTGAATAAAGTCTGAATAGAGAAAACTGGTTAAGTAGCCTGTCTGCAGAGGACACTTAGCCACATTTTCTTATTTCAAGTATGTATGGATGACCCTAATGAGTTATTTATTCCATGTAATCAGTTCATGACTCTGCTTCAGAAAAGGGGGGGGGGGAGGAGGTGGCCGGGAGCCTCTGCTCTGGCAATTAGGTTTGTGGAACTTGGCAAATAATATATTGTGTGTAACAATATATAGACAGTAAGGGCTCTGGGAAGTTTATAGGCAGCTTGAGAAGATTTTATCTACTATTTTTAAGTCACCCGGATTTATAATTGCAGTTTCCATCATAAGCATTTGACACAATGAACATTTTGAAAGTGCTTCCTACTCTCCTAATGGCTTCATTCAGTTTTTCTTTATTTCTGAACGAAGATTGATTTTACAGTATCCTGGCAAGTGGAAGGCTACTTTAGTCTTCTATATTACATTAACTCCTGTATGCATCTCCAATTTATAGCTGCATTCCATTGCTATTTACTGTCCGCTTCTCTATCCTAGCACAAAACAAGGCTGAAGTTCAAACGCTCTAGTAATTGTTAGACGCGACCCACAAATGAATTTTAATCCTGATTTTATATAAGCCCTAAATTAAAGTAACAGATTTCAAAAGTATTTTCAAAATTTCAAAGGTAAAGTTCTTGTCTAGAAATGATTTAGGAAATGGTCATATTCGCAATATCCCTAAGTTTGAATTCTGATCGTAAGTACACCTAATTATACATAAATGAAATGTGTCAAGATAGGTGCTGGGACATAAATGTTGTCCATGATCTCTTTACCCACCTCCAACCTCTCGAAGATACACAGGATTATCCCACTGACAAAGTGTTAAGTTCATACCAAAACAGAAGGGAAAATGATTGAAAAAGAAGGCTTGCTTTGAATGAGGAGCAATGTCAAGGGCGTTGGCATAGCAATCCTGAAGGGAAGGAAAGGGCATTCAGGTGGTGACAGCTTCCCAGAGATCTCAGAGTATTTCTTTGAAATCTAATAGGAAGCCTTAACCTAAAACCTGCCTTGAATCCCTGTTCACATTTAAAGCTTAGACCCAGTGTCTTCCTAAGCTCTCTCAATTGTTTAATTGGCAAAAGGGGCAATTCACTGACAAGCGTTACTGGAAATACCTTATAGAAACAGAAGAGTCTTACTCAATTGGTGACACATGTTAAATATTTAATATGCGTCCAGCACTATCAGGATCCTGTTTCTACTCTGAATGAGTATGGCAGCATTTGGAAATTTAAAAACACATACATTTTAAATGCCCAGAGTAAACCAAGCCATTGAAAGAACTAAGCAGCTATTATTGCAGGCTTGGAATATCAGAAAGGCACTCCTCTGGATTAGAGCTTCTTTAATTCATCAAAAAAGGACACTACATTTTGGCCCCTAAAAACAAAAGATGTGGATATTTTCTTGATTTCAAAAAGATGGTGACCTCGAATCATTTGACGGACTCCTCTCAATCTTGCTCGTCTCTTGAACCAACCCCAGCAGCATCAGCACCACCGGAGTGGGGGTGGGGGTGGGGGACCATACCAGAAATGCCTGTTTGAAAATCTCGGGCCCCAGCCCAGCCCCACTAAATTGGAATCTGCATTTTCACAAGATTCTAGGTGATTTCTATGCACATCATTTTTGAGAAGCTTGGTTATACACTTTTCCCATGATTCATTTCTATAAAATCTAGATTTCTTCAACTGCTTAAAAAGTATATACTTGACTGCTGCCTTTGTTATCAGTGAAAACTAGCCCCTCTCTGCAAAATTTCAAGTGAGAAAAGGAAAGATAAATTGGCAGCTTTTAAACAGATTTCCCACCATGCCCCCCTTTTCCAGAGTATTCTCACCACATGCCCATGGCAGCTGTGTTTACCTCCGTGATTAGACAGTACAATAAATGCACCCAGTGATAAACTAAGTTGATTTAATAAAATGCCTGACTGCATATACATGTTAAAACAGTCGGTTATTTCACCAAAACAATGGAAAATGTCTTCTGTCTACAAAAAATGCAAAGTATGGCCAAGTAGATACAATGCAACAGTGACTAATTCTTTAAGATATCTATAGAAAAGAAGATGGGTTTCCAGATTTGTCCTTAAACATGATGAAGTCTCGTTTCTAGGGAAAGGACATCGCTGTATAATTACAAATCCTTAGTTTGCTCAGACCAGTGGACACTTTGATCTCTCTGAGGGATGTGTAAGGAAACTGGATGTTAGAGGAGAGTAATGGGGGGAGTTATTAATCACCAATGAGATCTATGTATCTTAAATCTGTGGCACTGGGCTCTGGTAGCAGATTGAAGGGAAACTGGATTTCTTAGGGCATTCTCCTACTATCCTTGCCTAAAAGATAGCAAATGCTCCAAGAATCCAAATTGAGAAAGTGAACAAATGATACTAAGTCAGCAGCATAGCAAAGAAATCTTTCACAAATAGTAGAGTTTGGGATGTGAAGAGTAAGGCTTGATCTATCCCCACACAGGACTCTGCAGCCTTTGTTGAGTAGAGGAAAACAAACATATACAAAACCAAAGACATCTCAGAGCACAAGTCAAAAAAATATATATATATTCCTTATTCTTTCCAATCCTTCTCCTTGTCCCCTTTCTTCTGGAAAGTTCTTTCTTTGGTCTTTGAAAGGAGAAATTAAGAGAAACAGCCTGCAACAGAGGGAACAGCAGGGACTTTGAGGCCAAGCAAATTCGAGTTTGGATTTAATTGTCTCAAGTGTGTTTTCAATCCAAGTTGCACAGGCGAGTGAAAGAGCAGCAGCACAAGGATGAGGGAGGGCCGTGCTGGAAAGAAGTACCATGAGATGAAGGAGAAAGATACCCAATTAGGGCATCATTTTGCTTTTATATGGCTGGAATTTTGCACTTTAATCCTTACCATTTTATCCCTCAATACAAACATCAGTTACATTGTTCTTTACAGAAGAGTGAACGGTTTCAAAAGCACAATAATATTAGGGGGAAAAAAAGAAGCATGTGTGGTAGTGAAAGTAAAAATTCTTGGTCGACCCACTCCCAAGAATAATCATTGTTGACCATATGGTATAGACATAAAGTTTTTAACTGTAAAACAGCAAAAATATTAAAGTTTTTTTATATATGCAGAATAATCATCATCATTCTGGTAGGCTGAATAATGACTCGCAAAATACATTGATGTTCTAATCCTTAGAATGTGTATTCCTTGTATGACAAAAAAGAAAAGAGAGCATTACAAATTTATTAAGAATATCAAGACAAGAGGGGCACCTGGGTGGCTCAGTGGGTTAAAGCCTCTGCCTTCGGCTCAGGTCATGATCTCAGCGTCCTGGGATCGAGCCCCGCATCGGGCTCTCTGCTCAGCGGGAAGCCTGCTCCCTCTTCTCTCTCTGCCTGCCTCTCTGCCTACTTGTGACCTCTGTCAAATAAATAAATAAATAAATAAATAAATAAATAAATAAATAAAATCTTAAAAAGAAAAGAATATAAAGACAAGAGACTGCACTGGGTTATCTGGAAGAGCCTAAAGATGGAATGACACATGTCCTTAAAGAAGCAAGAGATTTGACAAGGCAGTGTGACCATGGAGAAAGTTTGGAATGAGGTAGCCACAGTCATCAGAAGCTAGAGGGAATGGACAGATTCTCCCCTCTAGCTGTCAGAGGAAATGTTGCCCTGTTGACACTTTGATTTCAGCCTCATTGGCATACTATTAGAAGCAGGCTTTGGGACCCAATCTCTCACACTAGAAGACAAAGAGAAGGGTGTGCATCTTTTTTTTTTTTCTTTCCTGAAGACTTATATGTATACCCTCCAAGCTAGCATACTTTGACTCAGTCCCTGGGTCCATCATTTTCTAGAATATTTAATCTATTCTTAGTATTAGCCAATTCTTCACAGCAAAATATATTAAGACTTAATCAATCCCAGTTAGCATAATTAAGAAAGTAATGTGCCTGGGTGGCTCAGTCAGTTGAGCATCTCTTGGTTTCAGCTCAAGTCATGATCTCGCAGTTGTGGGATCAAGCCCCCCACTCAGCGCAGAATCTGCCTCAGATTTTGTTTCACTCTCTCTCCACCCCTCCCCACTTGTGTGCTCGCTTGCTCTAAAATGAGTAAGATCTTAGAAAAATAAATCTATCTGGAAACTCATACCAGGGTTTTAAGAATTATGCTTTTGTACTATGAATATTTGAAAAAATAAAAATTTGGGCTGGAAAGAAGAATTGTGTTTTTAGTATTTTTTAAAAGGTAGTTTGGCTAAGGAAAATTCATCTAGGGAAAATCATGACTTATTCTTCTAAGGGTCAGAAACAGAATTTGCAAAATCTTAGGGAAACCATCCAGGTCTATGCAAATTGCCTCTCCCACATAAACAAGGACCAGTTGCAGGTTATGGTGAGGGACACACATGTATATCCTAAAATCCCCCTAAAAGGAATTTTTTCAAACTGGAAGTTAGAAAATTTCCTATGGCAAGAGTCATTCCTCCACATCTCCATCTGGGCTGGTACTTTTCCCCCAAGTACAGATTTCCCAGTCTTAGGAGACATGCATTATTTGAACAGAGACAGAGACTGAATTCTATTCACAGAACTTTGTTTGAACCTTGGAGGAGGGGTACTTAGCTTAGCTGCCAGTATTTTCTTTGGGTTCTTTTTTCTTTCATTGTTTTGGGCAAGTTGGATGGAGAATCATAAACAAGGCAATAGGCCAGTTTCTAAATCTAACCAAAATAAATCTTTGAGCATTTACTATTTATGAAATACTAGGGGAAGCATATGAAGTAGTTGAAGATACAGGCTCTATATTAAAGGTGCCTAGTGCTAACAAAAAAGCTGTTAAAGCTGGTCTCTGTGGGTTTGTTTGGTCACGCTAGAGATGAAACATAAATCTAGAGGTTGAAGGGACGGGACCTTTCACATGGGAGGAAAGAGCACAGGACAGCCTCCTAGGTGCTAAAAATGGAGTGGATGGAGTAGGAGTGAGCTGTGGTCATGTCTGGTGAAATGGCAGACTCCTCGGACCAGAACAGAGGGGAAAGGGAAAGAGTTGCAGAGGGTTTGGGACTTCAGAAAAATGAGTTTGAACAGCATTCTTGAGAAGTCATGGCCTACTGAAGTGTTCTGGATCAGCAGAGCTATAGGACATAAATGTACTTGAGGAGGATTAATTTGGTACTGAGGCATAGAACTGATAGAGGCAGTGGGAAATTAGGAGGTTATTATGGCCACATGAGAATGATATAATGAAAGAAGATTGAGAGAAATGAGATGGAGGGAAGACATTGCTGCTGGGAAAAAGGAATGCTAAGATTCAGTGAGTAATGATAGTGGGGAAGAAAAAAATGAGCAGTTTTGACCTTGGCTGGTTAGATTTCTCCAACCTGAATGAGGATAGGAAGAGGACAAGTGTTAAAGGATAAACAGTTTCAAAGAAGTTGGCATCTACATAGAAATGTCCAGCAGCCATCATGAACATATCAGACTGGAAACATGAAGAAGCCAGAGCAGGAAATAAAGGCCTGAAACTCATCAGAACAGAGATAATAGAACTAGTGCCCTGAAAAACAATCAACATGTTTGGAGCAGAGAATACAGAGCTTGCAGAGAACGTTTTGAATGATAATGTGAGCAGCAAATAGGGTTGGGATAGGGAGGGGATCCATCAATGGAGACAAAGGAGCAGTGGTCAGACAGGTGTGAGCAACATCGTATTTGGATAATTCCATAGATTTCTAGGAAAAAGAACTTGAAGGACTGCTCATTGGTAATTTTGTAACTATATCTATGCATTGTGTACCCTGAAATTAACCAAGGCTCATTTTAAGATTGTGGAATTAGAGACTTCTGCTGTGGATTTTCAAACTCACCATTTCCTGCCATCCCCATTAGATAATGAAGTCAGTGTTTATGTTGTGTTGTGTTGTTATAGCTGATTTCAACTTGAGAGATAACTTCAGCTGACCTTTCCTTTTCCATCAGCACAATTAGAAGGTAGTAGCTAACAGAGCCACCAGATTTTTACTAAGCAACCTACTATGTGAAAGACCCACAACAGGGGCTGGACAAACCCCTTATTCACTAATATTCTCCCTTTTAATGCAAAAGGTAAGCATTACAAGTGTTTAAGTAAATCAAATGCAGGATGGAAAAAGTCTTAAGTCTAACATATGGAGTTAATGGTGACAAGTTGCTTGTTTTTATAAGCACACGAGCTTTTTAAAGCTAGCACTCTGACTACGCCCATTAGGTTCCATGGTCCCCTCAGACTTTGTTACATGACATCTGGTACTTCACTGCTTTAGGGCTAAAAAGAAATACCATGCGTGCCATTTGCTTTGTTTCAGTGTTTCTAAATGGTTCCCTTTCCACTTGGTCTTTCTGTTAGTGGTAATATTCTTTTAAGCATTTCAGAAATTGAAGGTCTGGTGTTAATAGACTTTTTTTTTCTTTAAGAGGGACTATACAACTACAATTTGACCATTAGCTTTAACAAAGTTTTAAAGAGAGGGCTCCACCCAATGATGGAGTTTTTGCATAAAGTATATGCCCTTGGACTAAAGATTAGGACACAGCCTATCAGGACACAGAAAATCAGTTGCAGATTAAAGTGGCTCAGGGTAACCCTTTATGCCAAGACTTGTATGTTACTTTAGGAAAAATTCCTTATCAAGGATCCTAGTCTGGGAAAAATGAAACTCTACAAACATGTTTGAATTTCATACATCTTGCTAGCTGTGCAGGAGGGCTTAGCACTAAGAGGTATTTCCTATGTAGGGACTTTACAAATGTTTGTTGTCTTCCCTGCCTATTGACAGGCAGCTCGACCTTATAGGATAAACTTCATCTGTAGTCCACAAACACTAGTGTACAAAGGAGATGGCTCAGAATCCCTTGGTTGTCATTTTTTAAAAGATTCCTGGGCTTAGTTTCTAGATATTTTGATTCTGTACATTCGAGGGTATGCATAGGATAGATCTGCATTTATTCGATTTGCAGATAATTCTGATGAGCAATCATGTTTAAAGTCTGCTCATTTCTTCCTAGATGTATTGTTCTATGACTGGGAGATTCTATGAAAAGTAGGCTGTGTTCCAGACTGAGTGTCCATTTTCCATATGCTAAGTATGGGCATAAATGCACTGAACCTTCTCAAGTGAAGACTGATGGCCCTTTTTTAGGGGGCCATAGCTGACATACTAATTTATGATCTTCTAAATCTTGGTATATAACTACAGCAAAATGTAAGAAGTGCAGAGGAAACATTATCTTGTCCTAGGAGGACCTTGGAGCATTTGATAATTCCTTATATTTCCTCAACAGGTGATAGAAGAGATTAGGAATCCAATAATATAATCCATGGCATGTAAGTCCAAACAGAACCTGGATTTCTTCTTTCCTAGTCCAGTTACTATGAAATACATAATTAGGTGGTCAAATTAAATCTCCCATGGTATTATTTTAGTGGGATAAAAAAGATAATTTCTCTCAAAACACCATCACCTTTTCCCTACCTCCTAAGAATTAACATCCCAGAGAGACAGCCCTAGAGTGCAAAGGCTACCTTAAAAAAATCATGCATATGACACTAAAGCTTTCGATTTTCATTTAACATATCCTACATATTCCTCTAGGTCAGTGTGTGTCCATAACTCATTCTTTGTAACAGCTTCATAATATTCCATACTATAGACTTCTCTTGATTTAGATCTTAATTTTTCCAATGGATTTCCTGATGGACTTCTAGCTATCAGTTTTTTTAATCCCTACCTCAATGCTGCAATTAATATTCTAATGCACACTGTTAGGGTCCCTGATCAAAGGAACGAGACTTCTGTAATGCGAAAGTCCCGCAAAGTTTTATTTCCTGCCAAGCACCGAAAATCAAACCGACCAGTCGGGGCGTCTCTTACAAAGAGGCGACAACGACCAGGACACCGACCCCGACAACGCCGCTCCCAACTCCGCTACCTGACAACGACCCTACCTGACCACAAAGCCCCACGGGACTGCCGCTCCCCGGTGAGGCCGCTCCCCGCCAAGGCCGCTATCCCACCACGCCGCTCCCCGCTGAGGCTGCTATCCGGGCGAGGCCGCTCCCCCACCCCAGGGCTCCGCTCCCCCAACACAACCCTACCTGACTGACGAGGCCGCGCCGCTCCGCTCCGCCGACCAGGCCGCGCCGCTCCGCTCCGCTCCGCCGACCAGGCCGCGCCGCTCCGCTCCGCTCCGCCGACCAGGCCGCGCCGCTCCGCTCCGCTCCGCCGACCAGGCCGCGCCGCTCCGCTCCGCTCCGCCGACCAGGCCGCGCCGCTCCGCTCCGCTCCGCCGACCAGGCCGCGCCGCTCCGCTCCGCTCCGCCGACAAGGCCGCGCCGCTCCGCTCCGCCGACCAGGCCGCTCAGCCGACCAGGCCGCTCTCCCAACAGCCACGAGACTCCCAACGACCACCCCAAGGACGACTACCCCCACCTGACCTCCCACACTAACCTTTATAGAGGTGGTTGAGCCCGGCCCACACACAGGTGGCCAATGAGATTGCAACACACAGGGAAAACTGCACAGTCATGCTCGCTCAACCATACCGGTGGCCAATTGAATTCCAGCTCACCATAGCAAATATATGTGCACCCCACTGATTGGATGTCTCCATCCGGCCTGGCCCACCCCTATATCCGGGATTTGTAAGTAAGTTCCTCTGGGAGGGGCATGGTCAATCCAAGCTTACAACAACATGGTTACCTCTGGCTAATCAGGCTCTTACATGTGCTAACCTTTTGGACAGATGATTTCTATGAGTAAGATTGATTTGTGCAAAGGTACAAGAATCAGAACTCTTACTAGATTCTGTAGGATTCTTTTCTGAAGAGTTAGTAGCAATTTCACATTTCCATCAGCACTGTGAGTTTTTTTTTTCACAGCCTCATCAACATTAAACTCAAAAATTGAAAAATGTTCAATCTTCTATTTGAAAAATGGCTTTTTTGTTGCTTTAATTTGCATTTCTCTGGGAATGAACTATAACTTTTTGTGTATGTTGGCTCTTTGTATACCCTTTTCTGTAAATGGCCCTCTAGGATAAAATAATGTTCTTCCTCACACCATGTACAAAGAAAATTCCATGTAAGGTCCAAAGAGGCCAAAGCCAGAAGGGGGGAAAAAAAAGTTGTCTAATTGAGTGGAAGAGCTACTTGACATATTAAACAAGATAAATCTAAAACTGTAACAAAGGAGGAAGAATTAAAGTAAAGTTGAATTTATAACCAATAAATTGTTTATATTGTCTTTTGTCTGACAGAAACATCTAAAGACAAATAAATTATATCAAATACATGACAGACTTTAACAAAAGATTAATATCCCTGAATATGGTTCTTTTAAAATATGGATACAAAATACACAAAAGGAAAAAAAAAAAAAGCAGTGACATTTTTTTCCACGAAGTTTTGAAGATTCTTGTGTTTGAAGCGTAAACAAAGTACATGTTTACATCGGATTATTGAATAGGAGGTGCATTTCCTCCTATACAAGTTTCTCCCATAGCCATCTGTTCCCTGCCTATAGTCTCTTGGCATTTGGATCTGATTTCCTCAGGTGGGAGTGTTACCTTTGGTAAGCCTCACATGCTGATCACATCTTGTTTCCTTTTGTCTTCCCCCCAGCCTTCCGTCTGCGGCACTGTAACAAACTCAAAGCAGTTCAACTACCTCTTAAAGTCAATAGCTAATATTCAGAAAATTCTGTGTACTAGGCAAAGAGCTCTACTGAGTACCATTCACAATTTCAGGTGTGCCCTATAATGGGAGAATCACATCCAGTTCTATAGTTTAGAAACCGAGTTTAGGAAAGACACCTGTCTTGCTTTATTTATAGCAGAATTTAAAGCACTTCCTTGTAAGTTACTGTAGGTGAGGAACACCTGAGAGAGTTCATGAGAAAGTACTTTGTAAAGTCTCAGGTACTCAATAGTAACCTATTGGGCTAGATTTTCCTTTAAAACTGTGGTTAAAAATAATCTGTGATCAGCAGGGGCATCACATACCCCTTGCTCCTTATCCCCTACTGGAGACAGCACATTTCTCACCAGCTGCCATTTGCTAGAATAGCTGCTTCTAGGAAATCAGCATCATTCAAAGCCCTGCCTTGAACAACATCCTCAGAAAGACCTCTCTGCCTTAATAGTTTTTCCCGAGTAGGCAGCACTCTGTGCTACTTCTCCTTTATAACAATTACAGTTCTAATCAATGTCTGCCACCTGGACTTCAGCACAAACTCACTAAAAGCACGAACCACATTTCTTGTGGGATACTTAGCACTATGCTAGGTGCATAGATAAACATTCGAAATGAAAGTCACAGCATTTTACATAATACCCTCTGTAAGAATCTAATTGTTACCGTTTGTTCACTTATCCATTATCTATCTCCCTTATGAAAATATGGGCTTCACAACAATAGGCGCTTTGCCTTCCTTATTTCTAGTCCTTTATATTCTTAACATCTGGAACTTGGAACATATAGGTGCTCAATGAGAATTTGTTAAATGAATATTGGTCTCTGTATAGGCTGTTGTTGGCTGACTTAATGGAACTTTGAGATCACCACCTTCCATTTTCAAAGCTCCATGATTGACTGTTGTGAGCACTCCTGGTTTCTACATACAATAGCCCTCCCCAAACCCCTCTGCCCTGCCCAGACCCTTCTTCATGATTCCAGTTACCTGCAGTCAAATGGTCTTGAAGCAGATAATCCTCCCACCAAATCATCAGATAAGTCAGTAATATTCTAATGCTGCCTTCACAATGCCTAGGTCATTGACCCCACTTCAAGGTATCACATAGGGATGTCCTCTCACAGCACACGAAAAGGGAGTACAGTACACAACATTTTGAGAGACCACACTCACCTAACTTGTCATAATATACTATAAATAATTGTTCTGTTATTTCTCACCTCTTATTGTGCCTGACATATATCTAAATTTATTGCAGTATGCATACATATAATGGGTTCAGTGCTTTCTGTAGTTTCAGGCCTCACTGGGGGCCTTGGAACATACCCCAACAGGTAAGGTGGAGTCCAGCATTTGACTTATCTACAGTTCAAATTAATATCACTATATTATATTTCAAAACATACACAAAAATTAAAGGATGAGAAAATGTTTGAGATCTGTTATACCATTTTTTTTTTCCTGGATGACAGTTATCCAGAGTTACAGGACAATCAGCCACAAAGTTAGCTGCAAAGCTAATCTTTTGCAATATTCTTTAAGCAAAAACCTGTGTTTAAAGACAGAGCTCTCTATAGTCAAGGTTCTAGAATGTATGAGAGAGGGGCAAAGAAAAATGATTTGCAGGTGATTGAAAAGTGGTTTTATTCAGATGTTCTTTTTCTAGTTTCTAGTTGAAGTTACTGGTGAGGGAGGTAATCAAGTATTCATAGATCATAGGAGAGGTCTACTCAAAAAGTGAGAAGTTCAAAGTACTGAGAAATCAAATAAAAATTAGGGATGTGGGATTCACAGACCTGTACCCCTGGGGATAAAAATATGTTTATTTAAAAAAAAAAAAATTAGGGATGTGGAATTTTATCAGACAGTGGAGTAGCAGCAGAAAATTTTTGCAGACAAACTTTCCTTTCAACCCATGCCCCACAGAGAAAAGATGAAATAACCCTTAATGTTCAACCTGGACTACGTTATGATTATCACTACAATGGCAGCTTTAAAAAGAAATTGATGGTGTAGGAAACTGCTAGCAAATATTTTTCCGGAATTTCTTCAAGACATGATGGGTTAGCTCAGTCTTGAAAAAATATATGTAATAGAGGAACAGACTAAAAGCATAATGGAGTCTCCCTCTAGTCATTTCAAATGCATGTCCTGACTCATTGTATTACTTTCGAATGAAAAAAGATTGAAATACAAATTTTTCTGTGGTGTGGTATGGCAACCACAGAATTTCTATTTGAAAATCTACTTAAACAACACAAGAGCATGATGCTGGTTGTGCCTGGTATTTTTCCAACCTGCAAAGTCACAAACCCTGCTCCTGTGTTTTCTAGTTTCCTTGGTATGTATGGGACACACAGCAAGGCAGCCGCTTTGGCCATTTAATGCTTTGTTAGAATACTCAATCTCAGATTTTGCTCAGAACTAAAAGAATGAGCGCATTTCTTTTTCTTTTCAGTTATTAGTTTGATATTGAGTGCTGTATCATTAAATTTACTGGCTTCTGATTCGTATTTGCAATTCTTCTGTAAAACTTTTGGCATAACAAAAGCTGAAATCCTTGTGATAGTTTTGACTTTTGGAGTGGGGGGATACCATGAGGTTTACACAGGTTAAAAATTTATCTGAGGGCGCCTGGGTGGCTCAGTGGGTTAAGCCGCTGCCTTCGGCTCAGGTCATGATCTCAGGGTCCTGGGATCGAGTCCCGCATTGGGCTCTCTGCTCAGCGGGGAGCCTGCTTCCCTCTCTCTCTCTCTCTCTCTCTCTCTCTCGGCCTGCCTCTCCATCTACTTGTGATTTCTCTCTGTCAAATAAATAAATAAAATCTTAAAAAAAAAAATTCATCTGAATACACAAGTTGTTCATCCCTCATGTAGAATTAGTAAATAATGTAGGAAGAAAACAGGACCCCCTAAGGCTGTCTCTTGGTCATAATAATCGCTTAATATTTTAGAGCATATCCCCCACCAGATAGCTAACCATATCATTTGTAAGGAAGCATGAATATAAGCTGTTAATACAGTTTTGTGTCTGGTTAACATTTCATATTGTATCTTGAGCACTAATATATTAGGCATTTATAATGGGCACAGATTTCATAATATAGAAGTAACCCTTCTTGTTGAACATAGATGTAGTGTTCCACATTTTTGTAAAATTGGTGATAAACATCTTTCCATCTACTTTAAGTCTTTGCCCACACTTCAGATAATTCCCTTAGTAACGCTTCTTAGAAATTAAACTGCCGAGAATATTAGTGTTGAAAATAGCTTATGTTGGAGTTTTTGTGTGTTCGGGTCTGTCCTCAGCACTTCACGTATATGCATTCAATATTAGTTCAATTTTACAGAGGGGGGAAACTGAAGCACAGAGAGATTAACTCTCTAAGGTCATAGGGTAAGTGGAAAAGCTGAGATGCTACCCCAGGCTATTTGAGGCTGGAGCTGGTGCTCCCGACCCTTGTGCTGTATGGACTCTCTAATCACTTAGGTAAACATGACCTTCGCAGGTCATCCACATTAGACTTGGAAGTAATAGACCACCTACTTGAACCCCTGGACGCTACAGAAAGTAAAGCCTACAAAGAGTAAGTGACAAAGTCAAATCGCTGGTAGCAGATCTAGGTTTTACATCTTGACTCCTCATCCTGCAGTCCAAACACTTGTTATTCCAAGGGTGACCCATGAACCAAAGCATCAGCCCCACCTGGGAGCTTGTTAGAAATGCAGAATGTCAGGTCCTACCCCAACCCTCCAGAAGCAGAATCTGCATGTTAACAAGATCCCCTGGTGATTCCTTTGTACATTAAAGCTGCAGAAGCTCTGGCAACACACTGTAAACTTGATAGATCTTTGTACTTCAGTGGAAAATCTGCATGTAAACAGCTAGTATTTCCACAGCATGAAAAAAAAAAGTAATTTTTCAGTTACTTAAAGCTTTTATGAGGTTGAAGCATATGAAACTGCTGTTATTTTAGAGAAAACGTTTAATATTGGCAACTTAGTGTGGCTCAACTTCTGTGGGTGGGTGGAAGGATAACAATAAAACAGGTATTAGTTTGAGTAGAGACTGGACTTGAAGTGGAAGAGGTTATTCCCAGTGAATATACATGTTAGTCAGGGAAAAAAACACAAACAATTACATTGCAAAGTGGTAAGTGCTTCAGGAGAGCATTCTGAGAGCTTTGGAAGAAGGTAAATGATGTTCTGGAAAATAAACACGGAAAATCATTTGCTTCTGTTAGTGGCAAAAAAGGCAGCATACAAACCTTAGTCAAAATATTATATGGGCGGGGCGCCTGGGTGGCTCAGTGGGTTAAGCCGCTGCCTTCGGCTCAGGTCATGATCTCGGGGTCCTGGGATCGAGTCCCATGTCGGGCTCTCTGCTCAGCGGGGAGCCTGCTTCTCTCTCTCTCTGCCTGCCTCTCTGTCTACTTGTGATCTCTCTGTCAAATAAATAAATAAATAAATCTTTAAAAAAAATATATTATATGAGCATACTCAGAAGCTTCGCAGAATCGAATTTAAACCAATTGGTTAAGTATATAAGGTGTTCCACAAAGTTTGGGAGCTATAACTTGCCACTTGAACTGAGAAAACTAAGAACTATGTTGTCCGTTAATAGTCATAGTAGATAATGAGAGTTTACAGGTCTCATCATTTAGGGTGTACTATTTTCATGGGCCCCACTTTGGCCGTTCTTCTTATTTTGAAGTTAACAGTTTCAGGTTGGGTGAATTGAAGAACTGGCTTCCATACAGTATGAATGAAGAGAACAATCATAGGAGTAATATTTAAAGATGCACTTTTCTCTCATTCTCTCTCTCTCTCTCTCTTTTTTTTTTTTTTTTTACCGGAAGCTGTGAGTAACCTATATGCAAGCAGTATGTGTAAATATAAAAACCTTGGTTAAATATTGTCCATTCTCAAGTCCTTTTAGGTATCTTGCTATTCTAGAAATGAGATTGCTATACAGATTTTGCATCTTTACAGTAGTTGGTTTAGAAATACTTAATTTGGGGGGAGATGGTTGAATAGGTAATAATTCCACTTTACCATCTTTTTCCCCATAATGAGGTACAATACTGTTCAAAGCAGTCCTAAGAGCCTGAGAAGGAAAGTATCTGAGACCAAAATTGGGCAATCATTGGAGTGATACATGAAATGCATTGAGCAGGGAGAAAATGACACGAGGGTGGGATAGATCGCACATAGGTACATGCAGGTGGTAGCTTTCAATATTCCCCACAGCCTCCCTGCAGGCCTGAAGGGTAAATGGCTTCTACTTCTCACTACCATCTTTATTTTTATGAATCTAGTCTGGCAAAACTGCCTGCAAATGTCAGAAGTTCGATTCCTAATGTATTAGTTTTCTCCCTTGTCTGCCTTCCCCTGCCCTTCCCTCACATCCTTCTAAACTTTTACCAAATCTCCCAAATACTATCTGGGCACTGGGAGAATATAAGAGTAAGATCTAGCACCTTACTCTCAACTTGCTTGTAAATCAACTTTCTTCCTGGAATAGCAAAGATAGGACAGCCACAAAAAGCTATTAATACCCAGCAGTTGGTGGTGATTGTAAAAAAGGACAGATAGAGTACTATGGGATCACAGAGTGGGGAGCAATCACAGCTGTTGGTGGAATCAGGGAACTCCTGCCTGAGGAGTAATGTTTGAACTAGCTCATGAAAGGCAGGCAGGCTCCAGAGAGGGAGAAGGAGGGATTCCCCAGAAATGCATGCCACAGAGACTAAGGCCCAGAGGAGGAGGTGGAGGAGATTTGGGGAATGTTTTGCACTGTAAAGAAAAAGGAAATAAAGAATTTGCTTACTTATTATTCATTTATTTATTGCAGGGGAGAAGCAGAAAAAGAGAGTAAATATTCCCTTCAGTGGCTCAGCTCCAGCCATGTCATGAGAACCACAGGGTTCTCAAACTTTAAGCTCACATTACCTGAAAGGCTTGTTAAAGCCTATATTGCTAGGTCCACCCTGGAGTTCCTTATGTGGAGGGGGTTGTGGGGAGGAGCATGTGTAGCCTGAGAGTCTGCATTTCTGTGACGTTCCCAGGTGATGCTGGTGCTTCTGGTCTGAGAACCCCTGTCCAGAGATATGGCCAACAAGCTCCCATCCCACTTGCTATTTCTTCTGCCTGGAAATTTCTACCCCCAGATAGTCCTAGTCACATGGCTCCTGGCCTCGGTTTATTCTTCTCATTTTTTCTCCTGACACTCTTTATTCCTGGTCTATGCTGTATTTTCATAACCCCTATCATATCTTAACACTATGGTGACTTTTTTTTTAATCCCCCATTAAGATATAAACCCCATGAGGGACAGTTCTTGCCTAAAGCAGTGCTGTAATTCCTAGCACCTAAATTCCTGCGTTTTTAGGCATTAAAATAGCATTGGGCACATAGTAGGCACTCAAATAGTGTTGACTTGCACCAAAGTATAAAATGCCTAGGAATAAGTTTAATTGAGGTGAAAGACCTATACTCTGAAAACTGTAAGACGCTGAAGAAACCAAAGACAACATGAACAAATGGAAAGATACTCCATGCTCATGAATTGGAAAAATACTGTTAAAGTGTCTGTATTACCCAAAGCAATCTAAAGATTCAGTGCAATCCCTGTCAACATGCCAACAACATTTTTCACAGAACTTGCATACTAAAGTTTGTAGAACCACAAAAGACCCCAAAAAGCCAATGTAATCTTGAACAAAACTAGAGATACTACAATCTCAGTTTTCAAGATATGATACAGAACTATAGTGATCAAAACAGTATGACAGTGGCATAAAAACAAACACAAGATGAATGGAACAAAACAGAACACAGAAACAAACCCACACTTACATGGTCAATTAGTCTAGGACAAAAGAGAAAAGCATATGCAATGGGAAAAAGACAATGTCTTCAAACAGTACTGGAAAAACTGGTCCTTTGCATGTAAAAGAATGAAATGGGACACCTTCTTATACACAGAAATAAACTTAAATGGATTGAAGACCTAAATGTGAGACCTGCAGCCGTAAAAATCTTAGGAGAAAATATAGGCAGTAATTTCTTTGATATCAGCCTTAGCAATATTTTTCTAGATAGGTCTCCTAAGGCAAGAGAAACAAAAGCAAATAAACTATCAGGGCTAGACCAAAATAAAGAGCTTAGCACAGCAAAGGAAACACAAAATGAAAAGGCAACCTACTGAATGGGAGGAGAAATTCGTACAGGATAACTCCGATTACATAGTTTAAATAGTAACCCACTAAGAATACAACTTATCAAAACAAAACAACAACAACAACAACAAAAAACAAAACTCCAATGATCTGATTAGAAATAGGCAGAGAACCCGAATATACATTTTCCAAAGATGACAGCAGGTGGCCAATAGACACATGAAAAGATGTTTAACATCACTAATCAGGGAAATGCAAATTAAAACCACAGTGAGATACCCCCTAATAGGTGTCACATTGTCAAAAATTAAAAAGGCAAAACATGGGAATGTAGACTGGTGAAGCCACAATCGAGGTTTCTCAAAAAGTTAATAAAAATTAACTTAATTAACCATAAGATCCAGTAATTCTACTAGAGATCTACTCAAAGAAAACAAACACACTAATTTGAAAATATATAGGCATCCCTATGCTATTACAGCATTACTTATAATAGGCAAAATATGGAAACAACTCAAGTGTCTACCAATAGATGAATAAAGATCTTGTACACACGTACACGGATATTATTCAATAGTAAAAAAAAAGGGAGGAGATCCTGCCATTTACAACAACTTGGATAGATCTAAACGTTATTATGCTAAGTCAATTAAATTAGAGAAAGACCATATGATTTCATTTATATATGGAATCTAAAAAATAAAACCAACAGAAACAGACTCAAATACACACAACATACGGATGGTTGCCAGAGCAGAGACGGGTAGGGGAAGGGGTATAAGGAGTGAAAGGGAGTGGGAGATATGGACTTCCAGTTATGGAATGAGTAAGTCAAAGGGATGACAGGAACAGCATAGGGTAGTAGTCAATGATATTGTAATAGATTCTATGATGACAGATGGCAACTACACTTGTGATGAACTTAGCATAAGGTATAAACTTGTCAAATCTCTATGTTGTACACCTGAAACTAATGTAACCATCAGCTATACTTTGGGGAAAAATTAGTGTTGACTTGATAAAGGAGATACTGTCTTGGAATGAGAGGTGAGCTTGGGATTCGTATAGATTGAGTCAGAGAGGATGGAAGACAAGATAACTCAGGCCATACACCACATTGACTCCATCTTCCCATCCAAGTACTAACCAGGCCCGACCCTGCTTAGCTTCCGAGATCAGACAAGATCGGGCGCGTTCAGGGTGGTATGGCCGTAGACCACATTGACTCCATCTTAAAGACACACGTCTTTAGTTTTATTAGTAAAAAGTTTGGGGTCAGGGGTAGTAGGGAGGGAGAGTGAAGTAGAGTAAGAGCTTTAAGTAACTGCAGAGTTTCAGAATAGCTGCTGTGAAGGCCAACTATATTCTAAGGGAATAAACACCCTCATTTAGGGCAGAGGAAAAACCAGTCAGACTGTAATTCTTTCTGAAATGCAGAAGTAGTCTTTCTGAAATGCAGAAGTAGTCTTTCTATCTCAATCTAAGAGAATTTCCTACTTGTCACTTGCAGTCATTCCCTTTTCCTGACACGCAGAGGCCTGAAAACTCCTATGGGGGAGCCCAGTTCTTCCTGTGTCCTCCTTTTCTGCCCTGTAAGTCAAGGGCATAGAATACAGTTTCCAGCAGCAAGTTTTTACTCCAAACAGCCTGCTATACAGGGTTCTCCCAAATCCCTCTAACCTTCCATATGTTTACCAATTTTGATGCCAAATGTATTGCTACTACATCATGCACACATGATATACCTTCCATGGAAACATGATCGATATGGCCAGTCCTATTAGAGTCTCTTACTAGAAAACTTGTGTCTTCATTATATTCACAAAAGTCTCAAATAGGAACTTAGACTTTTAGAGGATTCATAAATTAGTCCCATTAAGAGGGAAATCTAAAAGATAGAGGAGGGACGTGAAAATATGGCAAATAAGGTCACCTGTATAGGTGGTCACAGATTCTTTAAGTGCAAAAATAAGCTCATCTGGTGATATAATGTGATACCCTAGTTGTAACATTTAGCAACGCTCAATCTAAGACTGAAATGCTATACAAATACACATTGTGTGTGTTAAAAGTCAAGAGTAGGAAGAGGATTGTTGATCTAATGTAGTTGCATTTTCATTCTCCCCCCATTCTCCCCTGTCTCAGTTTAGATCACTGGATTAAGATCAAAGCCATCTTTGGTTGCTGGAGGGAAAGGATAATTGAACGATGGGTATTAAACAGAGCCCTTGACGTAAAGAGCACTGGGTGTTAAATGCAATTGATGAATCATAAGATTCTATCCCTGAAACTAATATAGTATGTTAACTAAATTGAATTTTAAAGATTAAAAAAAAAAAAAAAACCCAAAGCCCTTAAGAAGCAGAGACTCTTCTCTCTGCTTTGGGGATTCCTAACCCTGCCTGGAACAAAGGATTGGTGGTAAGGCATACCGCCAAGGCTGGTACTTGGTAAGTGTGGTACGATGAGGGAAGACGGGCCTGGAAAGATGGAGAGGATGGTGTACCTCCAGTCCTGAGGGAATTGACAGGAGGAAGGAAAAGGGAAGCCCATTCATTTGGCTAAGAGAACATGAAGACATTTTAACAGAACTTTTAATTTCCCAGGAAGATGAAAGATAATAGTTTTGTAATAGGTTATCTAAATGAGAGACTTTCCAAATATTCTAATATTAGACATAATAATATACTTAACATCTATATTATATTCCAATTTATAAATTTTGTAAGAAATTTGTTAACATTAGAGGAGGCAAGGTGTAGGAATCCTCTGTACAGTAAATGTAAAATTTAAGTTTAAGGGATGCCTGGGTGGCTCAGTTGGTTAAGCAGCTGCCTTCGGCTCAGGTCATGATCCCAGCGTCCTCGGATCGAGTCCCACATCGGGCTCCTTGCTCTGCAGGGAGCCTGCTTCTCCCTCTGACTCTGCCTGCCTCTCTGCCTGTGCTCGCTCTTGCTCTCTCTCTCTGACAAAAAAATAAATAAAATCTTTAAAAAAAAAATTTAAGTTTAAGAAAACAAAACTGAGGGGTGCCTGGGTGGCTCAATGGGTTAAAGCCTCTGCCTTCTGCTCAGGTCATGATCCCAAGGTCCTGGGATCGAGCCCTGCATCAGGCTCTTTGCTGAGCAGGGAGCCTGTTTCCCTTCCTCTCTCTCTGCCTACTCATGAATTCTGTCAAATAAATAAATAAAATCTTAAAAAAAAAACCTGAAAAATCATATTTTATCAGGTCCTCTATCTACTATGTTTTCATAGGGCTAGGTTTTCTGTTTTTGTTTTTGTTTTGTTTTGTTTTTTAGGAAAGAGGCCAGTTAGCTTCCTATCTCTTCAGACACCTAACTCCATTTCTTACCTATAGTCTTACTCTTATTCCTACCACCTGGCATAAAACTTGGTCATACTCCCCTATGTTAAGTAGTAAAAACAAGAACAAAACCCTTTCAATTATTTATCAACTCTCCACTCCGACTTCATGGATAAGCTTCTTTAAATTATGGTCAGCACTCACCGCTAATGTCCTCACATCCCATTTGTTCTTCAACTGACCGAGCTCTGGATTTCCCTCACCATTTCACTAAAAGCACCTCTGATGATAATACAACTGAGATCTTGAATGGACAAGCCAATGGATATCACTTTGTCATATTTAATGTGACCGGCCTCACCTTTCTTGGATCTTACTCTCCTGGGTTTCTTTCTAGTACTTTCTACTAGTTTCTCTGGCTCTCCTTTCCCCCCATTGTTCTATCTTGGTTTGAGTTATTTTTAATGTAATGAGTGCTTCCTAGATGCCCATCGTACACGCGATGGTTTTAAGATGGCATACATCAGTTCCTGGAATCTATTTCACAGTCTAGATATCTTGAGCTTCAGAGCGATCTATCCAGTTGGGTACTTTATAAACCCCTCAAACTACACAGAGCTGTAGTACTTACCCTCTGTGCAAAAAGCTCAGTTCTATTAATCCTAAGAATCATTTTACACTATTACCTCCTTTATCTCCTCTTCAGTTACCCAATTGTGAAAATTCTACCTGTTAAGTATTTCTTAAATTGGTTCTGTCCTTTCCCTTTGATCGTTACTGCCAGAAACCAGGCTCTACCATGTTATTACCATGATCACTATAATATCCCAGTCTTTTGTCCTCAATTATTAGCCTTCAAATCTTCCCTTCTCAATGATGGGAAAGGGAATTTTCCTTGAGGGGCAGGGAAAGAAAGTAATCTAGATTTTTTTTTTTTTTTTGTAAAATTCTTGATGAACATCTAATCACCCTTGGAAGAAACTAGAACTTCATGTAATGGGACATAAAGTAGTTCATGACGTTGAAGGCTTACCTCACCTCTCCTACCAAGAGAAACACCCTTTATTTTGTTCATACTTAATTGCTCTCATTTTCTAGATTTGACCAAGTTCTCACTTATAGTTTTTTGCACAGGCAATATATTCCCTGTGTCTGGAAAGCCTTCACTTAATTTCTATTTCCTTATGCCTGAGATGAGGACCCTGTTCTTGGAGTCCCAAGCATTCAGAAGAAAAATGTAAAATACTTTGCATATTTAATAATTCACTCAGATTTCTGTCTTTTAAAGACTCTTCTCACAACAAAAAAGCCTTTTTTGACCTTTCAGAGGTCTAGATTAAGTGATCCATTCTCTTGCACTCACTCAACACCAAGAGTTTTGTCTGTGGGCACAGTGATCCCAGAGTTGAAATTGTTTACTTATCCAAGTTACTCATTACACTATGCACATGGACTGCTCTTTTATCTGTAGCCCCACACTAGCAGAGGGCCAGATATGCTATGAATATTTAAAGAAATGAAATTAAATCCTCCCTCATTAAATACTTCTCAGCCTCCTAAGGCTGAGAAGCCATTTTACTTCATTCCCAGTAACCCTAAGGAATAAGAAAGAGTAAGATTTCTGGATTCGCCAAACAGTGTTGTTAACTATAAGGACTACTTCAAACTCAGCTGACCTGGGTTTTAGTCCCACTCCACCAGCTCTGCAAAAAAAAATTGTTTTTGAGTTTTGCTTCCTCGTTTATTAAAGAAAGGGACTGATCTCTAATTTTGTGATCTTTCTTTTCTGATTCTATGATTTAAGTACCATTTACAGAATAAAAATGCACATTTTGAATCTGTGTGAAGTACACAATTCTAAAAACCCATTTGGATGGATTGCTTCTATAGGAGAAAGAAATAGAAGAACCAATTTAATGAAATTGGTTAATCATTAAATATCAGAATGACCACTGAGAGAGGCTGCTATTTATTTCCTAGTATGTTTCCCCCAAGCCATACTCACCATTCCCAGCCATTATTTCATAGCCTCCCATGCAGCCAAATCTATCTAACTAACTCTCGCCAATAGGCAGTGAAGGCGAAGACTGTTATCTTAAAGGAGAGTGACCAACATTTTCCATGGTCCTGCTGGCTGGACCTCACGAGCTAGACTCAATGAACCACATTTGAGAGTTGAGTGTTGAGCATGGCAGAGACACAGGACAGAGTCCATTTCTCTGGCACTACCAACTATACCGGCTTGTATTTCTACATGAGAAAGAAATTTCTTGTTCAAACCATTGAGATTTGGGATTGTTATAGAAAAAGAACAAACAAAAACAAACCAACAAACCCATAACCCAACATAAAAAATACTAATATTTTATTATTTTCAAAGCACACTGGGAAGATGGTAATTTTGCTGAAGCAATTTTAAAGTTTGCTTGAACCTTTAATAAAATAATTTATGAAGTTTCCTATACTACCCAGAACAAGCTACTTGAAAACTTCATATTCTACATTCCACTTTATTATGAAGAAACTAACACCCAGAGGTAGACTGGAAAAGGTATTTGTTTGGCAAAGCAAATTCTAATCCTATGAACCAGTTTTCTACTGAGGGATCGTAGTGAAGACTAGAACAGTTCACAAGACAACTTCATTTTCTGATCAGCAGTTCCATTTACACAGACTAAAAGACTAATGCTTTTGTAGCTTTCACAATATAAAATTATGGAATAGTAACATCCTTCACTACTTTTCAGGAAGTGGAAGTGATCATGCTTCATGGTATTACCCAGAATGTATCCTGGTGCCATAAAATAAAATCTTCATTACCAGATTGGGCTCCAAGAAGTGGTCCAGAAGCACATAAAACACTCCTCTTTCTACTTGCTCAATGGCAGAGGGAATGCTGATCCCTATGCCTGCCTGGGAGTTCAGGTCAGAGGAAATAGAGACCCACAGCATTGTATGCTTTTACCAAGCAAAGCGAGAGGCCTCAACACACAGAACAGATTGTGGGGAATAAAGCTTTTGGAATAAACACCTGATAATCAGCACTTAGGAGTTGCCCTTTGAGCTAGTGCATAAAGAAAACTTAAGTTATTCTCCCATTAATAAGGGCCAAGAGCTCAAAGGAACTTTCCAGAGAACACTGAAGAACTATAAACCACACTGACTTGTGAACAATAGGTTCAAAAACCAAACTTAAAACCTACTGTACATCTTTCATAATTCCCTAATGCCCCTAGAGCTCAGACATTCCAATCTATCATTCGTGATCTGAGATGGCTCATTTTTGCTTTAGGCCCTTATGATGAATGGGGCCTGCCTTCTTTAACAAAAGATGGATCAAGGCTGAAGCGCTCCCTCCTCTGGACTACCGAAGGAGTCTCAAGGCTGAAGAAGAGTGAAAGAGAGACAGGAGAACCAGAGAGTCTGATTATAGAGGTCTTGAAAGCCAGGCAAAGGATTCTGGATTTGATGTAGTCAGTAATAGGAAGCCAAAGTAGATTTTTGAGCAAGGGAGTAAGACATGCAAAGGCTTATTTTAGTAAGATCATTAGAACGAGAACGGAGTAGAGAGGTAGAGCAGTTAGGAGAAAGCCATATTACTTTGGGCTAGGATAAGGAAATACTGATATGGCTGGTGGCTATGGCAAGGGAGAAGAGAGAGGACAAGGAAGAGACTTTCTATAGGAAGATGGTAAGGAACTAAATTTGCAGACTTGAAATAAGAAGATAGCTAAACACTTGAAACAATGCTTATTAAAGAAGGAAACACAGGGAATAAGTCTGAATCCATGATTTACCATCTAAATCAGGACTCTGCTCAGACTGAAATGGGGTATTGCCAATTACTAGGCCAGAAGACCAATTACTATTGCCAATTACTAGGGCCAGTCTCAGGCAAACAGGGATTTCGAGCCACCTTACCTGACAGGAGTTTTAACTACCACCATAGAAGACAACACAGATTCCAATGACCACTCGGTACTCTTGAACTCTAGCTCTGGGTTTCTAAAAGTAGACATTAAAAGGAAGCCACCATTGGAGGGTGAAAATAAAAAGCTGCTGTTGAGAGACAGAGGAAGAGCCAGAGTGGTAAGCTGGAAAACAAATAGGACATCCCTGAAGTTCAAGCTGTTCTGAGTCACTGTATTTCTCATAGTTGTCTGCTTTTCAATAGGTCCCATCACATCCTGATTTGGGGTCTCTTTCCTTAAAGGTTTCAAGGACCAAACTGCCTTCTTAAAAAACAAACCCTGTTTCCTTCCATTCCTAATTCTCCATATCCCTTTTCTATGAAGGACTAGTAAACCAAGGTGGAGGTATGGGGTGTTAGGGGCAACAGGGTGAAGGATGGGGGTGTGGATACTGCATGGACACTTACTATTCAGCATGCACCAGCTGTCTAGTGGGCCATAACCATCCTTGCACATACATACCTATGGTCATGGGACAAAGGCAGTCCTTAGAGTTGCTCCCCTGAAAGGAGAAATGACCACACAGTGACAGGAAAGAAGTCTTTAGCATGTGCAGGGCTGAGTGAGGAAGGAGTGTTCTAGTCCTTAGCGGGCACATCCAATACCACGGGGCTCAAGTCCAACAAGGAACCCTAGTGTCAGGAAGCATGTTCACACTCCTCCCCAGCTGAGCTATGGAAGGGCTGAGTGATCAGAACAGGTGAGGCCTGGGATAGATTTCCACTCCTCCCTTCTTGGTTCAGAGCTCACTAATCAATCCTCATGGTCTCTTCATTCCATCCAACATTTATACATTGTCTACTAATGTTATGTGTGGAGTTATTTACTAAACCAAGCTATCAGAGGGCATGGACTCTGTTGGTTAATGTTCTTGGCACAGAGTATTATTACTTGTTGAATGAATGAAGGCACACACCCATGGCCAGTTTCTGTGCTACTTTGTTTTTACTCATCTTACACTTTCCATCCCTTGTGTTGTCTGCCTGCTTTTCTAATGAGGATTCACCATCAGTAACTCATCACCTAGAGAAGGGAACAACAATTAGACTTCCAGTTTTAGCTACATAATCCACTTTGTTACCCTGAAACTATCAGTTCCCCAAACAAGATTAAACCTTCAGTTTTCCTTAAGACCAATTATCTTCTGTATCTTAAAAGAGTGACAGAATAGTAAGTAGTTTGTCCAGTCAAGCAGAGCCAGGTTAGAATCCCAACTGTGCCCTTACAATGACCTTGGGTTAGTTAGCTCTGGGGTTGGATTACCCAGTTGTACTTCATTTAGCTTAACTGTAAAATGGGGATATCCAAAACTGCATTATATTGTTGATAAAGACCTACAAAATTGTTTTTACCAAAATGCAAGAAATGGGGCTGCTCCATAATTAACAAATCCTAAACCTATTAAAGGAGAAAAAGTGAGGTGGTTTAGAATTTTAACGTTGAATTGGAAACAAAGATCACACGAAGTAACTATGCCACCATGTCATGCCATTAGGTTCTCATTCACTCAAGAACGAGACATGCAGAAAGTAGTTCCTGAGGGAAGCCATGTCTTTCGTGATGAGAGAATGGCCTATTTAGTAAGATGAAGTTAAAATCCATCTCTGGTGGGAATGTGCTCAGACACTTCCAGTTTTAAAGAAGCTCTAGATTTCTACAGTGATGGACAGGTAAGGTGATCTTCAGTTTCTCCAATGTTTCAGCTTTATTCTCCAACTTTCAGACATCCGGTAATTTATACATTTGGAACTGACTTATTATGTCTCAGCCAAAGGGAAAACAGCAATTAATGCTTTCATTGCAGAACAGAAAAATAGTGCAGCTTCCTCCAGAGAAGTTCCAGTTGCAGCAAATTCTAGAAGGAAAAATTTACTGCCATTGGCTGTGTTTCCTCTACATGGTGCTTAGTTAAGTGCCTGCACCTGCTCCGCTGAAGCAGGTCTGCTAACTTGGTCATCATCAAACACCACACACTGAAATAATTAAGAACAGGGCCCCAGCTGGGTGGAGCTGAGTAGGTCACACTGGTGTGTCTAAACCTGTGATCTGTGATTATCACATGGCCTGACACCAGACAGAAGAGTCTGTAAAGTCCACAGTGGGGCCAATACCAGTCATGAAACATGGCTCCCTTGTCCAGATATCCAAAAGCATGATGAATGACAGAATGTGAAGCCTGAACCCTGTGTGTTTAGGAGACTAAAAAGCAAACCTTCTGATGTCCGCCCCTTTCTCTTTCTCCCTGGAACACAAGGGTGGAAAAATCAGGATTGTATTACCATCTATAGCCCTTACCTCCACCAATGCCTCCTCCCCATCTTATTGTCCCCAAAACGGAGGACATGTTTTTTGTATTGTTTTAAGTTTTCTCTGTAAGCACCATATTCAGGAGAAACAGTAAAGGCAGGGCCTAGATTTATTATTTTTTAAAATTTTATTTATTTGACAGAGAGAGAAATCACAAGTAGGCAGAGAGGCAGGCAAAGGGGGTGGGGGGAGCATGACCCTGAGATCATGACCTAAACCGAAGGCAGAGGCCCAACCCACTGAGCCACCCAGGTGCCCTAGTACTAGACTCTTTAGGAGACAAAAGGGAAGTATTTCTCTTTCTAGGATCATACTTATAAGTTCTTCTTTACATTATTACTAGTAAGAACAACTGTGTCTTAACACACTGGGCACACCTAGGGGAAAGTTTTCCTCAATTGATAGTTACATAAAGATAAAGATTTAAGATCCTGGTTTTCCTCCTCTATCAGATGCAATTGAATTAGATGAGCTATTTAAGGTTCTTCCTGATTTAAAATGCAGTAATGCCCTAATTTGCAGATTCAAAGAATGTCCCCTGCAAATCTGAGTAAAACAAATGCTGTAGAGTCCTCAGTAAGCCTTTGGGAGAAGAGGTGCAGAGTCGCACACTGCTTCCTCTGCAGTCCTGTGCCTCCTTAAGAAAGGCAAATACAAGGTACCCTAAGCTACAGACACGGGGCGAGGGGGAACTAATTGTTTTTTCCCCTTCTACATTCTTCCCTTCTGAAAAAAAACACCCAATTTTACTGTTGGTTACTTTTATTCGGCTTATTTTGAGCTGGCTCATTTGCATGGCTCAGATTTAAAAATCTTTCTAATAACCACTATGCAGGCTAACACACACACACACACACACACACACCCATGCACACACACCACACTCTGGTCTTAATCACTGGTGAATTTCAACCCTTTCTGCCTACAATCCTGAAGGAGAAGCTCTGGTTTTCAGGTCATAATTCACATGGTACAACAGCATCCTTCTTATGTGGATACTGTAAATACTGGCCATACCAAGGACAGAATCCCATTCAACAATGGCCCACAGTGGAGGATGGCACACTATAAAAAGTGTGAAAAGCTAGACTTATGACCGCCGCGTTCTTTCAGTGAGCTTGACCCAAGAGCTGGGAACTGCACACACGCTTTACTTTAGGTAAGGGCGAAGTGTACAGATTCACACAAAAATCACAGATGAGGAAAAAAAAAAATCCGAGGCAGACTCAGGAGTGAATCAGCCCCCTTATCCAACTAAAAGTCACACAGGAAATGAAAATTGCTCTACTCACCCAGCATAGCTGTTGTTATAAAGGTGGCCGTGCCCTGCTTGCAGAATCTCCAAAAAAAAACAGGCAAAGAGGCAGAAAAGCAGTGGTCCAAGTCCTGGGCTTCCTGAGGCACTTCATAGTGTTGCAGGGAGAGGAGCTGAAAGTTCCCTTACAGTAGTCACCTGAGGCTGGAGGTGGCTCACAGGACCCCCTCCACATGCGCAAACCTTCTCTGGAAGGGGGTGGGAACAAAGGCTGGGGAGCTAGTAAAATGTGACACTTCTTTTCAGCCACGGGGAGGGGGGGGGATTTAAGCAGCCTAAGAAGGGAAATTGCTATTAAAACTTGGTGTTGGGACCAGAAGCAGCAGCACACACAGCTCAGCCCAGCAGCTGAGCCTGATCCTTAACCAGGCTCCCCTAGAAGGGGCTGGGCCTCCCCTGTGCTGACTCATGGCTGGGGTTCACTGGGTGCTGCTTCCTTTGGATAACTTCTTCTGGGTTTTTTTGTTTGTTTCTTGCTCTATAACTTTAGGCCCCTAACTTTCTTGGACAACCTTTCTCCTTTTATTACGTTCTATGGCACAGGACCGTATCCTAAACACAAATGATTTGCTTGAGGATGAGCAAAACACTTAGGCATACATAGAACATTCTGGGCTTAAGGTTCTGAGCTCCCATAACAAATTTCTACATGGATTCCACATACTGAGATGCATGGTGAGTAGCCTTCATGAGTATAAGAGCAAGGATAAGGTCAGGCCCGTGAATCTGAAGAGCCAGGCTTGGACCCAGCTCCTACCTGTATGGAGAAGGGGCAGCAGGTTCGCCGGATTTCTGGGAGCTCTCTGTATCCATTCAATGTCAGCAACACCCAGACCTGCTGCGATTTCAGAAGTTCTCATAGGGATCAAGAGGCTTTACTACCTTCACTCACATTTGGAATCACTTAGGAAGCCAGACAGACCATTTAAATCAGAATTCCTGTGGTGGGATTGGTGCTGTAAAAGGATATTCAGGTGATTCCAATGTTCAGCCACCATGCTGGTCTAGAGTGGGGCTTCTCAAACTTTAACATGCGTACAAATCTAATCACCTGTGCATCCTGTTAAACTGTCCCTTCTGATGAAGTCATTTGGAACTGGGGCCCAAGATTCTGCATTTCTTTTTCTTTCTTTTCTTTTTCTTCCTTCCTTCCTTCTTTCCTTCCTTCTTTTTAAAATATTTTATTTATTTGACAGAAAAAGACACAGCAAGAGAGGGAACACAAGCAGGTGCAGAAGGAAGAAGCAGGCTTCCTGCCGAGCAGGGAGCCCGATGTAGTGCTGGATCCCAGGACCCTAGGATCATGACCTGAGATGAAGGCAGACATTTAACAACTGAGCCACCCAGATGTCCCAAGATTCTGCATTTCTAACGAGCTTCCAGGTGATGCTTATGCTGCTGGTGCATCAATCACAGTTTGCGGAGCGAGGCCTTACTTTAGAATGAGGTCTGATTTTTCTTCTTTCTCTCAAAACTGGAGGGGGGTGGGTAAAAAACCTTGGAGCAAATCATCTCCTCATTTTCTCCATGTTTGTGATGAAGGTGTTTTTTTTCATCTACGTGCTCCTATCCAGATATACCAGAAAACCCATCTGGAAGGATATACTTTGCTCTAATAAATAAGAATGGCCTTATCTAGGGTGACTCCCATTTTGCCCCATGCCAAGGCCTGGTCCTATTCTGGAACAGTGTGGGAGCCAGCATCTCTCTATATGCTCACACACTTTTCAAATTTCCCAAAGATTCATAGCCGAGGATTCTGTGTCCTCCAATATTATGTCCAGAACACTGGTTAGAAGAGAAAGTACCATATCTTTTCTTATCTTCTCTACTGAAGTCATAAGTTTGGTGTAAGAGATCCATAATGATTTTCAGTTAGAATGATTCTCTAAAGCTTTCTTGACTACCCAAAGGTTAGTTTAATCTCTTCTCTGTGTCCCCCTCTCTAATAACCAGTGTGTTGCCTACTGAAGGGCATAGCACATTGAATTTAAGTATTCATATGGTTCCCTCCCAAGACTTCCTTCTCCTTGAGTACAGAACAGCATGCCCTTTCACCTTTATGTCACTTCCTTATATCTACTAGAGGGAACACAATGTTTGCTGAAACAATGATCAGCCATGCTGAGTGAATGATGAACCTGAAAAGGATTTCGTTCAACATATATTCTGTGACTTCTGTATCCAAACAGAGGAAGATGGAGGCCCTAGAGTAGTGGACAGTCCCAGGTCTCCTGGTTTTGTTTCTTGTTTGTTTGTGTTGTTGTTTTTTCCTTCGTGACTTTATGGCCTGGATCTCCTGTCTTTGAAGGGGTGAGGCTGCTCTGCAAGGTATGGCCATGCATCCTGAGGCCATTTTGACAAGGCCAAGAAAGCCTATGTAATCATGACTGAACTGTTGAAATAGGAGGTTACTGTGTAAATAAAACACTTCATCTCTTTGAATTTTATTATGTCAGAATAATGTATAAATCTGTCATATTCTATCACAACATTAAACTAGGAATGTTCAGTCTCTGGCTGAGGATTAAGCTCATCCTCAAATCATTCTGAAGAATGGGATCCGGTGAGCATGTTCAGCAAAGGCTCTCCAGACTCTGAGACCAGGGTGATCATTTCCTGGACTATCAAAAACACAAGAGACCCAGGGGACATCCTATAGCCTCCCTTAATATTTCAGATCAAAGAGAAGTTCTCAAACAATTGAAGTCATTCCTAACAATCTTCCTCTGGTTTTTTAAGGATGAAGTTGTCTAATCAAACTTCTCCTGGAGTAGATAAGCTCCCATAAAATGAGTGATAAATGGAGTCCATTTAGTAAGTGGGAGGAGAAGAGAATGGCTTTACAGACGGATTCAAGGATAAAAGTTCCATTTTTAAGGCACTGAGAAGGAGTGAATTATTAAACCAGTGGAAGATTTAGAGATGGAAAGATGAGAATTTCTATTTATCGACTATGCCTTTGGCATATTTTAGTTGAAGAGTGAACTTTTTAAAAAGAAATTATTATTACTCTGCAGAGAAACAAAAGGAAACAATAATTGGGAAAGGAAAATGTCATCTTGATTTGGGTCCATTGTTGTCCATGAATAGATAAATTTTTATTAAAGTATAGCTGACACACAATATTGTGTTAATTTCCTATGTATAATACAGTGATTCAACATTCATATAGGTTATGAAATGATCACCACAATTAATCTAGTTACCATCTGTCACCATACAAAGCTAATATGGTATTATTGACTATATTCCTGCTGTTGTACCTTATATCCCCATGGCTTATTTATTTTATAACTACAAGATGGTACCTCTTGATCCCCTTCACCTATTTCACTCCCCCTCCCTCCACCACCAAATCCTCCTCTCCTCTGGAAACCATCAGTCTGTTCTGTTTATCTGAGTCTGGTTTTGTTTGTTTTGTTTTGTTTTGTTTTTTAGAATTGACATATAAATGAAGTCATACAGCATTTGTCTTTCTCTGTCTGACTTATTTCACTGAGCATAATACCCTCTAGGTTCATTAATGTCACAAATGGCAAGATTTCATCTTTTAAAAAGATTGTATTTATCCATTTGAGAGAGAGAGTGAGAGAAAGCATGAGAGGGAAGAAGGTCAGAGGGAAAAGCAGACTCCCCAGGGAGCTGGGAGCCCAGTGTGGAACTGGATCCTGGGATCCCGGGATCATGACCTGAGCCGAAGGCTGTTGTTTAACCAACTGAGCCACCCAGGTACCCAGATTTCATTATTTTTTATGCTCAAGTTTTTACTGTTGGATATATATCCACATATTCTTTATTCATTCATCTATCAATGGACACATTGGTTGCTTCTATATCACAGCTATTGTAAATAATGCTACAATGAACATAGGGGTATACATCCCTTTTCAACTTAGTGTTTTCATTTTCTTTTCTTATATCATGTTTTTTATTTTAATTCCGGATAGCTAACTTACAGTATTATGTTAGTTTCAGGTGTACAATATAGTGATTCAATAATTCTATACAAATTATTTAGTGCTCATCAAAGTACACACTTTAATCCCCATCCCCTACTTCCCTTGTCCCCCAGTCTACCTCCCCTCTGTTTTTTGGTCTGTCTCTCTTTTTCCTTTGCTTGTTTGTTTTGTTTCTTAGATTCCATATATGAATGAGATCATACAGTATACGTTTTTCTCTGACTGACTTATTTCACTTAGCATAATGCTCTCTAGCTCCATCCAGGTTGTTGCAAATGGCAAGATTTCATTCCTTTTATGGCTCACATCTTCTTTATCCATTCATCTATTGATGGGCCCTTGGACGGCTTCCATGGTTTTGGTGGTTATAAATAATCTGCAATAAACATTAGTGGTGCATGTATCCCTCTGAATTTGTGCTTTTGTATTTGGGGGGTATATACCTAGCAGTGCAATTACTGGGTCATAGAGTAGTTCTATTTTTAATTTTTTGAAGAACCTCCATACTCTTTTCCATAGTGGCTGTATCAATTTACATTCTCACCAACACTATGAGTGTTTCCTTTTTGCCACATGCTTGCCAACACTTGTTATTTCTTGTGTTTTCGATAATAACCATGCTGACTGGTGTAAGGTGACATCTCATTGTGGTTTGGATGTTCATTTTCCTCGTGGTTAATGATGGTGAGCATCTTTTCATGTGTTTGTTGGTCATCTATATGTCTTCTTTGAAGAAATGTCTATTCAGATCTTCTGCCCATTTTTAAATTGGATTCTTCGGGGGTTTTGTTATTGAATTGTAGATTATATATTTTTAATGTACTTTCCATATCTGAAATTATATGATGTTGTAGGGAAAGATTGTGTACAACCTTTTCTTATGTATGTGAATGAGAGCCATGTAGATTTATTTTTGTAAAGATATCTGGAGGAGAAGATAAATGGGTATGGCTGGGCTTTGTGATACAGAAAACCCTCCCATTGCAGTTTCATGCTCATTCTTCAATGTCTTATTAACATAGACCTATTGCTTGTCAGGTCTCTTTTATGGCCTTTTGCTATTGTTCCAATATGTGAGAAATTAGCAAATGTGATGTTAGGTTGCTGCCTTATGCAGTCTTGGCAATTCTGTAAGGAATGTTCTGAAGCTTCCTTTAACAATGATTCCCTCGCAACTGTCTTTTTTCAGCACCATCAGCCATCTCTTCTTGCCTTATGTTTTTAATCTTTCTCTTGTTAACTCTCCATGTTTCTCCCTTCCTTAAATGCAAGCTGACCCCTTTCTTTTTTCAGGCTTCTCAAAAGCACACTCTTAACTTTGACAATTATGTTTTCCATCCCTACCACTCCAATGAAACTGTCTCTTAAAGATCCATGGTTATTTCTTTTTTTTTTTTTCAAAGATTTTATTTATTTATTTGTGAGAGAGAGAGAGTGAGAGCGAGCCCAGGCAGACAGAGTGGAAGGCAGAGTCAGAGGGAGAAGCAGGCTCCCTGCGGAGTAAGGAGCCCGATATGGGACTCGATCCCAGGACGCTGGGATCATGACCTGAGCTGAAGGCAGCTGCTTAACCAACTGAGCCACCCAGGCATCCCAAGATCCATGGTTATTTCTAAGTGAGACGCCCTCTGTTGTCACTCTGTATTTGTATATTTTCTAAGACTATTTATCACCCCCTGTTTGAAACTCTTCTTTCTGTGATTGGGGACATTGTTTCTCTATTCCTTTCTTTCCTAGAGTTATTTCCTATTTTTTGACTGCTTACAAAGTTGATGTTTCATGGCAGTGTTGGCCTTCTCCTCTTCTTGATGTGCTGTGGACAGAAATGGGTTGAAACAATTTTGTGGGATGAGTCTGCCTTAAGCTGAGTCTGGAAGGGAAGGAAAGATTGGCTGACTGAAATAAGAAGGGGTGGAGAAAGATGGCCATTATTATCAAGAAAACATTGTAAGCAAATACAGAGGATGTGGACCTTGAGTGTGATACTTGGTACTACTGCCAGAGGGGCTGGGCAGACAAGTAAACATAGAATTGCACTTGGTGGTTGAATTAATTATATGCAAACACGTCAGAGATGCAATGATAGAATATTAGAGGGGAGTAGATTACATATATAGGGTGTTATGAGGAAGTGGACATTTAAAGCAAATATGAGAAGGAAACAGCTGTAGCAAGAAAAGGGTGGTTGGGGGAGTATGGGTAGGAACAAGACCATTGCAGCTCAGGCTGTAGCTTAGACAAAGAAGTCCTGTTCAGAAATTACTGTCCTTCTTTATGTCAAGACAGGAGAAAGAGAGGGACATTTGGCATCTTCAGTCTGGCATTCAAGGTACTTGAGAACATTTCCACTTTTATCCTCTTCAATATTTCCTTAATACTCTGTATTATCTTTTCCTTCCTCTGGGTTGATTTATATTTCTTTGATAACAATGACCACCTCTCTCCAGCCTTCATGTCCTCAATCCAGCCACTCCTTCCATCCCTTCCAGACACAGTTCAAGTCAGTTTCATTTATGAAACTGTTCCAATCCCACTTCTGTCCACCGTCCTCACCTTCCCAGCACTGATACATCCATTCTTGTATACCTTTATGTTCTAGTGTGTATTGACACTTAATTCAGTAGCACCATTTACTATAAACTGCTCAAGGGCAGGCACTCTATTGTGTACATCTTCATAGTCCATAGTGCCTAGAATTCTGTTGGGTCCACAATTAACATCCATTAACAACAAAGCTGTTGGCTTGCCTTTCAGCCCAGTACTCATGGGACCATTCAGCTGTCAGGGGAGCCCTTTTCTATAACTCCAGACATCACCCGTGTCCTTGGCTAGGTCTCTCACAAAGAGAATCTTGCTCACTCAGATGAAAGAACAATTTGAAGAGCAAGCTTTATTGATGGACAAACCTATTATTACATTTTTAGACTCTTGTAATTATGTCACAATGATGTTTTACAAAACTTATGGAGCAAAGCCAAAGTATTTTAATGCAGGAAGGTGGTAACAAGGAGTTTGGTTTGCTGATTCCAAACAGCAGAAGAAACTTCCCTTCTTTTTCCTTCTCTTTGTCTTTTTGTTCTTTTCTCTCCCTCCTTCCCTTCTCTTCTCCCTCCTGGCTCCCCTTCCTTCCTGATACCAGTCTCCAAGGCTCTCCTGAAGAAAGAAGGTAGGGGAAAATAGTAAATAAAAAATACTTTAAATATTATTTCAAATGACAGAGAATGGATGTTTGTATTATACCAGTTGTAACATTAAGTGTTTTAATGAAAATTAAGAGAAATTTGAGACAGATGGAGCATGAAAGTGAGATTAAGAAAGCTTGATTAGAATAAAGTCTAAAGCAATATTTAAGCAAATGATTGAAGAACTACCCTTCCATCCATTTGCCTATGGCAGTGGGAGGTGATAAAAGACAAAAACAAGTAAGCATGGGAAAAAAGTAATGACAGAAAAGGCTCAGGTATAAGCAACACTTAAAAAAAAAAAAGACTAGGTAGAGAGGGAGTTTTTGATACAACAAAGATCAGCAAAATAGGGGATGGAACCTTTCTTAAGAAAGAAAAGCTGTGAGGAATGAGGGAAGTCAGGCAGGCAACAATGTTTCATGGTCAGACTACTCATAAAGGCAGAAGGAGGAGAATGTGTTCCTGATGCTAAAAGACAGAGAGAAAGAGTAAATAGAAAAATAAAGGACCTCTATTCAAATGAAATTATAGAGAGAAATGTGTACTTTGGTTATCCCCCAAATTCCAAGAATATACAGAAGTTGACTAATACTTCCAATGTGCTATTATTTTTTAAGATACTGATGCTGATACAGAAACTAAGAAACATTCTAAGAATCTAAGTTCATATAATAAAGGTAAAATTTTGGCAAATATGACTGGTTAAGTAATTTTGGTATGATAAACAACAGCGATATTTACTTTAATTTACCCATGTAAAATATAATATAAAAGTGCTTTTTAAATTCTATTTGGGTATGCTTTCTGTAAACCTATACAGATTGGTTATAAAAATGTGATTCTGTGTATTTAAAATTCATTAACATTCAACACACTATCTTGAAACACCTGGCATACTAGAAAACACCTTATTTCCATAGGAATTATGTTTTCTTGTTTGTGCCAGCTTGAATTTCTAAGATCTTTAGGGAACTTAACAATAAAAATACAAATAATGAATTGAAAAATGGACAAGGGATGTGAATAGACATTTCATAAATATATACAAATGACCAGTAAGTACATGAAAAAGATGCTTACCATCATTAGTCACTAGGGGATTGCAATTAAAAACCACAATGAAATGCCACTTCACAAACACTGAGATGGCTATAATCAAAGGCAGATAATAATGACCATATGTGAAAATATAGAAAAATAGGAACTCTCAGAAATTGCTAATACAAATGCAAAATAATGCAGCTGCTGTGAAAAATACTTGTGTTTTTCTTCAACAATTAAATGCAGAGTTATCATATGATCTAGAAACTCCAACTCCCACATTTCATTCCAGAAAATCCAATCATATGTTCATATCAAGATCTGTACACATACATTCATAGTAGTGTTATTAATAGCCCAAAGTAGAAAAAAAAGCATATATCTGTCAACTGAAGGAGCTATACATAATGTGGTATATTCATACAATGGAATATTATTTGGCAATAAAAATGAAGGAAATACTGATATATGATATATATGGCACCCTGGATGAACCTTGAAAACATCATGCTGACTGAAAGGAGCCAGAAACAAAAGGTCATATGTTGTAGGATTCCATTTATATGAAATGTACAGAATAGGTAAAACATATAGACATACAATAAGTATATTAGCAATCCCTGAGAGTGGGGGAAAGGGGATGGGGTTTTCTTTGGAAGTGATGAAAATATTCTGGAATTGGTTAATGTGATGGTTGTACAATCTTGTAAATATACCAAAACCAACTGAATTGTACATGTTAAATGGGAAATTCTATGGTATATAAATTATATCTCAACTATTACAAAAAAGATCTTGGGAACTTAAAAAAGTTCAAGGGAACTTGAAACTTTAGATTAATTAAAATGAGCTAATCAGTGAATGATCCTGGATACCTAAATCATTTCTAAGTAAGAACACAGAAACACTGATGACTGAGCACACTTTTATGTTTATATGCTTTTGCTTTTAATATGCTACAGATAGGCTTTATCTTTGGTTAAGTTCTGCCACTTTTAGAATGTGTATTAGGCTGTAGCAAGCATGTGTCTATAGAAAGTTGTTCTATGTATACTTATGAGTTCTGCTTGTGGCTAAAATGCTGATTTGTGGCAGACTGTTCTCCATTATCCACAATGAAATTTTCCCTGTGAAATAGAAGTCAGTTACTTAGGTTAAAAGTTATCATTACCGGCCACAGCAACTTCTTTCAAGACATGTCCCCAAAGGCAAAGGAAACAGAAGCAAAAATGAACTTTAGGACTTCATCAAAAGCAAAAGCTTCTGCGCAGCAAAGGAAACAGTCAACAAAACAAAGAGGCAACCCATGGAATGGGAGAAGAGAACCGCAAATAACACTACAGACAAAGGGCTGATATCCAAGATCTGTGAAGAACTCCTAAAACTCAACACACACAAAACAGATAATCACATCAAAAAATGGTCAGAAGATATGAACAAGCGATTCTCTAAAGAAGACACACAAATGGCTAACAGACACATAAAAAATGTTCATCATCATTGGCTATCAGGGAGATTCAAATCAAAACCACATTGAGATACACCACCTTACACCAGTTAGAATGGCCAAAATCAACAGGACAGTAAATAACAAGTGTTGGAGAGGATGTGGAGAAAGGGGAACCCTCTTACACTGTTGGTAGGAATGCAAGTGGGTGCAGCCCCTTTGAAAAACAGTGTGGAGATTCCTTAAGAAATTAAACATAGAGCTTCCCTATGACCCTGCAATTGCACTACTAGGTATTTATCCCAAAGATACTGATGTGGTGAAAAGAAGGGCCATCTCTATCCCAATGTTCGTAGCAGCAATGGCCACAGTTGCCAAACTGGAAAGAACCAAGATGCCCTTCAACAGACGAATGGGTAAAGAAGTTATGGTCCATATATACAATGGGGTATTATGCCTCCATCAGAAAAGATGACTACCCAACCTTTGTATCAACATGGATGGAACCGGAAGAGATTATGCTGAGTGAAATAAGTCAAGCAGAGAGAGTCAAGTACCATATGGTTTCACTTACTTGCGGAGCATAAGGAATAACACAGAGGATGTTGGGACATGGAGAGGAGAGGAGAGCTGAGCTGGGGGAAATTGGAGGGGGAGACAAACCATGAGAGACTGTGGACTCTGAGAAAAAAAAAAAACTGAGGGTTTTGGAGGGGAAGGTGTGGGAGGTTGGGTGAAGCTGGTGGTGGGTATTATGGAGGGCATGTATTGCATAGAGCACTGGGTGTGGTGCATAAACAATGAATTTTCAAACATTGAAAAAAATTAAATTAAAGGCTTCTTTAAAAAAAAAAATATCATGGGGTGCCTAGGTGGCTCAGTGGATTAAGGCCTCTGCCTTCAGCTCAGGTCATGATCCCAGGTCCTGGGATTGAGCCCCGCATCAGGCTCTCTGCTCAGTAGGGGGCCTTCTTAACTCCTCTCTCCCTGCCTACTTCTGATCTCTGTCAAATAAATAAAACCTTTAAAAAATATAGAAAAAAAATCATTAGTTCTTTCCACAGTTTGGCAATTGTGGCCATTGCTGCTATGAATATTGGGGTACATAAGGCCCTTCTTCTCACTACATCTGTATCTTCGGGGTAAATACCCAGTAGTGTAATTGCAGGGTCATAGGATAGCTTTATTTTTAATTTTTTGAGGACTCACCACACTGTTTTTCCAAAATGGCTGTACCAACTTGCATTTCCACCAACAGTGTAAGATGGTTCCCCTTGCTCCAAAGTTGCCCTTCAACAGACAAATGAATAAAGAAGATATGGTGCAAATATACAATGGAATATTATGCAGCCATCAGAAAGGTTGAGTACCCAAGTTTTGGGTCAACATGGACAGGACTGGAAGATATTATGCTGAGTGGAATAAGACAAGCAGAGAGAGAGAGTCAGTTATCATATGGTTTCACTTACTTGTGGAGTATAAGGAATAACATGGAGGACATTGGGAGATGGAGAGAATAAATGAGTTGGGGGAAATCAGAGGGGAAGACAAACCATGAGAGACTGTGGACTCTGAGAAACAAACTGAGGGTTTTGGAGGGGAGAGGGATGGGGGGACAGGTGAGCCTGTTGGTGGGTATTAAGGAGGGCACATATTGCATGGAAGACTGGGTGTGGTGCATAAACAATGAATCTTGGAACACTGAAAAAAAATTATCAATAGTATTGTTGATTGAGACTACTAGGAGCAACAGTAACAGAGAAAATATAACAATATATGTACTTCTATTTTCAAGGGGAATAATACTTTTTTTCCTAACACAGTACTTCTTTGTTCCTTTTCCTTTTTTTTTTTTTTTTTTTTTTTTTTGGTTCTTCACCCATTTATACCCTGAAGATTTATCAAGGACACCAAAGAGTTTGTTCATGAGGGTTATGGCTACTGATATTTAACTGTATTGGCAACTAAAATGGAGAACTTTTAAAGATGCTTATTTATTGGTTCATTTGAGGGTAATAATGGTGAAAGCCTTGTATTCTGTTTCTTATAAAATTAGTTCTCATCGTCTTGCAAGATTTGTCCTAAGGTCCCAGTATGTTGTAGAATACTAAAAAGCTCAATGAAAGACAAAGCTTGGAATGTAAATTTTATTTGCCTTGGTTTATAATAACTGAGTCTGAAAAGCTATGGAATGCCTTAATAGTTTGGCAAAGTTTGCTCAGTGTTGATAGGATTGATTCCTTGGTTTCCTATTTATTGCTTTCATTATGATATGAAGGGTTAATCTTTTTGTGTTATTTGCTTACATAACAAAGATTCTCTTATCAGAGTAACTTTCTGTGCTTTATGTTGACTTTATTACATCCGGTATTATTTTTAAAAACAATTAAAAAAAGAGAAGAAGAAAGAAGCTTCGCTTTTGAAAGAGTTCATATTTTTACAATTATGTTACATTCTATGTGTATTTCAAATATCTTTTGTCACTTCAGTTAAATAGGTAGGTAGTATTATTCACAGGCACCCATGATCTTATCTTAATCAAGTCCTAATCTCCTCCAATATTTATTTTTGTCTTTCCCAAACCAAACTCTCAGTATCAGAAAAAAAAAAAAAGAGTAAAACTTACAGTATATCTTTTGCACCTAAAGCTTTATTTGTGATTTCCCAGGGGGGTCCCTGCAAAAATCACAAAGACTTGTTCATTCACCTTGTAAAAAATACTAGAAATGATTAGGTTTAAAAAGAAATCTGTCTTGATGATGAGTGCTGTGAAGTGTGTAAACCTGGTGATTCACAGACCTGTACCCCTGGGGATAAAAATACATGTTTATAAAAAATAAAAAATTAAAAAATAAAAATAAATAAATAAAAAAGAAAAAGAAATCTGTATTCCTATCAATGTGTTACATGAGAAGAGTTGTTGAATCAAAAGAGATGTTTATTCTCCCCAAGGTAAAATTTTTTATAAACAAAATATTGTTCATATAAATAGTTCAGAAATTGCATCCTGTATGTGAAGTTCCTAAGGGTTTGCCTATGCTCTTGCTATCCATGACATGTTTCTTCTTGGTGCTATTTTGTCTGATGATATTTAGACATGAAACTAAGTGCTAAAGTGTTATTACTCATAGATTTCAGTTATCATTTAAAATTCTTATTGGCTATAAGCAAGCTTCACTTGGATCTAATATCTTCTAGGCCAGTGACTCTCAGTTGAGGATGTACATCAGATTCATGCTTTAAGTTTTATGATGTACTCCAGACTTTCTAGATCTCTTTACTCGATAATCTTAGGATATTCTTAACATACTAGTTGCATACTGTTGGTATGTGTGTTATGTCTCAGGATTATTCTATCTCAAAAGTATTTCTTCCGTATCTTCATTTAATTTTACAAATCAGATACAACATCCACTGACTTCTTTGCAAATAGGTTTACGCGTGGTCCTTATAGACATTTACAGAAGCGTCTTGAAAGGACGTTATTATCTTGTTTTTCATGCCACATATAAGTCAAATTTGCTTGTCAGTTACACCACTCTTGTTATGACCTTTCATCAGACCTTTCACATTTAAAAATGACCAGTAATAAGTCAGCCACAACTGTTTTAATTTCTGTCATCTGCAGATAGTTTTGTTTTACTCTGGTGCTTTTTTGCTGTAGGGATAACAGTTTGAAAAGTCATCAGCAATGACAGAAAATAGGGAGTTTGACCTTTTTTCCTCCTTCAAAACAGGATATGAGTGGCTTTCTCCCAGCTGTTGGCATAACCACTGTCCCTTTTAGTTGCAGGCACACTCCCTTTTCCTTTCCCTGCCCCAAAGTTTGCCATGTTAATTGACCTTCTTATGCTTCTTCTCTCTTGTTTGGGGACTCTCTTTTTTGCTTGTTTCTTTCATTTCTTGTCTCTCCTATTCCTAATCATTAGTTCTTTATTCTTCTATCTACCCATTCTGTCTGATCAGGGATCTCTCTCATTCCTTTTTCCTTTTTCTTTTAAATTGCCACCCCAACTTTTAATCTTTGACTCCACCGAGTAACTTGGAATCCCCCTTCTAGGGGGCTCGCATCGATTTCCCTCCTGATTGCATGCACGTTTCTTTCTGCGTGAACTTCTTATTGCATCATAAGCAAACTTTTGTCTTTCCAGAATGCATTTTAACTCCATTTTACTTGCTTGCTAGAGCAGAAAACTTACTCACAAAATTTTATTGAGCTATTTCTGAGTTGCTCTGCAGACATGGGATTCCCAAACTGAAAATCAATCCAGTGCTTCCCTAAGTGCTTTAAGTGCTTTTCTGAATTAAAGGAAAACATCAAATATCCAACCAGCATTTCAACACAAAAGTTAACAGCTGGTGTATAAAGAATTTCAGAGAGTCTCTTGTTATCTGAATTAGGCCTTCTTTATTGAACTTTATTTGAAACATGTGACTTGGCATAAAAGTCACAGCTGCAAGATTTCTAGGAGGGAGAAAAAATGGTTTGGATCGGGTTACATCAGCCTCAGAAGAAATAAAATCTATCTGTGATCTTAATTCTTCAGACAGTCTGAAGTGGTGGTATAAACTGTTTTCAGAGCTGCTTAGAAGGTGTCACTACAAATTGTCACGGGGCTGAAGGTGACTCTTCATTGGCTCTTATTTAGTCTTTGCATTCTGGCTTTGCCCACTATTTGGAGGTATAGTCGCACTCTTAGACACATTTTCTTTGCCTTTGTCCAACATTTGCTGAGCAGAGCTAAGTATCTACTTAATTTTTGTATAAGAACTGAAAGTTTTGGTACGCTGAATGAGGAAAACATAATGTAATTATACTTGCCAAAGTAACCCTTGGATAATGAGCAATAAATTTACAATTTGTCAATTGCACAATAATTTCCACTCTCTTTCCCCCACAAACCCTGTCCCTTCCCACCAAGCTTCCTCAACTTAATCATACCAAAAAAGTTTTCTAGATGCTGGCATTGTTCTAAGCTAGTGTGTATCAAACCTTCCTGCCCATTAGATTTCGCTGGAGAGCTTACAAAATGCTAACCAGAGTGGTGAGGGTTTTTTTTGGGGGGGGGGTGCCTAGGTATCACTATTTTAAATAGATTCTCAAGTGATTGATACCAAAAATGCAGCGATTGTTCTAAGTGATTTATCTATATATCTGTTCAAAGTCTTGGCCATTACCACTCTGAGTTATCAGATTATCCCAGATCACGTGGGTTGGTCAATCCAGTACTCACGGTTCATCTCACAGGTTACATTTAATAATTCATCATCCTTAAAATACATATTCTTTTATTTGTCTTCCAGGAAACTACATTTGCACTGTAATTTTCTCTTAGCCCCTGTTTATGGCTTCCTTACTTCTTATTCTCCTTATGAGGATGTGCTCCAGAATGTATCCTTGATCATTATTTATCTTACACTTACCCCCTTGATGATCTGATCTAGTCTTCTGGCTGAAAACATTATCTATGAGCTGACAATTCCTATATGCCCATATTGATATTTGTAACTCTGAATTTTCTTCTAACTTCCAGATTCCTAAATACAATTCTCCATTTAATATCTCGACTTAGATGTCTAATAGTCATAATAATACTGACTAAAAAGCAGAATGTGTGGTTCTATTTCAACTACCCCTCCAAAACTAGTCCTTTTACAGAAGTTTCCATTTGAGTTGATGGCAATTCAAGTTGCTCAGACTGAAATGAAATAATCCTTGGATGACTCTTTCTCTGAGCACATTGAATCTGTCATGTGGGATCTATTCTTCAAAGTTATCTCCAGAATCCAACCATTTCTGACCACTTTCAGTGTTACCAGCCTGGTATGAGCTGCCACCTTTGTCTCCTAAACCACCACAAGCACCTTCTCACTGTTCTTGCATCATGTGTTCTTGTATCTCTTCTCAATACAGCCACTGCAGTGATCCTATAAAGACACAAGTTCAGCTGTGTCACTGCTCTGCATAGCTCTCCATTTAATATATGGTAAACCCCAAAATTCTTTTTTTTTTAAAGATAATTTATTTATTTGACATGCAGAGAGAGAGAGAGAGAGGTCACAAGTAGGCAGAGAGGCAGGCAGAGAGAGAGGGGGGAAGCAGGCTCCCTGCCGAGTGCCAAGTGGAGAGCCCAATGCAGGGCTCGATCCCAGAACCCTGAGACCATGACCTGAGCTCAAGGCAGAGGCTTAAACCACTGAGCCACCCAGGTGCCCCAAACCCAAGATTCTTATGACGGCTTTCAAGGCCCATGTAATTTAGTTCTTAGTCACCTCCAACCACTCCTCACCTTGTTCACTATGCACAGTTGGGTTCGGCTGAATAATAGTCCTCAAATGTGTCCATGTCTGGATCTCTGGAAGCTGTGAATGTTCCTTTATACATATGTAAAGAGACTCTGCAGATAGGATTAAGTTAGAGATTTTGAGATGAGGAGATGATCCTGGCTTACCTGGGTAGGCCCAATGTAATCACAAGATTCCTGGTAAGAGGAAGTCAGACTGAATAAATGGAGATATTACAATGGAAGAAATTGTAATATGACTGGGAAAATTACTAATTCAGCAAACTTTAGTTTTATCATCTATAACACGACCCATATAATACCTACCTCACAGGGTCATTCTAAAGATAAGGTTAGAAACACTACATATTTGCCTTCTGAATTGGTAGTAAAATTCTCTATTTATATTTCATAAATCTCACCTTAGTTATTTTGGACCCAATTTTTCACCAGTCTTGGAAAAAAGGCAAAGATCTATTTGCCTCTATAGAAGTATTTATTCTATAATTTTAAAAAGTCTTTTTATTCCCATTCAATGAAATAATCATGCAGTTGAGATTTATGTGCCTTCTTAGTGTCCTTTCACCATCATTACAGAAAAGAACTAGATCAGATCAAAACTCCCTAAGCCTCTAAGTAGATTCTCATTCATCTTTAACATCATTCAACAACCTATGAATTCACCTACATTAAGCATGTGAATATGTCCTTGGTTCATGAGGGTTTTTGAGAAGCTTTTAAACTGCATTGTTAAAATCCTGGTATTTGGTATCTGTGAAATTCCTTAACTGCTGCTTAGTTGAGCAGTTCTTTCCTTTAGTGAACCCATCTGGTCTCTGTCAGTCATTGTGACCACTTTTTTGTGTCCAAAGTATTGGCAAGTCAGATAATTTTAGGATTTTGTTAGGTACAGATACAAAGTTTATTTGTCAGTAGTTTCTTGGGCTAACCTTTTTGGAAGAGAGAGCTCTTTTTTTTTTTTCAAGTCTTAAGATTCTTTATTTCTATATGATTTCTCACTAATAATCTATCTGGGTCCTTGACTGCACCTGCACATTCCTTTTGTATCCTGTGATATATCTTGGTCTGAAAGTATGGTAATATTTATTGTAACCAATAAACAGTGGTCATTCACTCTTCTCCATATCTTGGAATTCAGCTCCTTCTTAATTATATTTGACTTATTTGCATGCTTTGAAGATCTTTTGTCTCAATGGACAAGGCGGAAATTGTTAACATTGTCAGATAATTTCATACCCCCAGTATGAATGTATGTATGTATGTATTTAATTTTCAAGTAGGTTCCAGGCTGGGAATGGAGCCCAATGCAGAACTTGAAGTCACAACCCTGAGATCAAGACCTGAGCTGAGATTCAGAGTTGGACAATCAACCAACTGAGCCACCCCATGTACTCTCAATATTTTTTAAGGCATCAGTTTCATTACAGTACTGGGAGTATTGCTTTCTAAAATGAATACAAGATTGAGTTTCACATAGATGGATTTTATGTTTGTCCCTATAAATTATATTTTTATTCTTTAGAATTCTACTTCTGAAGAAGGCAGGCATCATTTCCCTCCTTGGTTTTTTTATCTTTTTATAAAAAAAAAAAATAGAAAGCTTCATTTCACTTAACTTTTGGGTTTACAGGATAAGAGTGATTTAGGATTGTTAATGTATAGCACTGGAACTGAGTTAGTTCCTATATTTTAAGACATTTAGCTTCCTAATATGTGAAAATGTGTACCTGACACTATTTCCCAAGGGGAAAAACTGAAATGTGTTGATGTTCCCTTTTTCAGCTCCAGAAATAGCTGCTGTGTGCTCCTTTACTCTGTTTGTGAAACATCAGCCCTTCCCCTGCAAGAATCTCTGAGGAAGTCAGCTTCATTTATGGAATGAACTTCATTAACCAGACCACTTGGTTTTTACTAAACGAGGAAACTACGAAAATAAGAACAGAAATAGAAAATTATTGTCAATTAGTTCACTCCAAAGTTAATGTTGAGACATAGTTGACATATTTTATTTTGTATTTCCAGTAAACTGAAAGCAATTTCTCAATAACCTATAACTTCCCCCATTTTTTGCTTCATAAATAGATATTTAGTCATTAAAAAGAATAATTACATAGGTAGCCTTCACTCCATGGGAGGGAAACATCTAGAAAACTAACTCTTAAAAAGATAACTGATTTACCTTATAAATATGAAAATGTTACCACTGATCTCCCCATTTCTGTATGTCTCGTTCTTCTGACTGTACTAATGGTTGTAGTGACTAACCTTACTTACCGTGTGTTAGGGACTATGCAAAGAACAGGGGTGTTCTTATTATTAGTTGTCATGGAAGCATCATGTAACAGGTACTATTATAATCTTCATTTTATAGAAAAAGTAGTAGAGGCTCAGAAAGCTTAACAAAAGTTCAGATAGTTATTAGCTGGTAGAGCAAATTTTAAAGCAAGTATGCTTGACTTAGAGGGCTGCTTTTATCCAGTACACAATGCATTTTTCTGCCTTTAGTCACTGTTAGAGACACCCCTGGAAGTTCATTTCCCCTCAGGTGACTACTATAGTTATTCTGGGAATCTCTAAGCTGTGTCCCATGAGCACTCATTAATAAAATTCCAAAGTTAACCCGAGGAATCTTCCATTTCCCCACTCATAATCTTCTCTTGGTGATAACTACACCATTCCTGAGGTTACGCTGTCCTCCAAATCTTCTGAAAGACCCTCTCCCTCTCCATTGCTTTGCCTTCTGGAGTGGGACCCAGGAACTTCATAAGGGCTGTCTCCCACTGCCTCCAAAGGCATTAGGCTGTCTGCCTTGCCTGATAGGGCTGCTCTTCCCACCTGGGGTAGTTGGGATTCTGGGCTTCACCACCATTTATGGGCAAAAGGAATGGGTCCTGTCAAGATAAGAGTGGGTGTGCTGGAATAACATGGGACCCTTGAGTTACAGGGCCTCTCAGTTCCTTCCTTTGTGCCTCTATGCATCCCAGCAAATATTTCAACAACGCCTCATGTGTTCTTTTCTACTCAGAATGCCCTTCCTCCCTCCAATTTTTCTTCTCCTGGCAAAATCTTCTTTATGGTCTTAAGATCCTACTCAGGAGCCACCATGTCTCAGAACTCCTCCCTGTTTGCTACAACCAATAGGTTGCCCTCCTCTGTGCTTCCATAATGCCTTTGACTTGTCTGCAATGCTGCCCTGATACATTGTACTATTAACATTGCATATGTGTCTGTTTATCTCACTAGACAATTGAGTGCATTATGCAGTTGAAGATACCGATTGTTATTCATCTTTGTGCCCCAGCACAGTGCCTGGCATTTAGAACCAGGTCAATAAATGTTAAATAATAAATAACTCCTATGAGTCTAGCTAGAATAACTGAGAAGGGGGGATGGATGACTCAGTAAATCTTCCTTATTACATTTTCCCTGACCCTTCCCTAGATCACGTCTTTATCATCTCTCACCTGGACTCCTAAAACAGCTTAACTTTTTTATTGTGGAAAAATATATGTAATATTAAATTTACCACTTCAGTCACTTTTAAGTGTAGAAACCCTTTAACTCTTAACTCGTGTCCCTGATTTCACTAAGTCCTTCTCAATTCCAGCTTTCACTTGGTTGCTCAAATGAACTAAAATCACATTTACCTGCTGTTTATGATGCTTCACTGACTCCCCTTTGCCAACAGAATATAAAGCCAATACCTTTAAAAATGTCCTATAAAATCCATGTTTGCAACTCCTTAGACCTAGACAAGTAGGTTATAGTAGACTTTCAGTAGGTCTATGAAGGATTGCTATGAATATGGAGATGTCCAGTTACGACATCAAGGATTATTTGTCCCCAACAACCATAACATCTCTTAACAAACTGACTTCTTACCCTGACTTCTTCAGTTTTCTCTTTTCCTGGGTGAGAAACCTAAAGGCCTATGCCTCTCTCATCCCATTATATCTTGACTTTTATCAAGCTGTGTTTCTTTTTCCCTTTGAAATATCTCACAGTTTTCCTTTAATCTCTGTCACTTCCTAGCTTTATGACCTTGGATAAGTTACCCAATCTCTCTTTATTTCAGCTTCCTTATGTGTGAAATGGGATAAAAAATAAAGTGTGTTTTACATATATCCTTTTTAATCCCTTAGTCTGGGGTTCTTGTGAGAATAAGTTAATATATTTGAAACACTTAAGACAGTGCCTGGAACTTTTGGTTATGGAATGAAAATGTCATGGAGATAAAAGATATAGCATAGGGAATATAGTCAAAGTGGTGTATGGTGACAGATGGTAGCTGTACTTGTGAGCATAGCATAATGTATGAACTTGTGGAATCACTATGTTGTACACTTTAAGCTTAAGGTAACATTGTGTGTCAACTATTCTTCTATGAAAAAAACCAAAAAACTGAAAACAAAACAAAACAAAAAAACCATGGCCTGGCATATGGGATTGAATAAATGTTATATATAATTGTTACCATTACTATTTCTAGTATCATTACACTACTATAGGATTATTATGATACTCTCCTAGGTGGTTCCCTTACCCATACTCTAGCCTTCTTGAATACACCTTCCCAATCATCCTTCTAAAACCACTTTGGGCACAGAGACCCCCATTGGAGCCTACCCTAGAAAACATGGCTCAGCCTGAACAGAGCCTCAAGAGGAAAAAGCAATTATCAGAACAAAGGTAAGAGGTAGAGGGGGTAGAAGATGAGGATGTTAGGGAGTGGCTCAGAGAAGGGCATACCAGGTAGAGGGAACAGCTTTGGGTCCAAAGGCACCTTTGGGTTATGTGGGAAAATATGGGGTGCTCTGGGAATAGCAACCATATGGATTCAAAGTTGTGTTCCTTCCCTTATTCACATATTGAATAAGGCCCCATCTCCAGATACTCCAATATTGGAGGTAATTGGGAGGTAATTAAGGATAGATTAAGTCATAAGGGTAGAGCCCAGATGCAATAGGATTACTGTCCTTACAAGAAGAGACATAAGAAAGCTTACTCATCGATTTCTCACTCTCTGTGCATGTGTGCCAAGGAAAGGCCATGTGAAGTCATAGTAAGCAGTCCACCATCTACAACCCAAGGAGAGCTCTCACCAGACACTGATCCTGTTAGCACCTTGATCTCAGATTTCCAGTCCCTCGAAGTGTATTTCTTTTGTTTCAGCCACCCAGCCTATGGTATTTTGTTGGGGCAACCTGACTCAACTGAGACAAGTAATTTAATAGCTGGGGAGAAGGATGGAAGCGGGGAAAAGGCAAGAGATAAGGCTGAAGACTAAGTGACAACTATACTATAAAAGGTCTTGTATCCCACGGTTGGGCTTCTTCCTGGAGAGAGTAGGTGAGTCACTGAATGATTTTAAGCAGAGGAGTTAGTATCTGGTCAATTTAATATGGAGAGGGTCATTCAGTGGAGGACGGATTCAAGAAAGGCAATAGTGGAGGCTGGGAGAGTGATTTGCTGGCTGTAGCAGAAATAGGGGTGAGCCCTGATGAGGTTCTGAGTTAAGGTGGACGTGGGTAGGGATGCAGAGAAGTGGGTGGATTTGAAGTTCCTCCTGATGAGAGCTATAGCTCTGAGTACATTTGCAGGGATGTGGGAAGACTCTTGAAGACACCAGGAGCATCAATCAGTCAGTCTCACTTTGGAGAAGCCTCCTCTCTCTGATATGCTTGTCTCTATGACTTTCACCTGTGAAAACCTCCTCAACACTGAACTGCCCCACTTATACAAAATGTTCCAAGACTGATGTGAAGTCATTCCTCCCTGGGTCCTCTTCTCCCCAAGGTCCATTATCTAAACTCCATAATTTAGCTCTTAATTATATCTTATCCATATGGTTATTTGATAGATACTGCTAATTATAAGCTCCTTAAGGCCAGGAGCCATGTCTTAACTTTCTTGTAATTATCAAAGTCAACATATCATTGCATGTTCTAGGGCAGCTGTTCTCAGGGCCTTCTTTCTCTCTGTGAAATGTGATGTTTGCATGTCCCTTGTGTAAAATCTCAGTGTCACTGTAACTCTACTCATTTCTATCTCACTCATGAAAGCAAATCAGAATAATCCACATACAACTATAGGGATGACTTTAAATGTGGTCTAATTTATAAAGAAGAAAGGAAATTATTCACTCTCTTTAGTACCATTGATGGTAAGAAATTACTTTATAACAGATGTGTGATGATGCCAGTATGAAAACCTGTACCAAGATAGTAAATTCTTAGAGGGCAAGGACTTTGTCTCACTCATCCTCATATGGCTTGCTCTAACTTCAAACACACCTGCGGTAGAGGTAAACGCTGTGACACTGGGGAATAGGAGTTCAATGATAAACTATGGTGGAAATGCTGATGTGGGAACAGGTGTTTCTGCTCCATGACATAAAAGTTGCTCTGGTGTATTCCACGCTTTGAGACAAGAACATTTTCTGACTTTAAACAGCATTTCTAGGAAATGTGTAGTTTCTGGGAGTTGGACATAGCTAGCAGAATTTATTTCCTGTGAACTGATGTCAAATAGGAGAGAATTTTCCTCACTCTGAATAAGACCGTGGTGACAACTGTAGAAAGGTTGTCATATGGCTATGAGGGCTAATAACAGGGCTTCTCTTGTATTTCAGAGAAAGAAAGAAAAAGGAAAAAAAATTTTCTTGTGCTCCCTCTTCACTCCTCAAAAGAATTTTGATGTGAGCACAGGAAAAAGAGCTGGAGGTCCTTTCTATTAGCAGGGTTTAGACTTCAGTGACAAAGTTCTACATAGTTGGTATGTGTTTGGCAGGTTTAGAGGAAGAAGAAGTCCTGGGTCATTGTGCCTTTCCTTTTACATGTGAGTGTAGCTTGTAACCCATCCATGACCTGGAGATGAAGTAGGGAGGCAATTTGAAAGGATGACTAGGAAGGGAAACCCTAACATCAGCCCTATAGAGCAAGTGCAAATAGATTGTTCCAGAAGTTCTGATAAGGAAATCTGTAAAATCAAAACAGAAATTTGTAAAAAAACAACAACAACAACAAAAAAAACTACCCAGAAACCTATTTAAAAAAAAAAAAAAAAGTCTATCACTGTTTTTTTTACATATTTTACTCATGAGGAAATTGAACACCAGAGGGTTAGGTGATTTGTCCAGAGTTGCTTGGGAGATGAAACTGAATTGCAAAACAAGTTTTCTGACTCCAGACTTAACAGTAGAGCAGGGAGTGGGTCTTTGTGTAGAATTTGAAACATAGTAAGTGCTTGGTATGTATAAGGCAAGCTACAATTAGAGGATTCCATCTCTAGGCTGTCTCACTATACTGCATTGCTTCTTACTAGTTCTCACCTTTGTATTATTACTCAGGAGGATACTGAGGTTTCCTCATTATCACTCTAAAATCTCAAGGACTTGGAGATGGGAGAAATGGTGGATTTTGTCAGCAATGTGTTGAGTCATGTGCTGACACGACCAGGAAATGGTGTGTGATTGTGCAGCATGAGAACAAAAGAGTTGGAAATTTACCAAACTCTAAGGCAATTGAAGCAATAATTAAGAGGCCAGGCAGAAATAGGAATTTATTTTAGCAAGGGGAAATCTAGTCAAATTTATTATATTAGATTTGGAGACAGACTATATGAATTGGTCAGGTTGCAGAGGATCTTAACCTGAGTGGACTGAACTATGTTTCATTATAATGGTTTCAATTATAATCCTATGTGTTGTTGTAGGTATTTAAAATTACTATTCTAAGAAGGGATTCATGGGCTTTGTTGGATGGCAAAAGGAGTTGGTGGCCAACAAAGTTAATAATTTCAGACCAGTAACATAAAAAAGGGATGCGGAAGGCCAGAACTAGGTGATGGTGCTTATCCTAACCCTGTTTAGAAGAGTGTGTCCTGTCAGGCCAATGAAAGACCATATCCAGGAAGAAAACTGCCCATGCTAGAGATGGATGTCGTGAGGTAACACAGCCTGATGCCACGAATTTAAAAATGGACACTTTACCCCTTTTCCTTTGATCTGTTCAAATGAAGAACCCCTTGGAATATGGCCTTTGATGCACCCTGCTTCTTGGGAGACCTCACTCAAGCAGATGTGAATTGCCTGCCACCTGGTGGTGATATTGTTAATGTAAATTATTAGAAGCCAGCATTCTACTCCAGAAGTTCATCTATGTGAGTCTACAAATCTGAGGTCCAGCCTTGCCCTGTTGGGGAATTCACCACTGGCTGCCATTTTGTGAGTGACTGGTCGACTAGCTGGCCTTCTCCTGGGAAGTGAGAATTGCTTCCATTGCAAACTACAGGGCGTTTCTTTTTTCTTTTTTTTTAAAGATTTTATTTATTTATTTGACAGAGAGAGATCACAAGCAGGCAGAGAGGCAGGCAGAGAGAGAGGAGGAAGCAGGCTCCCTGCTGAGCAGAGAGCCCAATGCGGGGCTCCATCACAGGACCCTGAGATCATGACCTGAGCCGAAGGCAGCGGCTTAACCACTGAGCCACCCAGGCGCCCCTACAGGGCGTTTCTACCTAGGAATTGGTAGAGTTATCTTTTGCTTGTTCTTCATAATGAGGTATTTGTTAACAATTATAGTCAAAAGAGATTACTTTTGGTTAGTTTACTGATTTACAGGTGGGGAAATCACACAAAACCATAAATCTACGACAGTGCAGTTCCACGTGTGCATCTACATAAAGGCCAGACCAGGCACCTTGACAACCTAGACTTAAGAAGTAGTGATCAGCGTCACAGAGTCCAATAAGCCTGTAAGGCCCTATATAAGTACAAAGATCACTAATGCATTTCTGGTGCTCAAGGTTGTTTTGATGCAAATATTGTAGTACTATGCTCAGCAGGAATTAAAATCTATAAGCATCCTGTTTCTTAAAAGTTACTTGCAATGATTTTCCCAAATTGTGACCAATTTTGTCTTAGCATAATTCTGACACATGGTCCGTATTCAGCTGTGTGGCAGAGCTGAAATGGAATGCTGATTTGGTGTTTGAATTTTCTCCAGGCCCTATATTCCTTTGTCATTACCTTATATGTACAAAAAGAACGTCCCTAATGGGGATGACCTTCCTTTGTACAAATGCAGTTTCAACACAGAACCTGTGTTTTGTTTTGTTTTCAAGTTGCAAGGCACAGAGACACACTCAGAGACAGCACCTGCTCAGTGATCTCACAAAAACATCATCAGGGATAGGAGTTTTTGTAGGGATACATAGGGAAAGGACACCTGCAATTTCATAGCCAGGCACCTAAGGAAGTGAAGTGTCACTCCTGGCTGTTTGGGCCACTGCAGGAGCTGTACCAACACCAGGCCCCCATCCCCCTCCCCTCCCGCTCTCTATTTTAATTACGCCACTATTCTGGACCCTCAGTTTCTGTTGCTCTGCTTTATGCCAAGCTACAGCTTCTCTGTCACCTCCTACTGCCTTCTTCACTGTTCTCTTGCATTCTATAGCACAGTTTGTGTCTGCTCCTGGATGTTTCTGCTGCCTGGCTTCTGCTTCCATTGAGACTTCTAGAGAGAATAGGTTATTGGACTGCGCTGACACTCTTGAGTGCAGCGTGCCTTTGTGGGGTTCTCAGGCTAAACTGGACCATTGGCTACTGATCACGGGTCTTGGCTCAGACCCCAGACCCTGATCCCATTTGCTTGTGTCCAAGATGATGGGTCACACAATACAAGATATGAAACATGTGGGTGAGAAAGATCTGCTGACTGCTTGGAGGCTGGGGGGGGGGGGGTGCAGGTTGGTGAGGAAGGCGTTTATAATTCAGGGACAGTTCATTATACTCCCCAAAGCATCAGTGTTTCCTCAGACCAAAGCTTGACCATATCTGACTCCATTCCAGAAGGTAATGTGCAGCGGAGTACATGCACATTTAGGCGTTATTATTGAGAAACTGTGTCCTTAGTTATAGAATGCCTGCTAATAATTTATGGCACCATATGTTCCAAAGCCGGAACTAAAGCTGTCGGTTTCCACTTTGATTCACATGTGGCTCACAAAGAATGTTTCCCGTAGGACCTGCTGCCCAGTGCATAGGTGGTGATGGCTCCCTCCAAACCTTTGAATTGTATGAAGGGTTTCATTTGCCTCTGTAATTACCTATTTTGGGACTGACAGAGGAACTAAAAAGCTGGAAAATACTGTTCAGCTGTAAAGTCCATATGAGATGATTTGTTTGTTCCAGCAAAAATGAAAATAATGACACTCAAAATAATATTCCAGTCTTGACATTTCTTATTTAGAAAGTATGGTACCTTTTAGCAAGAGTGTTTCCTGTTCAAAACTTTTATATCACCTTCTAGGGATATCTCCTTGGGAGTCAAGTCCTACAGGAATCATTTCCTGCCCTGAGGGAAGAGTATGCTCCTCCCAGCTTCTGTATTCAAGGCTCACTTTAAGTGGCTCAGTATTGAGTTTCCCCTTACACGGGGCTATGCAAGTGAGAAATAAGGTCCATTCTTTTCCTCTCTCCCTTAGGTGAAGTTAAAACTGTGGCTTAGGGCCTGAGTAAGGCTCGGGGCTATGCAAGTGAGAAATAAGGTCCATTCTCTTCCTCTCTCCCTTAGGTGAAGTTAAAACTGTGGCTTAGGGCCCGAGTAAGGCTCTGTATTTTGTACAGCGTTGATGGCAAGATGGAACAGTCCATGCTTCAGGCTATTCTAATCTTCTTCAGTTTGTGTCAAACCAATCAGAGCTCTGAGAAACGGAAGGCTGCTAAGAGGCACCTTAGTTCCTGTGTTCGCCTGAAATTGAGGATACACTCAATCTTTCAAAAGTGATCTCCACAGCATCCCCTTCTCCAAAACCCCCTCCCCCCAGCAACCCTCAGTTTGTTTTGTGAGATTAAGAGTCACTTATGGTTTGTCTCCCTCCCAATCCCATCTTGTTTCATTTATTCTTCTCCTACCCACTTAAGCCCCCATGTTGCATCACCACTTCCTCATATCAGGGAGATCATATGATAGTTGTCTTTCTCTGCTTGACTTATTTCGCTATGCTGTGAAGTGTGTAAACCTGGTGATTCACAGACCTGTACCCCTGGGGATAAAAATATATGTTTATAAAAAATAAAAAATTAATAAAAAATTAATAAAAAATATAAATAAATAAAATTACATTAGAATAAATAAAACAAAAAAAAGTGATCTCCAAAAAAGATTATCTTTATTCTGGATTGTGGCCAACTCTTACACCTCAGGGCAAGATCTTACATGCTGTGACTGGTGGGAGAAGGGGTAGAGTTGCTTACACTTTAGTTCTTGAAGTTTTCCAGTCTTACCAAAGTATATGCTATTGTCTGGTGTGATAATTATTCTTTGTGTTCCAAGGCCTTGGCCAGGTCTGGTTCTAGGAAAGCCTTCCTCTTCTTCCAGGCCTGTGGGTGGTAATGGTTTTCAGCTGCTGCCAGTCCTCAAGCATGCTTCAGCACCTCCTGTTGGTTTCCTTAACCCTGTCTACACCACTGCAAACAATTCCTCACCAAAAAGGCTTTCACAAACATACCAACTGATGGTGTTGTCTGTCCAATTCCAGGACCTTGATGGAAACATGTAGTATGCAAACATCTTCAAAGTAATATATTACCATGGGTTTCCAAAGTAGATAACTCCCATTTCCATTCTGGAGATTTATCAATATGGTAACATCTTATGCTTATCAGCTTAAAATAATTTCTTCAGATTTTTAATCGTGTATTTATAAAAAGCCACTATTTTATTTCCAGTTTTTATTCTGGCCCAGATGAAATGAATGCCTTATGGAAGATCATTGTAATTCAATTCCCAAATGTTTGATCTCCTTTAGCAGTACTTTTTCACTAATAATCATTCCTTAATACAATTATTTGCCTATTTGATTTTTATACATTGTGTACTTATGTTGCATAGAACAATATAAAAAGAAGATAAAAATCCAAATTTTGCAGAAAACTATAATAGAGCAAAAGATGAGCCAATGATGTTGTAAAATTTCAGGAACTAGTTATTTTACATTCAGAATTGCTGATCATTATGACAGAGGCTGAACCAACCTCTCCTTTGTAAATCCATTCTTCATTGCATCCGAGTTTTCAGGACTTCCTTCAGCTTAGGGCTCCTCTCCTTTCCATGTACCTCAGCTGTAACTAGGGGCTCTGCACTTGGTCCTTATAACTGACTCATGCCCTAGTATTAGCTCTTCCTCACTGATTTTTCCTCTCATACTCCATGTTTTCAGCCAGGTTGATCCTAAGTGATGGCAGTGTCTACTCCAGTATACCTGTATGCTGGTCTCATCCACCATTCCATGAAAAGAATACATCTTTTGTAAGTAAATCACACACTTTTCCCACATGAACTGTAGTGGGCATCTCACTAATCTCTTGGTCAAATGGTGTTTTAGTATCTCTCTCCTTCTTTCCTTCCTTCAACACCACAGGGGTGGATAGAGGGATTGGCATATTCTCCATATCCCACTGCCAATTCCAGACCAATCTTCCAATTGAATGATTATGTTTTTGTCACCATTCAATCACTCGAGGACAAGAATGAAAAATTGGCCAAAGGATTTGGAATTGTTTTTCTAAAGGATGTTGTTCTAGTCTGGATAATGGCCTCCAAAGATATCCAAGTCTTAATCTCTAGAACCTGTGAGTGTTACCTCTTAAGGCAAAAAAGAACATCACAGATGTGATTAAACTAAGTATTCTAGGAGAAGATGATCCTGGATTATCCAGGTGGGCCCTAAATGTAATCACAAGTATTCTTACAAGAAGAAGGCATAACATCTTAGGGAGATTTAACACCAAGAAGGAAGGCAATGTGACCACTGAAGCAAGATGCTACACTATTGGCCTTAAAGATGGTAGTGGCCACAAGTCACAGAATGTGAGAAATGCAGCACTAGAAACTGGAAAAAGAAAGGAAACAGATTCTCCCCTAGGATTTCTAGAGGGAGCATGGCCTTGTTAACACTTTCAGGCCAGTGGAACCCATTTTGGATTTATGGCCTCCAGAACTATAAAAGAATAGATGTATGTTGTTTAAACTAAGTTTCATACTTTGTTATCACAGCCATAGAAGGATAACACAAATTCTTGAATAGCTTCTAAGACAATTTGGGGATTAAAAAGAGATGATATTTTAGCTCTCCCTAAGCACTGCTACTGAATTAATCCCTCTAAAAATATAATACCATTCATATTCCTAACCATTTTCAAAATCATCTGAAGATGATGATGATTTTTGGTGGAGGGATGATTTTTAAAAAGCCTAATTAGCTTCCTCTACATTCTGGCCACACTACCTTTTTAGCCATACTGCTCTTTTTTGTCTTTTTACACCAAACCAGGCACACCTCTGTACTGTGCATCCCACATGCAACACATCTCCACCTCTGGACCTTTGATCCCCTACCTTCTTTAGCTTTGTTGCCCTCATTGTCATCACAGCATGCCTCATGTGTCCATTAAGGCTTACCCAAATGCCCACATCCTCCTGGACTTCTTCCAGGTTCCAAGCATAAGTTACTCTCTTCTGAACCCCTGAAGGGCTTCCTGCTTCCTCTCTTCCTGACTCTTATTTTGTTCGACATTTCCTCTTAGTTGTGGTCCATAAGAGTTAAGTACACACATTCTGAAGCCATATCGCCCAGAGTTGAATTCTTATGTGAATATTCACTAAGTGAGTGACCTTGGGCAAGTTACATAATTTTTCTGTGCTTCAGTTTCTTCACCTGAAAAACAAAACAAAACAAAACAAAACAAAACAAAACAAAAACCAAGGATCATAATCACGACCCATTAATGGTTATAAAGATTATGAGTTTATGAAATTAATGCCTAGCACATTGAACATGTTCAATAAAGACCAATTATTGTTTTTAATTATACATTATTTTGTATTTTAATTATAATTTCTCTAATAGAAACCCTACATTTTCATCTTTGGCCTATCTTTGTCTTCTCCATAGTTCCCTTTACCACAGTATTTCATTAAGCAGGTGCTCAGTAAACTTTAGTTTTAATGAAACAGGCAAGACACCATTTCCTGGTAAGACATGAAAATGTTGTTTTCCTATGAAGGAAGAAATATCACTCTCTTTATTTCATCATGTGCTATATGCTCCTCATTTCTCTGTAATTTGCTTCAACTTCACCTGTGCTACGATGAGTGCCATCACCAATGGCTTCCTAAATGCTGGATTCAAGGACATGTCGTAGGTCTCACCTTACTGCTAGCCATTTCCTTTTTCTGGAATCTCTTTTCTCTCTTTTCTTTGGTTACTCTACCCCTGACTTTTCCTTTCTTGGTCTCTTTGTAGGTTATTTTTTCTCTCCATGGTTCTAATACTGTGTGCTCAAAGGTTTAACCTGAGGTTCTTATTTCTTTTTATTCTACATAATCTTTCTGGGAATCATTGCCACTCATGATTTTCACAACTCCCTAGCTGCCATATATTGATTATTTCCATATTCATACTTTTAAAATAGACATCTCCCTTGAATTTTGGACTCAAATGTCCAGCTGAGTGCTAGATAGCTTATCCTTGAGATACCAAAGACATCTCCAATTCCATAACATTTGCCAAAAATAGCACATTACCTTCTTTCCACTAAACACCCATTCCTTTTGTATATTTTCATCTCTGTTGGAAACACTATCATTTACTCAGTCTCTGGGAGTTAGGCATGGCCCTACCTCTCACTCAAAGCCCATATCTAATCAGTCACTAAGTTTTGCTGATTCCATGAGCTATGTAACTGTTGGATTCATTTTCAAACAGCCATCCTTCTTAACAATGTCTTATGTCATGATCGTTTCTTACCTGGGCTTCTGTATGAATATTCTAATATTTCATTTACCGTGTATCTTTTTTCCTCATAGCTATAAGAATAGACCCCAGTGAAGCACAAACTTAAACTTTGTCTAGAACTCTACCTAACAATTTATGAATGGCTCCCACCTGGATCAAATCCCTTTTCTTTTGGCTAACTTTTCCTACAAGACTCAGGCACCATCTCCTGCAGAAAGACTTAGCCGAGTTGTGGGTGAGCTGAAAAACTTGGGATATGTTCTAGAATCTGAGAGCACCATGCAAAACTAAGGAAGGCATTGAATGGGACCTGGAAGAGACAACTCTCCTATCCCATCAGTAGTGGCCTGATGCATCCTAGGGCTGTCCTAACAAATTCCCACAAATGTAGCAGCTAAATGACACAAATAAATTACCTTACAGTTCTGTAGATCAGAAGCCCAAAACAGGTTCCACAGAGCTAAACGAAAGGTTTCTTAAGGCTGTGTTCCTTTCTGGAGACTCTAAGGGAGAATCTATTTCCTTGTTCATTTCAGGTGACTGGCAGAATTCTGTTCCATGGTCTTTATTTTCTTCTAGCTCTCAATTGAGGAGCACTGAGGTTCTGCTGGCCTGTGGTCCTGTCTCTTCTACAAAGCCAGCAATGGTCAGTCCCCTCTCACACTTCTTATCTCCCCTCTGCCTTCCATTTCATGTTTTGGAACTCCCTCCTTCTGCCTCCCTCTTCTGAATTTGAGTTCATGGGACTAGACTGGTCCACCTGGATAATCCAAAGCAGCTCTCCATTTTAAGATTTTTAATCTTAATAATCTCTGCTAGTCTCTTTACAGTGGAAGGAAATATACTCATAGGTTCTGAGAGACAATTTTTCAGCCTACCACACTAGGTTTGAGACAAATGATCAGTGAAAAGAAAGCCTTAGATCACCTGATTTGAGTTCTCTGTCCACAGGACTCCTGATTTGATCATTTTTCTTTGTTTTGTTTAGCTATTTCAATTTCTAACTTTAGCTTTGTGTTTTGAATCCAAGGGATATAGGAAGGAACTGAGCTCTGTCTGGCTCATTTAGTGGGTAATTCCAGAAATGTTAGGTGTATAAACATCTTTCCGGGCACTTAGGTAGAGGTCTCATGCAAAAAGGCATTGACAGGTGTGCTAGTAATGGAAGAGCACCCAGAAGGCTGTTCAGAAGATGACTGGAAATCAATGAACAGAGTCCCATCATTTGAAATTTAAGTCATAAACTGAACATTTAACAAGATTTTTTTCCACATTTTTTGTATTTTATTAAATTGAACTAGCTGGAAATTAAAATTTTAAATTATTATAAAATGAACTTAGGATTATCCATTACAAAAAAAAAAAAAACAGTCATTTAAAGTAATAAACAATCAAGTAATTTCATGGAAAGGACCATTATGAAAAATATTTTTTTTTCATTATTTACATTCTAGTTCCAACTAAAATTATTAAGCTAAAACAATTGAGCTTTATTTTAATTTTGTTTATAATTTATTTTAATTTTTACATTTTTATTTATTTATTATTTTTAATTTTTTAATTTTTATTATAATTATTATAATTTATTTTAATTTTGTTTAATTTTTACTTATAATTATGTTTGATTATAACATAAATATTCTTTTTTTTTTTTTTTAAAGATTTTATTTATTTATCAGAGGGAGAGAGAGTGAGCACAAGCAGACAGAGTGGCAGGCAGAGGCAGAGGGAGAAGCAGGCTCCCTGCTGAGCAAGGAGCCCGATGTGGGACTCGATCCCAGGACGCTGGGATCATGACCTGAGCCGAAGGCAGCTGCTTAACCAACTGAGCCACCCAGGCGTCCCATAACATAAATATTCTTAATGGGCCTGTTCTTTCATATGAATTAAACTCTTATTGGCTTCATGCCAAATATTCTAAAGAATCTGAATTAGCTGATGCTATATCTATGTGTATATATTCTTTTATTTTTTTTATTTTTTATTTTTTTGACATTAAATGCTTTTTTATTGAACAAAAAGAGATAAAACATGGAAGTTGAAATCACTGAGCAAAAGCAGCTCCCCAGGGGAGGCTGCTACACTTTGTACTAAATAACCTTATGAATTGAGAGTATACAGAACACAGATAATATGCAAGTTACCTTAACAGCAAATGAGAAGGCATAGATTACAGTTTCGGAAGGAAAAATTTGGTCAAGTGACAAATTTAGTTGCTCAACATTTCTAGCCCTTGTCCACCTAAATTCAGTAGGATTTTCCATGTGTGCTACTGAATTCCCATTTTAACGGAAGCTGCTTTTTGGTAGAAATTTTAAAAGATCATTCAGGTTTATTTGATGTGACATTCCATTTTTAAAATTTTGTGTCTGCTCAATGTACATGTGTGTATGTATTTATACACACTTTAGAAACCCCGAACTCTTGTTTCTAAGCAGAGGGGTCATGCTGTTTCTTTTTATTATTATTAATATTGGTGAATTTCAGTTATTATTTCTCCTGTGTGTCTAAGAAACTTCCTATGTTTTCAATGCACCCACGCAGATAGGTGGGTTGACAGATATGTCAAAAATACTTTATGAAAAGAGGGAGGTAGCTCATGCGAGTTGGCAACCTTTTGTCTATTGTTTCCTGTTAGAGCAAGCTGCCTCCCTTCGACATCTCACAGTCAAAGATGAAAGGAAAACTTTTTACTTTGAAGCCGAGTTAGCACAGTTGTACACTTACTACAATCCACCTTCGAGTTGGTTCGCTGGGCTTTCTAATGTAAGATGACAAATACCTTACACCCAATACACAGCATCGAAAAAGTACTGAAGAAACATTTTATAGACAATATCTTGGGTTGGTTTTTTTTTTTTTTTGTGGGTTTTGTGTGTGTGTGTGTTTTGTTTTGTTTTGTTTTTATATGTTAAACATCAGCTTCAATGGGATACATTTCCAGAATGGTTTTGTTACCAACTTTATAAACACCCTAAGCCAAAGAAACAGCACAAATAACATCAATGTTGTCTTTTTTTTTTTTTTTCCAATATCTGTAACAATTACTGGAGGCTAATCCTTACATACACTACTAAAGGGGGCGCAAAAGAAGAGAATTCATGACACGCTGCAAAGATAGGAACACAGCATCTTAGTCGCGGGGCGGGGTTGATCTTAAGGTGCAGAAAAGGTGGACTCTCTAGAAGGTGATGGTGTGGTTTCTTGGGGAGGGAACACCGTGAGTGTACAAGCTCGGATGCCACCAAGGGACTCTGGGAGATCAAACACCTTATGCCACTCATCTTTGTCAGGGTCATATTTCTGCACTATCTCCACCATACAGCGATTATTCCAGGAATACCCACCAACCACGTAGATCTTATTTTCAAAGACCGCGACCCCGACATCGCTCTGCCCCCTTAACATGGCAGCAATTGGGGTCCACTGGTCAAGGATAGGTGAGTAGTATTCACAGCTTAGGACATCATCATAATCACTTGTGCCTCGGAAGTGATTGCCGCCAATGACGTAGAGCCTCTCGCCCACCATACACTCTGACCATGGTCATCGGCGCCTTCTGGATCCATTTGTCAGTGTCCGGGTCAAAGCACATGAGCTCCTTTTGGAAAGTGTCATGAGTGATTCCCCCTGAAATATAAATGACTCCTCCATACACAGTTCCAGCATGGCCCTAGTGGGGTTCACTCATTTTGGCAACATAGGTCCATTCATTTGTTCTTGGATGGTAACACTCCACTGTGGGCAGTTCACCAGCTGCATTTCGCCCACCGACTGCGTACAGATATCCTTTGAGGGCACTTAGGTGGAAAAAGGTGCGCTTTTCATTTAAAGATGCAACCTGCATCCATTTATTGTAGCGAGGATCAAATCTGAAGACCATATCGACTGCTGTTTTTCCTTTTGTGTCATAATTGCTCTGTCCGCCGATGACATAGAGGAAATTTCCAATGACAGCAATGCCATGCTTGTACCGTGGGGCATCCATGGGGGCTAACGATTTCGATTCATGGGCCTTTTGATCATACATGCGCAATTCCTTGCTGACAACCAGCTGCTGCCTCAGAACTCCGAGTGTGACCAAATGAGTGGTGTCAGAGGGAATGGCAGTCCTGTCTGACTGCATCACTGGCTGCATGTATGGCATCATTTGGTAATTGCTGGCTTCCAAAAGGAGATTCACACAGGTATTATCAGTTCTCATGAAATCCACGGTTTGCACATAATTGATGAGCTCCTGCGGTGTCATCAGTGGAAATCCTATGTTCTTCATTAATTTGGCAGCAAAGTCCATCCGAGGCTCTTCTAGGCGTAGCCAGCGACAGGTAGCCTTAAAGAGCTCAAGTTCAGTGCAGTGCTTAAGGCTATTACTGGAAAGCACAAAGGCAAGATGCTCAAAAGGGAGCTTCAAGAACTCCCCAGTGCTCAGCAATGCGGGAAAATTCTTCAAGACAAAACTGTTGACATATTTATCCACTTCTGTCAGATTGTAGGTGTTGGCAATCTGACCAACTTCGACACAATTGTCTAAAGTGACCCCAGATATGAGAAATACTTTGCAGAAGTCCAAAACCGGCAGAATCTGAAGAAAACTGGAGCTTCGAGGGTGTCCTGAAGGTTGTCCATGTTAAGAGAAAGCTTTGCAGTATAAATGAAATCAATAATTTTCCTTAAGTCGACTTTGCTCACACCGTGAAGCTTAATGCACATTAAATCTTGTTCTTTCATTCCACCTGTGAACATTGCCTTGAAGTAATCACTAGCAGAGGCCATCATGACTCTATGCACAGGGACGGTGTCATCTGTGCCACCAGGCATCAGGGTCACATCGCAAAGCAATCCTTCAAGTCGAAGCTGGTCAAAGCCCTGTAACACCACCGAACTGTGGGTATTGCTGGTAAAGACGCGTGTGGTCCCTGCCTTGGAAGACCGCAGATGGGATGAGAGACCCATTTCGCTGCTTCCAAGGGACAATTTCATGTGCTGGTCCTCCTCTTCCACTAGAGATCGGTTACGGAGTATTGCAGCGACTGACTCCCCTCTATGAAGATGATCCATCACCTCTAACACTCGGATAATGACCTTGTTTGCCGCGTCCCCGCGTCCCGCCGTCCGTCAGTCCGCTGCCGCACTCCGAGGGCCAAAGAGCGAGTCGCACGGCGCAGCCGGGGCTCCCTCCCGCTTGCGAGACACCGCCCCCCCACCTCCGCAGCCCCTGGCTCGTCCTGGTCACTTCGCCCTCGCGCAGGTGGAGAGCAGGGACCCTAACCCGTCCGCCGATCCACTTATTTTCCAAAGTCCCCGTTCCCGGCTTCCCCGGAAGGGGAGATTGAGCTGCTGCGGCCGCATTGGCAGAGCCTCCGCCTGACCTCGGGGGTTGGGGGGTGCGGGGGGAGAGGGAGGGGGCGGGAGTCCAGTTAAGGAGGGGAGGGGGCGGGGGGAGCGAGCTCGCGGGCGGGGGGAACATGGCGGCTGGGGTGGCCCCGGCGGCGCCTCGTATATATTCTTTTTTAAAATTAAATTAAATTAAATTAAATTGTGTGTGTGTGTGTTCCAAAATTCATTGTTTATGCACCACACCCAGTGCTCCATGCAATACGTGCCCTCCATCATACCCACCACCAGGCTCACCCAACCCCCCACTCTCCTCCCCTCCAAAACCCTCAGTTTGTTTCTCAGAGTTGACAGTCTCTCAGAAGTGACTTGGGGGAAATCGGAGGGGGAGATAAACCATGAACATTTAACAAGATTAAATAAACTTCTGAGAAAAGAAACACATTGAATATATGAATAGTCACAGCAGAAAGGAAGGACTTTTTTTTTTTTTAACATCAAATGAAAACTATTAAACAGAAGACATTATGTTAGGGGAAATGTGCATTCTTGAGATTATTATCCAATAGAAATATTTATTTCTTTCCTATAAAAATGATTAAAACAAAAATAATCGAGCTTATTATTTGTTATATTTATGAGTGTTTATGAATTATTTGCTGGGAAAATATGTATTTAGCAGATTATTTTCTCCTTTCAGAAAATCATTAAGATTCCCTAAATATGACATGTATCTTTAAAGGGTTTTGGAAATAATGTACTTTAATTTCCTGCCCTCTAGTGACCAAAATAACACACTCATGCCTTTCCATTGAACAAAGTGCATGCTTTAGTATCAGGAAATAAAATTATATTAGAGAATTTGGGGACAGACAATATGAGAAATTCTCGTTGTCATTTATGTGTTAAACTTTAGTGTAACAAATACCATTTTGGCATTTTATTTTATTCAGAGTTTGGTACATGACATTAAAATTATTAAGTAAAAGTCGATATGCTGCTACTAGCTCTCACTTGGCTATCTTTGACCTGTATCTATAATTACAGGGTATGTACTATAAGACCTGGTAACAACCAGGAAGTCGGTAATTTAATATCTTTTTTTTTAAGATTTTATTTATTTATCAGAGAGAGAGAGAGAGGGAGAAAGCGAGCACAGACAGACAGAATGGCAGGCAGAGGCAGAGGGAGAAGCAGGCTCCCTGCCGAGCAAGGAGCCCGATGTGGGAATCGATCCCAGGACGCTGGGATCATGACCTGAGCCGAAGGCAGCTGCCCAACCAACTGAGCCACCCAGGCGTCCCAGTAATTTAATATCTTTAATCTTAAGTATCAGAAGTGAAGAAAACTATCTAACCGTAAAAGTGACTGCCAATACTAAATTCATTTGAATCTTAAGTCTAGGCAGTAGTAAGCTGGATAACTTGCCTGGGAGTTTAAGCCTGAGATAGAAATAATCAAATAGTTGATTGCTATAATAGGACTAAATAAGGTAGAACTTCTGGATTTGATTAAGTACAATGTTAGCATTGTTTGGTATCCTAATTACTGACTGCATCATTGCTTTACTGCCTGAACATTTTGGCATTCCTGGGCCCAGGAATGTATGTGGCATTTGTGCCAGGAATTTATCACCAACAAATTTACTGAGTTTGTATTAACCCCATCTTTGGTGTCTGGTAACTAAATTCAAAGTGAAAGAGCTCAGTCATCACACCATACTCTCAGGTCTTGTTGGAGCTCTGAGATCTTGCATCCAGAAGGGGTGGCACTATGTTCTGATGTTATACAAACTGGGTCAATGCTTTGCATATGTAGAGGTTCTTTAAAATCCATTACCCTACTTCATAAGACATATGTTTAGGGCTGCAGACAGGAACTCATTTTCACAGGGATGGAGGTCTTAGGTGGAAGTGGGTACTGCAGGGCCAGCTATTTCTGAGGCCACCGTCTGAGAACACTACAGTGGTGCTTTTCCAGGCAAAGCCAGAATGTCCCTTGAAAGGGTATGAGCTCTCCACCAACTTCCATGTGACTGTCCCTGTGTGGAGAACAGGGTTGAGTGGGATGGCATCCTATGTGAGGTGTTAGAATATGATTTTGGGACCAGTACACCCCATGCCAAGCTCTCACTCACTGTACGTTACCTATATGACCAACTCTGCATCAGCCTCTCTCTTCTTTACAACAGCCTTGCCTGATGGGTGTTATCCCCCCATGTGAAGAGGCGCTAACTGATGGAAAGACTAACTTTTGGGGTTACTTTTGGATCTCATGTCTACTGAGCTTCTAAACATGACATCTTTCACTTAATACCGATTCTGTTACTTTTTTAAAAACAGAAAATAGTAATTGCTTCATTTTAGGCCTTAGAGACAGAAATTGCCAATGGTATTATATGCAGAGCATAGAGGAAAACACAATGCACAACTTAAGAAGAAGGACGAAGAAGAGAATTAATATTCTCCAACTAAAAAACATACTAGAAAAAAGTATTTTAAAAAACACTAGAAAAAAAACCCATCTGAAGCAAGATTTATTATATCCATTTAAGAGATAAAGAAACTGAGGCTCAGAACAACTTTTTAAAGGGAGATAGTAAAAAGTACAGGCTCAGAATCACTTGTTCAATGGCAAAAGCAGGGCCCAACATAGGTTTGGCTGTATCTACAGCATTTCTACTACACCACATGTATTTTATCTTAAATAGCAATGTAGGCATAGCCTAATTTCTAGGACATATGAAGAAACAAAATAATTTTTAGTACGATTTTAAAAAAACTAAAAATTATAAGTTTGGTTTTTGTTTTGTTTTGTTTTAGAAATTTTCGACCTGACTTTCCTCTGTCTCTGAACAATTTTCATAACTGTACTTCAAAGATGGGGAAATATCTTAGTAGGACATGCCTTCTGGTTGAAAGACTTATAGAAGTAGTTGTTCTATTCACCTCTCCAGTTATTTGGGGCTTCCTCTGGAATGTAGTCCTTGTTAGCCACTCCCTCTTTTTAGAAGGTGATGGGAAGAGGAAGATTCTTCACAAGAAAAAATTGTTTTTGTTGGAGTTCTTGGTAAATGCAGGGGGCAGAGGATTTCCCAGTAATGGCAGGAACAATAGTTCACAGAAGAGTGGATGTAGCTCTTCTGAGACTGGGCAGGAATTCTTCTGTGTTGCTCTTGGAAAGGATAAAGAGACAGGAAGAATAAGAGTAAGGGTGTGGAGCTGTTAAGACAAAGTCTAGGATGAGTGGAAGGGACGATGAAACTCCGCTGTAGTGGATGACCAACCAATGTTTGAAGAGCAGGGAGATCTGGGGTGCCTATTGTCTCCATTTATGACTCCCCTAGGAAAGCTGTGGCGTGTCCAGGTTGCTTCTGCATGTTTTGGGGTATGCAGCCCTTTGGGTCTTCCTGCCCTGTTATGCTCACATTGGAGTCAAAGAGGGACAGAGAAGACACAGCTCAAGCATGTTGGTGCCCGGGCTGTAGACAGCACTACGAGAAAGTGACCACTTGGGTATTTGCATAAATGCAAGAGAATTTGTGCCAGCTATACCTAACCACCTTGAAGAAAATAGACCTTGGCCAACATTGCACTACTTTAAATAACTTGTTTTTGATAGATAACAAAATAGAAAGGAATCTACCTTATTTACTCAATGTTTAGAAATCTTACTTTTGACCTTCAAAAAATTAGGAATTTTTGACTTAATAGATGAAATGTGCATTTAATCTGAATGTGTAACACCTCACCCCCATCAAAAAGCTATTTTATAAACCTGATGCAAGACATCATACAACTAATGCCATGTTAGAAGTGAGGAATTTTGTGGAAGAAAGACATATGATCTGCTCCAAGTAATCATTGTGGATAAAAAAAAAAAAATTTTTTTTCAATAACAAAGGGTGCCTGAGTTAAGCTTCTGTCTTCAGCTCAGGTCATGATCTCAGGGTTCTGGGATGGAGTCTACATTGGGCTCTCTGCTCAGCAGGGATCCTGTTTCCCCCCACCCCCCTCTGCCTACCTCTCTGCCTACTAGTGATCTCTGTCTCTCTGTGACAAATAAATAAATAAATAAATCTATCTTTAAAAAAAAATTCAATAACAAAAAACCTCAATAATTTAAGAGAAAAATGTCTAAAGAGGGCCAAGACCAATATTTATTAATTCAGCTGATTGAAAGAATGGCAGACAGTGTTAGTGAAGGGGATAAGAATTAATATTTTGGAATTTTTGTATCTTTACAAATGTTAACTTTATCACAAGGATTCTTTGATGTAGATTTTTATCTTAAGTTTTCAAAAGAAGAAACTAAATGTAAATTGCCCAGTGCCACATAGCTACCAAATGGAAAAACCAGATATGAATCCAAATCATCCTGACTCCCTACTGCCAAGGGTTGAGAGTGTAAGTGTGTGGGTTCCCTCACTGTCCTCTAGCCAGTATTCTTGCCAGAGTCAACAGTTAACTATGACCCACTTGCTCTGGAGCTGGGATCTCCCTGGAATCCCTCTCTTTCTGCCAGCCCCCATTGGCCACTTTCCAGGCAGCCCTCATTGATCATTAGAGTTTGCATTGAGCCAAACCTTCCCTGCCATGCCTTTCCTCACCTGCTGCCTCATGATCCAAGTTCACACAGGATGCAAAGACACGTGGTCTTGAGTAAGGATATTCATGACCAGAATCGGGCAGTGGAAAATGTACCTGTTCCAAAAGACAAAGATCTTCCTTGAAGGAAGCACTGAATGTTTAGAGAAACTGTGCTGAAGAAGATTCAAAGAAAGAGAAAAGGAGAGACATAAGCCATAGACAGCTTTTCTTAAATCGATTCAAAACTGGCACAGGAGCAAGAATTGATGGCAGCAGGGACTTCTGCTATATAGACATTTCCCAAGGCTCTTTTCTTGCCAAGAATAGAACATCTGAAAAGTTATTGATTTTTTTTTTTTCTAATGACAATTTGAGCTCCCAAAAGCCAGAACAAGCAATTAGAAGAACTGCTGTTACCAAGGTAATTCTGGCCAGTGCGGAAGCTTCTAAGTGGCAGATCTCAAGGGTGACAAATGTGTCTTTCTATCACTGCCTCCCATTCTGCCGAACTCTTGACATGAAGACTGTGGGGTAGGGTTGGGGCAGAGGTAGGGAAGATACCTTTGGAGCTTGGAGCATTTCTCTAGCAGGGATAGGAGGATTGAAGTGGTATTAAAGGGGGAGGAGAGAGAATAGCCAAGACACTTTTAACCTATTAATGCTAAGTAAAATAGGGGCAAACCTCACTGTATTGCCTTTCCTCCTACTCTCCCCAAAAGATCCTGTTGTCCGGACCCAGAATTTAGGTTGTGCTTTTGGAAATGATGGCTTAGGTATCTCATGGCCTGGCTTGGGTCAGTTCAGGAAATTATCCACCATTTATTTCCACAAGAAGATATATTCTGAGCTCCAATTAGTCAAACTTTCTGATATATTTTTGGAATGCAATCAAGTTTTAAATTGGGAAATGCCTGTAGCTCCTCATTAGCATTCCTCTGTGCCAATGCCTGTAATCCAGTTTAGGATGTAGTTTAAGAAATCATTCAGCAGAAATGAGAAATTCATGTATACTAAAGAAAGTAATGATCTTTATCAAATTTTAGGGGTACGGGGAGAAGCACTGGTTTGGGCTGGTATTTCTGGATTAATAGAGGAGACTAATTCCATGCAAAATAATGCTAGAAGGCCAATTATAATTTCAGAACACTGAATAGCATATCTATCTTAGTTAAGGGTTTCTTTATGTAGCTATGGGACTGACTTTAGTTCTGTGCTTTTGGAAAGTTTTGAATTTATTTCTTTGTAAGCTTACCATACATCAATCTCATGCTCCCTCCTTTTACTCACTGGCTCCAATTCCTGTGTTTTTTGGCTTCGACTTTCCCATAGTACATAGCTGTGGTTGTCAAAATCATGTGTTGTGGTTTTAAAAATTCACAAGGAGATGGATAATGTTAAATGCTATGTTTTGTCACATTTACATGCTGGCTTTCCAAGCATTATATTAAAGAAACAAAAGACTTGTTGCTGATTTCTAAACCATAGATTTTATCATATACCTTTTATTCCATGCACTCTTATTCTATTTCATCTGACTTCTGTCAATAATCTGGGTCAATTAAATTTAAATCATATACTTTCTTTTAGTGCTATCTTTGGTGGATTTTGCTGTTTCCAAACAAGTAAGAATATTGTTCTCCTAAACCTTTTCATTTAGATAACATTGTACTTCATTCTATCAGAAGTATAAATGTCTTTTTTTATTTTTCCAAAATCTTCTGAGAAGACAGGGTTATATAGACAGGAAGATGTTTTAGAATGATACCCTAAAGACTACTTCCCACATACAGTGTCAGGACAGTGGAGGGTTGAGGCTATGCTAGGCAGTGGTAATTCTGAAAGAGTACCTGAAGCCTTCCATTTACAGTTGCTTCACTGGGTCAGGTTATATTCAGAAAGTAATTTTCAGATTTTCCCTTACAGTCAGAAAGAAGGTCCTAACTTGTTAGGACAACACAGAGTTTTTCATCCCTGGCCTTCAGCCGTTATTTTTAGCTTCACTTCCAGATGTTCTTGTCCATTCTTGTGCTCAATTCTTTTTTCTGTCCAATGTCTCCATAAGAGTTTTTGCACATTTCTATTATTGTACTTAATGACACTGTGTTTTGTTTTTGTGTGTGTGAATAGTGTTTAGGTATGTACCCTTCCTCCTAGCTAGAATGCAAGCTTCTTAAATGCAGAAAACACATTTTATTCCTTTTGTAGCATGGAGCTGTGTCACAGTAACTACTTAATGTGCAAGTTAAGTGAGAAAAATAAAAGATGCTATTTTCCAAGAAAGGTAGTATTAATGCGTTTGTCCAATTAATTGGATTACTGTTTTTGTCAGAGAAACAAGAAGATATCAGGGTTCTAAGAGATACAAATGAAATATAATGTATACTATTTGATTGCACATGTGAGAAGAGATAACCTTTCTTATCCATATAACTCGGAAGGTTATTCCTATTACCTGTCCTTCAGGAAGTACAGTCCAGATGGGATTCCCCAGTGGCCACCTTCACCTATTGGCAATAACCTGAGGGCAGAGTGGGTTGGCAGGGTGTCGGTGACCTGGATGGAAGGAGGAAATGCAGGAAATGCAGAATTTCGCACTGAAATGCAAAGTGGGAAAAGGCAACCAAGGAAGCCTTTATCAGCTTCACAGTTTTATCTTCTCTTGGTTTTGTTTTTGCCAAATTTTGTTTTAGGGTATAGTTGGTCAGAAAGGCATAGAAGATGACAACAGCTGGTGTCTGTACTTGTATGTACTCAAATAAAGTGACTAAGGTGGCAGGCAAGATGGTAGGACAGATGGCCGGCCCTTGGATGGCTTTGAGGAGGTAGGCTGGGCTGCCCTCCTCCACCTCCTATTTCTCCTGGTGTGAAAAAGGTATGAAAAAAGTCATGGAGGGTACTTTAATATACATTGAAAGCAGAGATAAAATGATACCTCATAAAACTGTCACTTCTGAAGTCCACTTACTTCAAGTATAAGAAAATGCTAAACTTGGGTCATACACCAGCATGGATATTCTTACCATATATTTTTTGTGAATTTGAAGTCCTGGGGTCAAATCCATGTGTTTGCTATGTGACTATGTGGTTGGCAAAGGTAGGGTGGAAAGGCTGCATGATAGAGCACATTGAAAATTGCCAGCTGTCTTTAAACGGGGCAGAGAACAAGCTTCTGGTGTCTCTGCTCCCTCTCCATTGATCTTCTGATCTGTGAAATTCTACCTTGAGGCTTAGGGAGATGGTTGCAGAAAACTGGGGTGAGGGGAAGTAGGTGACTCTGGAGATAGAGACCAAAATCCCTAAACTCTAATCCACAGGGCACATTAGTTTAACAGATCAATGATGCCAGGTAGCAGTGAAATTCGCTGAACCACCATCCTGTTGGCGGGCCTGGAAGCTGCTCCCTCACCTTAGACATTTGTGAAATTGAGTCAGGCTTTTCAGCCTCCTAATCATAATTATGAGCAACCTATAAAGCATATATTTCCATGGAAAGTTGTTTAAGCCCAATATATTAGTTCTTTTTTTTTTTAAGATTTTATTTATTTATTTGACAGACAGAGATCACAAGTAGGCAAAGAGGTAGGCAGAGAGAGAGAGAGAGGAGGAAGTAGGCCTCCCACCAAGCAGAGAGCCCGATGCGGGGCTCCATCCCAGGACCCTGGGATCATGACCTGAGCAGGAGGCAGAGGCTTTAACCCACTGAGCCACCCAGGCATCCCCCAATCTAATAGTTCTTGACACAAAAGCCAGAAAGCAGCCCTGTGCTTCTAGGTTTTAGTGATCTGGAGAGGAAAACAAGCAGAGTCCTATGTTTTGCTCCTAGACTGAAATGGAAAATGATTCCCGGGGTGAAGAAGCAGTGTGTACTTCGTTGAGGGCAGAGTGTGTATTATGTCATTCCTTGCAACTTGCCATGGGACTTAACTGGAGATTGCTTTCTAGACAGAATGCCATTAGAAGGGAAGCAAATCCCTATGGATAAATTCTTTCTGTGAATCTAATTGCAAACACTGTATGGCATTCACTTAATAAAAGCAGGCTTCAGTACTCCGTTGTATCAGTCTGATGTTAGCTTCTGTGGTAAATGTGTCAACTCTCACTAAGCCTATCACTAAAATATTAAATGTTGCTCTTCCTATCCCTGAGCAAACAAAGTACCTTAAAGCATGACCACAACATCTATGATGATGGCATACACAAATGTGATAATGGGTTGTGTTAGAAAAATGCCACAACAGTGGGTCAAAAGCCAAGGATTATTTCCCTCTCTGACTTTTAGTTACTAGGTTCTTAAAAATAAAGCACACCTTGGGGTCCTTCTTTGTTAGGAGATCACACCTCGAGTTTCACTGGCACTAACCAGGTAAAGAAGGGAGAGATCAACACCATAATATGAGAATGCATTTAATGTACTCTTGGAATGAGGTATAATGAAATAGATGCTGAATTAATTATTGTAGGAACTACAATATGGGAATGAGGGGTGACCTGCTGGAACAAGCTTTAGGAAGGAAACAGAACATGCTAATGCCAAGTAAGTACTCTATCTCTTTATCAGACACTCAAAACACTCAAAAAGAAGGCATATTTAAAGTCTCAATCTTAAGGTTTTTAGTTCACTCCCTCTGTCTGGGTAAAACAGAAACACACATACACACACACAACAGTGGCAGAATAAATGTCACTGTCTAATTTAGTATCTTAAATTATTCAGGTGAGGATAGCCTCTCATAAGCAGAGAAAAGAGAAAAATGAGTAGGGAGACTTTCTTTTTTCTTTTCTTTTCTTCTTTTGAGTAGGGAGACTTTCAAAGGATGCTCTTGAGATGACATCCTTGTGAAGGTACCTGTTTTGACTGAGCCAGAGATGTAGCAAAGAAACAGAATGGAATAGATCGGTATTTCTCAAATTTTAAGGGCAACAGAATCACATGGAGGGCTTGTGAAAACCATATTCCAGGACCCATCCCAGAATTTATTATCTTAAACTTTTAATTCAGACTTTTTTCTAGAAAAGTTTGACTGTTCTCAACGGCCTGGCTTTGCAGATGTTGCTTTCTCTCCCCAGAGCTAGGACATTCCTCTGCCTTCACCACAGGGGGCTGTGGGAGGATGAGTCTAGGGCCTAGGGACCAGATAAAAGAAAAGAGCTAAAAGAGGGAGAGAGATCCAGGGAGAAAAAGAAAAGAGCTAAAAGAGGGAGAGAGATCCAGGGAGAAGGGACTGGATGCCTACTCAGGATGCACTTTCTGCAGTTGAAGAGGAAACCAATGTTAATTATATGGCATTTATTTGATTTGTTTGATCATTTTCTGAATTTTTAGGTGGTTGTTACAAGATCATGTGAGGTTTTTTTTCTGTATTTTTTTTTCTATATGATTTTCCAGATACTGGCAAGATTTGATACATATTTCTAAAACAAATTATTTTCTCTTCTGCTAGATAAGGAAATGCTATAGAGTTTCTGCTGCTGGTTGCTGGAACAGGCTGCAGATTGTTGATGCCATTTTGACTGGACCCATCCATCCCAGCATTAGGTGCACGTACTGTGGAAGAGCCTCTCCTACCTAAAGCAAGGGGAGTCACCATAGGGCTGCCATATTGCACAACTCCGAGGTGTCATCCACATTGCTGCTGTACTCTACATGGAATGTTCTTCACTATTTCCTGAAAATCTAGTTATTGTTATGACCTTGCCTATTCACTCTCACCTATTGTCTTTCAGTGTGAGTAAAAGATCTTCAAATCCACTCTGGTAGCAAACTAAAAATTAAATGACAATGAAAATTTATAGCAAAAATGGAAGAAAATAGCTCAAAGTGATGAAGAATCATCTCTCACTTGTCTAGTTTTACAGATGAGAAACCAAGTGCCTAGAAACATGCATTAAATACATTTAAGATTTGTCTGTAACATAATTTTAATAGGTGCATAGTGTTGATTGCATATATAGATATAATAGTTTATTTAATGAATTCTATCTTGTAGGAACTTAATATTTTTTTTCAAAATTTCACTGTTATGGGCAATTTTCCATATTACTATTCATTAGAGAAATGATACAGTGCAATTTTTATTTGTGATGGACTGGAATGTCAGTATTATATTAGCAATGGTATTTTAGTATGCCACATTTAAGGCATCAATGTCAGCAACATATAAAATGCATAATATTTACTTATACATATTTTATATAAGAACCATCCTTCATTAGGTGTCCAGTCTAAGGCAGGTTCTGTGCTAAGTGATCAGGATGGTATCTCATGTAGTCCTTGTACCTGTCTTAGCACATAGATTTGATTATTATTCCCAAGTGGCCAGATAAGGAAACCAAAGTTGGCCAACTTTGGCTGGCACAACTGCCCCAGATGCACAGGTGCTAACTCAAATCACCTAATATTTTGGCCACTATCACGCTTTCTTTCCTTGCTTTGATGATAACAAAGCAGAGTCATTAGCTGGGAAGAAATGGAAAGTACCTGACAATGAGAACAGGATCAGGTGGAGAAAGATTATGAGGTAATTTTTTCCATTTTCATATTATTTTCAAAAAAATATGGACATTGTATTAAGAAATTGACAGTCTAGGTGTTTTGAATCCATTTAAATGAACATGAATCTTATTTATTAAAATGCTAATAATGCATTAAGTTATAAACATAAAAAGATTTAAATATCAGCTATGTAAATTTCAGTATTAAACTTCAAATTAAAGGCAAATAATTCCTAGCTGTGGAACTGCGGGGTCAAAGAATGTTGGTTTGTAAATGCGCGAATTTCCTGAATGAAATCTGAAAACTCGCCCAGCACATGGAGGGCAAAGAGAGACTGAAGAAACCAGACTGGTAGCTGGCAGTTCCATAAGCAAGGGAACTTTCATATGGGGCTCACCTTGGGTGCCATAAGATAAGTAGATTTCCACACCCACCTGCCAGATCTTAAAACTTTATATAAAGACCTTACCTAGGTTCAGTCATTTATCTTAGTCCAGATCGTCTTAACACCACATTGCTCTCTTGAGTTTGCATCCTTGAATCTGTCTTGTACAATGGAAACGGTGGGGAGAATGTACACTGCAAGGATATAGGAGACGGTGAGGGGCCTCCAGTTGCTTGGGTCCAGCTCATAGTTATTCAGCAGTCACATTCCTCCAATAAAGAGGTAGGTAAAATTTTACTTTTTAAAATATTGTCAAATTTTCCTTCAAAAATTTCTTAACAATTTGCTTTCCTTCTAATCTTTCTTCCTGACATTCTTATCACATTGGAAGTACTTATTTTTTTTAGTTCCTCAAAGCACGTGTTTTGAAGAAAATTTCTCAGAAGTGCTTCCTTAAAAAAAATATATATATATATATTTTGGGCTCCCTGGGTGGCTTGGTCAGTTAAGTGTTTGCCTTCAGCTCAGGTCATGATCCCTGGATCCTGGGATCCAGCCTCATGTCCTGTCAGTTTTCTTTCTAAGGTTCCTGTGTCTGTTCTTCTCAATGAAGCTCACATTTATTCATTTTTTTTTAAATTCCCCAACTCCTTATTGTCTTAGCATCGTTTTGAGGAGCAATGAACAATTGTTACTCTACTAAAGCTTGCTGCCTCAAAATCATTTTCAGATTAAAAAAGAAGAAGAAGGAGAAGGAGAAGAAGAAGGAGGAGGAGGAGGAGGAGGAGGAATTTAGTTTAACAGGCTACAGGCTGGACCTCTTTTGGTGAAGGTTAGAGACAGACTCTGCACAGCTTTTTTCTGAAAGGTGATCTTGCCTGAGAGAAATGCTAATGACTGAAATAAAAGGTCTCTTTCACATCTCTTGTGTGCCCTCAGCACATTTTAATCCTAATTACAGAAGAAGTCCAAGAGAGCCTTTCACAGAAAGAGCCGATTATAACCACAGCCCCATATGGAACACATTGAGGGCTATAGTCGCAGCTGTTAAGCATTATAGCGTGAGACACACACTGGAAATGTCTCTTATGAAGCATATGTTGAAAAGTGGTTTATTAAACTCAGCTGTATGGGAGTCCTTTGGTGTTTTTAATACCAGGGGACAGGTTTTTGTTTTTTGGGTTTGTTTTTTTTTTTTTTTTTTTTTTTTTTTAATACCAGGAGGCCCCTCATATTTCTTTAAGCTTTGGTTATGCAATTTTTATGCATATATTGCATGAAACCATTTGGATTGTTTAGAATGCCCTGGATCTATCCCTAGCAGAAGGCATAGGATTCAGTTTCAGGTTGTTATCTTCGGGCACTGGCTTTGGCTTATTTTTGACTGTAGGGAAATTAGAAAATAGTAATTCAGTGGCTTCTAGGTTACATATTTCTGGGGGCTGGTGAAGTGCATGATAAGGGCAAGAGGTGAAAGGGTCTTGGGGATGAGCCTATGCATCATTGAAGCTTTACCCCAGAACAAGATGGTGTGCTAACTGGCATTCACAGCAGAGAGATCATGACCAGGGAAGACAAGAGATCTGTTTGTTATTTCAAAACTGAAATAAGGTTTTGGTGTTGTCTTGGTGGCAATATTATGAATATCTTAGTGGTTAAGTTTTTTTCTCTTACCAGTTGTACACAATTTTGCACTAGTAGTAATCAAACAGAGTAAAAACCAAAACCATAGCAAACAGGAGAGAAAAAACACATATCACTGGAATTTAAAGATAATCTCACATTCCATTTTAGCTAATATTTCCTATTCTCACCTTCATTCAACTCAACTCTTGTAAGCTGTACAGTAATAAGTGTTAGTCACAACTCCAAGGTAAAGACAAGTGTGCAGGTAAAGTGAAATAGCCAATATGCTGAACATGCTGCATTTCCCCTGGCTACTCAGTGTGATAGTAGATTCAAAAGGGAGAAAGGACACCCATACATTAATGGTCAGGACCAGGAGAACGTCCTAGCACAGAGGATATGCGTAGGGAAACATTTTATTTTTCTTTGAGGCTTTGGACCTTAAAGCCATTGTAGTCTCTAGGTGAATTTGGCAGCTGGGAATGTCATGACGGATTTGCTCAGACGAGGCAGGTCCCAGTGATACTAATGATGCCACTTTCCTACGCTACCTATTCCCCACATGTCACTCTTCGATAGGAAGGGTTATATGAAAGCTTCCCAAGTACAAGGATGTCCTAATTATAGGTTAGGACATCTCCAAGGAGTCTTGCAGTGTATTGTTATCTTTAGTTTACAGAGTCAAGGCTGGGAAACATCTGAGAATGGCGTGGGGTGGGCATCCAAGACCCCATAACAGTTGTGCCTATGGCCCAGAATATTTTGATGCCACCGATTTTCAAAACATGAAAAGCTGAGCTTATATGGCAATTCAGAGACCTTACTTTAATTGATGAGAAAATTATAGTGTTTTATTTTGGTGATAGTTATATATGGTAAGGCAGGGAGATAATTTTTAAACAGGTATCAAACAGTTAAATTAATGATAGAGATTCTAGTCCAAAAAGTCTTCTGGCTTTGAGGAGGAGGTCATAATGGGCTTGGATTGTCAGAATGGCTAAAATTAACAACTCACTAAACAACAGACGTTGGTGAGGATGCAGAGAAAGGGGAAACCTCCTTACACTGTTGGTGGGAATGCAAGCCAATGCAGGCACTCCAGTAAACAGGATGGAGGCTCCTCAGATCCACACTACAATAGCACTTGCACTACTAGGTATTTAGTCAAAGGATATAAACATAGTGATTTGAAGGAGCACATGCCCCCACGAGGTTTATAGGGGATAGCAATGTCCACAATTGCTAAAATACAGAAGAGAGACCAGATGTCTATCAACAGATGGATGGATAAGGAGGTTGTGGTACACGCACACACATGAGCACACACATTGGAATATTACTCAGCCCTCCAAAAGAATGGAATCTTGCCATTTTCAATGATGTGGATAGAACTAGAGAGTATACTAAGTGAAATAAGTCAGTCAGAGAAAGACAAATACCATATGTTCTCACACATATGTGGAATTTAAGAAACAAAACAGACAAACATAGAGGAAAGAAAGGAAAAATAAAATAAGAAAAAAACAAAGAAGGAAGTAAGCTATAAGAGCCTTTTAACTACAGGGAACAAACTGAGAGCTGCTGGAAGGGAGATAGGTGTGAAGGTGCAGTAACTGAGTGATGGGCATTAAGAAGGGCACTTGAAGTAATGAGCCCTGGCTATTATATACAACTGATGAATCACTGAATTCAATCTCTGAAACTAATAATACAGCATATGTTAATTAAATTGGACTTAAATTTAAAAAATACAAACATTTGTGCTTTTATGAAGTTAAATTTGTGAGACTAATACATGTAAAAGTAAGTGAATTCTGAAATATGATAGAGGGCAATGAATGCTGCAGAAACAAATAAAGCAAAACAATGGAGTTTGGAATGTAAGCGGGAGCAGATCAGGGTGCTAGGGTTGTTGGGTTCTGGTGAGAGTCCTCTTCCTGACTTGCAAACAGCTTTGCCTTTGTATATCTTCACATGGTAGAGAAGAGTAAATTAGCCATATCCATTCTTGTAAGCCATATCCCTTCCCCACCCTCATGACTTCATCCAAAACTAACTACCCCTCAAAAGCTGACCTCCAAATGCCATCACGTTGGGAGTTAAGGTTTCAACATGGCATTTTGGGAAGACACAAACGCTTAGCCCATTGTAAGGGGATATGCCTAATTTTGGATGAAGACATGATTCCTCATTTAAATTGGGAAATAGAATGGGAGTGATTCTAGAAGTAAAGAAGGAAGCCTCTTCAGCAAGTACAGTGATACACCATTTAGATGACTCATCCCACTGGTAGGCAGTCCTTCATTGTGCACTATTTGCATGCGAGTGGCTTGAACCACCTACTGGCATAATGAACCCCACACTGATATTCTTCTCATTGTACCATCTGAGTGTATATTGGGGAACTGTGATTCTAGATCTTTTTCTTTGTGTCTCAGCATTACTTGTTTGAGATTAACAAAATAGTGATACTTTCTTAAATCTACTAAGCCAGAACATATGAGGATAAAACCATTTATAAATACTTTATATGATTCCGATGCATATCCAGGTTTAGGAAACGTGAGATTTTACTTGGTGTAGCCTTGGAGTAAATATCACTGAAATAGTTATCTTGAACCATTTCAGAGACTTCTGGAAGCAATGTCGAAGAAATGTTTTCAGGATACTCAAGGAGACCGATTAAATCCATAGCAAGGATTAGAGAAGTGACTGAGAAAGATAAACTTTTAGTATGTCATTGATCTCTAGTATCACTTGTTAATACATAGGAATATTCAGACAACACTAAATTAAATGTTATCTTTATTCTGTAATTTATTTAACCTGTTAAAATTTGTTCTTAATTCATCTGTGTTTGGAAACTTAAAAATTGAAGTACTGAGTAAAACTATGAGTCTTTTACAAAAAATGAATATTATGTTGAAATAAAAAATAAGAATTACAAAGTACTTAAAGAAAAATATATTCTCTATAATTTGGTAATTTAAAACTTTATAAAATGACTGTTTTAAGGATATCTTTGATATGATCATTGACATTATTTTTCCCCCGTAACATAAAAAACTAGTTAAGCATTACATTCAGTTTTAAAAATATATTATTTAGTGAAATGTATTTCTAAAACATCTGATGATATTTTGTTTTCAATTCATTTGAACAAATATAAGAAAGAAAAATCATTCTGTTAGGGTTCTTTGGAGAAGCCTAACAAGCCTAACAAGTCTTTGGAGAAGATAAATGTGTGCATTTATTTGTTTGTTGGTTTATTGATTATGACATACTGGTTTACACAGCTATGCAAGCTGAGAAGTCCCACAAGGTGGCTATCTGCAGTCTGGAGAACCAGGAAAGCTTGTGGTATAATTTAGCCAAAGCCCTAAGCCCAAAGGCCTGAGGGACTCGGGAGGCAGTGATGTAACTCCCAGTCCCAGGGCAGGAGAGGACAAGATGAGATGTCTTGGCTCAAGCTGTGAGTCAGGAAAAAGGGATGAATTGTTCCTTCCTCTGACTGTTGTTCTATCTCAGTTGCCAATAGGTTGGGTGATGCACACCTACCTTGGGAAGGGTGATCTGCTTTCCTGAGATTGTGCTAATCTTGTCTGGAAATATCCTCACAGATAGACCCAGAAATGTTTAATCTGAATACCCCAAGGCCAGTCAGGTTGACATATAAAACTAACCATCACAGCCATACTTGTGAAAAACCTCTTTAAAACATTTTATTCTTTGGGCACCTGGGTGGCTCAGTTGGTTAAGCACTGCCTTCGGGTCAGGTCACAATCCCAGAGTCTCAGAATTGAGTCCCACATCAGGCTCCCAGCTCCATGAGGAGTCTGCTTCTCCCTCTGACCTTCTCCCCTCTCATGCTCTCTCTCACTCTCTCTCTCAAATAAATAAATAAAATCTTTATTTTATAATAACTAAATAACTAGAGAATGGTGAATTTTCATAAGGATAAATCACTTCCATTTTAATAAAAACTTCAGTTGTAATTGACCAATATCATGATACAATATCAACATAATAGTAATGTTCATTGAAAGTCATGAGTTTATTTATTTATTTGTTTGTTTATTTATTTATTTCTAAATATTTAGTTATTTGTTTGAGAGAAAGCAAGTTGTGGGGAGGTACATAGGGAGAGAAACTTCAAGCAGACTCCCCATTCACCAGGAAGCCTGAGACAGGACTTGATCTCACGACCCATGAGATCATGACCTGAGCTGAAACCAAGAGTCAGATGCTCAACCAACTGAGCCACCCAGGCTCACTGAAAGTCATGACTTTATAACACAATCCAATAGTATAAATATTATTGCTATTATAGTTGACCAGTTGCTGTCTAAAAGGGGGGGCTACAGTTTAGTTAACTATATTTTCTATATTGAAACAACAACAACAAAACTAAAATCTACTGGCTGAGCAAAATGAGTGTTTTTGCTCCTGTAAAAGTGAGGGTTGGTGTTCATAGTCAGGAAGCAGCTTTTTCCAGGTGATGATTCAGGCACTGGAGCTCTTCCAATTTTGAGGTCCCAACATCCCACACGGTCTTCAGTCTTCCTCTGGCTGCTGGAGAAGGAACAGGCAGTATAGAACCACCCCAGTTGGTACTGGTGTACATTCATGAATAATATCTTACCACAAAGTCACACCTACTCTGTGTATATCTACAGAGTCTTCTGCAAACCTGTCTCTCCACTTCAACTCTTTCCTTTAAAAAAGAGAGCCTAAATGCCTATGGAATCTGGTCTCTCTGTTGCTGCTTGACCTATCTGGTTCATCAATGTTAAATCAGAACATTTGTCATAAAGCATACCTTTCATGCTGTAGTTAGCATAATGCACTTTGTCAATATGAGTAATTGCCCTCCTGAGAAAGATTTACAAATATATTGCTTAGGAAGAAATAAGCTTAATTAAAAACAATAAAAAAAATGAAAATCCTTCAATAAAAATTCTAATCTAAAATGTGACTAGGGGGGCGCCTGAGTGGCTCAGTGGGTTAAGCCGCTGCCTTCGGCTCAGGTCATGATCTCAGGGTCCTGGGATCGAGTCCCACATCGGGCTCTCTGCTTAGCAGGGAGCCTGCTTCCTCCTCTCTCTCTCTCTCTGCCTACCTCTCTGCCTACTTGTGATCTCTCTCTGTCAAATAAATAAAATCTTTAAAAAAAAATAAAATGTGACTAGGGATTATGTTTCATTTTACTTTTGGGGAGGTAAGGTTGTTTTGTTTCATTCTTTTTTTCTTGGTTCTACACCAAATGTTTATACACACACACACACACACACACACACACACATATGTATATAATATTACATATATATTGATCCATTATATACCCATATATTATATATATTATAATATATTATTTTATATATCCATTATAAATATTGCATTTATATTAAGGAATTCTTTAGGAATAATAATGATGTATTTTATGTAGAGAATTAGCAAATTTCACCATAAATAATAATTAAAATAGTGCATGAGTAATTAGTTTACTACAGTTTTACTGTGTGTTGGGCATATGACTGAGAAAATGATTCGTGTTGTTTCATGGCCATTTATAGGCATACTAGTAATAGTCTAGCAAGTATTTTTCAAACAGAAACTTTTAACATCTTCTGGCAATGTGATATTTACATTCACAAGAAGTTTGGTAATGGGTTCCTACATGCCATAGGTTAGGTATCCCTCTTTTGAAATCAGCTCCCACAATAAGAATGCCAAGAGACTGACATGAAAGTAGGGAAATTATATTTTGCTTCCATTTTCCTCTTTTAGTTGCAAAATAGTTAAGGGAAAAGGCAATGAATTATGGGAATACCTATGGTTGTTCTATAATTGTGGCAAAGCGATCCCTAGGTCTTGAGAGCTCTTAGAAATTTTAAATACATCAGTGGGATTTCCATCACCTGTATGGAGCAGGAAAGTTCATTTGCTATTTTGTCTAACCTAAATGGGTTTGTTTTTTCTCCACATACCTAAATAAACCCAGCATAAAGATGGTCATTCTTATTCTTACATTCAGGTAAGCTTTTCCTTTATCTGGGCACCAAAGGGATATGTAAAAGAATGTTAAGAATAATTTTTTAGAAGATAAAATCAAAATGGACAAAAGACCTCATTTCAAGCTTTACTACAAAGCTGTGATCACCAAGACAGCATGGTACTGGCATAAAAACAGAAACATAGACCAGTGGAACAGAGTAAAGAGCCCAGATATGGACTCTCAAATCTATGGTCAAATAATCTTTGACAAAACAGGAAAAAATATACAGTGGAAAAAAGACAGTTTCTTCAATAAATGGTGTTGGGAAAACTGGGCAGCTATATGTACAAGAATGAAACTCGACCATTCTCTTATACTGTACACAAAGATAAACTCAAAATGGATAAAAGACCTCAACGTGACAGGAATCCATCAGAATCCTAGAGGAGAACATAGGCAGTAATCTTTTCGATATCAGCCACAGCAACTTCTTTCAAGATATGTCTCCAAAGGCAAAGGAAACAAAAATGAAGATAAACTTTTGGGACTTCATCAAGATCAAAAGCTTCTGCACAGCAAAGGAAACAGTCAAGAAAACAAAGAGGCAACCCACGGAATGGGAGAAGATATTTGCAAATGACAGTACACACAAAAGGTTGATATCCAGGATCTATAATGAACTCCTCAAACTCAACACACACAAAACGGAAAATCATATCAAAAATGGGCAGAAGATATAAACAGACACTTCTCCAATGAGGACATACAAATGGCTATCAGACACATGAAAAAACGTTCATCATCACAGGCCATCAGGGAGATTCAAATTAAAACCACATAGAGATATCACCTTACACCAGTTAGAATGGCCAAAATTAGCAAGACAGGAAATAACATGTGTTGGAGGGGATGTGGAGAAAGGGGAACCCTCTTCCACTGTTGGTGGGAATGCAAGTTGGTGCAGCCACTTTGGAGAACAGTGTGGAGATTCCTCAAGAAATTAAAAATAGAACTTCCCTATGACCCTGCAATTGCACTACTGGGCATTTACCCGAAAGATACAGATGTAGTGAAAAGAAGGGCTATCTGTACCCCAATGTTTATAGCAGCAATGGCCACGGTCGCCAAACTGCGGAAAGAACCAAGATGCCCTTCAACGGGCGAATGGATAAGGAAGATGTGGTCCATATACACTATGGAGTATTATGCCTCCATAAGAAAGTATGAATACCCAACTTTTGTAGCAACATGGATGGGACTGAAAGAGATTATGCTGAGTGAAATAAGTCAAGCATAGAGAGTCAATTATGGTTTCACTTATTTGTGGAGCATAACAAATAGCATGGAGGACAAGGGGAGATGGAGAGGAGAAGGGAGTTGAGGGAAATTAGAAGGGGAGGGGAACCATAAGAGACTATGGACTCTGAAAAACAATCTGAGGGTTTTGAAGGGGTGGGGGGTTGGAGGATGGCGGCACCAGGTGGTGGGTATTAGAGAGGGTAAGGATTGGATGAAGCACTGTTTGGGGGCACTAGGTGGTGGGTATTAGAGAGGGCACGGATTGCATGGAGCACTGGGTGTATTGCAAAAACAATGAGTACTGCTACGCTGAAAAGGAACAAAAAATTTAAAAATTAAAAAAAATTTTAAAAATTTGAAAGAATTTTAAAAAATTAAAAAAAAAAAAGCTGGGGAGGAGTCAAGATGGCGGAGAAGTCGCAGGCTGAGACTACTTCAGCTAGCCGGAGATCAGCTAGATAGCTTATCTAAAGATTGCAAACACATGCAAATCCATCGGCAGATTGAAGAGAAGAAGAACAGCAATTCTGGAAACAGAAAAACAACCACTTTGTGAAAGATAGGATTGGCGGAGACGTGAATCCAAAGTGATGGGAAGATAGACCCCGGGGGAGGGGCCGGCTCCTGGCAAGTGGCGGAGCAACAGAGCACAAAATCAGGACTTTTAAAGTCTGTTCCACTGAGGGACATTGCTCCAGAGGCTAAACCGGGGCGAAGCCCACACGGGGTCAGCGTGGCCTCAAGTCCCTCAAGTCCCGCAGGGTCACAGAAGAATCGGGGGTGTCTGAGTGTCGCAGAGCCTGCGGGCATTGGAACAGGAAAGCCGGCTACAGGAGGGGACAGTAGACAGTGGACAGTAATCTCACAGCTCTGTGTTACCTTGAACCGGTCGCAGGCTCGGTGAGCTCGGAGCGTGGCCAGAGGTCAGGCAGAATGAAGTAACTGGGCGCTGTTCTCTGAGGGCGCACTGAGGAGTGGGGCCCCAGGCTCTCAGCTCCTACAGGCTGGAGACCAGGAGGCCGCCATTTGTATTCCTGTCCTCCAGAACTCTTGGGAAGCTCTCAGGGAACAAAAGCTCCTGAAAGCAAACCTAAGGGGATTACTCAGCACGGCCCCTGGTAAGGGCGGTGCAATTCAGCCTGGAGCAAAGACACTTGAGAATCACTACACCAGGCCATTCCCCCAGAAGATCAACAAGAAATCCCACTGAGACCAAGTTGACCTGCCAAAGAGTGAGGTTTCAATACAAAGGAGAGCAGCAGAATTCCAGAGGAGGAGAACGCAAAGCACGGAACTCATGGCTTTCTCCCTGTGATTTTTTTTAGTCTTGCAGTTCATTTAATTTTTTTCTTTTTCATTTTTTGGTTTTTTTCTCGCCTTCTGGTAAAATTTTTTTTTTCCTTTTACCCTTTTCTTTTTTAACGTTTTTTAACTAGTTTATCTTATAAAATATTTTTTCTTTTTTATATTTTTCATTTTCTTTTTTCTTAATTCTTTTCTTTTCTTTTTTTTCTTTCTTTCTTCCTTTTTGAACCTCTTTTTATCCCCTTTCTCCCCCCTCACGATATGGGATCTCTTCTGATTTGGTTAAAGCATATTTTCCTGGGGTTGTTGCCACCCTTTTAGTATTTTACTTGCTCCTTCATATACTCCTATCTGGACAAAATGACAAGATGGAAAAATTCACCACACAAAAAAAGAACAAGAGGCAGTACTGAAGGCTAGGGACCTAATCAATACAGACATTGGTAATATGTCAGATCTAGAGTTCAGAATGACAATTCTCAAGGTTCTAGCCGGGCTCGAAAAAGGCATGGAAGATATTAGAGAAAACCTCTCGGGAGATATAAAAGCCCTTTCTAGAGATATAAAAGAACTAAAATCTAACCAAGTTGAAATAAAAAAAGCTATTAATGAGGTGCAATCAAAATTGGAGGCTCTCACTGCTAGGATAAATGAGGCAGAAGAAAGAATTAGTGATATAGAAGACCAAAGGACAGAGAATAAAGAAGCTGAGCAAAAGAGGGACAAACAGCTACTGGACCACGAGGGGAGAATTCGAGAGATAAGTGACACCATAAGACGAAACAACATTAGAATAATTGGGATTCCAGAAGAAGAAGAAAGAGAGAGGGGAGCAGAAGGTATACTGGAGAGAATTATTGGGGAGAATTTCCCCAATATGGCAAAGGGAACGAGCATCAAAATTCAGGAGGTTCAGAGAACGCCCCTCAAAATCAATAAGAATAGGCCCACACCCCGTCACCTAATAGTAAAATTCACAAGTCTCAGTGACAAAGAGAAAATCCTGAAAGCAGCCCAGGAAAAGAAGTCTGTAACATACAATGGTAAAAATATTAGATTGGCAGCTGACTTATCCACAGAGACCTGGCAGGCCAGAAAGAGCTGGCATGATATTTTCAGAGCACTAAACGAGAAAAACATGCAGCCAAGAATACTATATCCAGCTAGGCTATCATTGAAAATAGAAGGAGAGATTAAAAGTTTCCAGGACAAACAACAACTGAAAGAATTTGCAAACACCAAACCAGCTCTACAGGAAATATTGAAAGGGGTCCTCTAAGCAAAGAGAGAGCCTACAAGTGGTAGATCAGAAAGGAACAGAGACCATATACAGTAACAGTCACCTTACAGGCAATACAATGGCACTAAATTCATATCTCTCAATAGTTACCCTGAATGTGAATGGGCTAAATGCCCCTGTCAAAAGACACAGGGTATCAGAATGGATAAAAAAACAAAACCCATCTATATGTTGCCTCCAAGAAACTCATTTTAAGCCCGAAGACACCTCCAGATTTAAACTGAGGGGGTGGAAAAGAATTTACCATGCTAATGGACATCAGAAGAAAGCAGGAGTGGCAATCCTTATATCAGATAAATGAGATTTTAAGCCAAAGACTATAATAAGAGATGAGGAAGGACACTATATCATACTCAAAGGGTCTGTCCAACAAGAAGATTTAACAATTTTAAATATCTATGCCCCCAACGTGGGAGCAGCCAACTATATAAACCAATTAATAACCAAATCAAAGAAACACATCAACAATAATACAATAATAGTAGGGGACTTTAACACTCCCCTTACTGAAATGGACAGATCATCCAAGCAAAAGATCAGCAAGGAAATAAAGGCCTTAAACGACACACTGGACCAGATGGACATCACAGATATATTCAGAACATTTCCTCCCAAAGCAACAGAATACACATTCTTCTCTAGTGCACATGGAACATTCTCCAGAATAGATCACATCCTTGGTCCTAAATCAGGACTCAACCGGTATCAAAAGATTGGGATCATTCCCAGCATATTTTCAGACCACAATGCTCTAAAGCTAGAACTCAACCACAAAAGGAAGTTTGGAAAGAACCCAAATACATGGAGACTAAACAGCATCCTCCTAAAGAATGAATGGGTCAACCGGGAAATTAAAGAATTGAAAAAAATCATGGAAACAAATGATAATGAAAATACAATGGTTCAAAATCTGTGGGACACAACAAAGGCAGTCCTGAGAGGAAAATATATACCGGTACAAGCCTTTCTCAAGAAACAAGAAAGGTCTCAGGTACACAACCAAACCCTACACCTAAAGGAGTTGGAGAAAGAACAAGAAAGAAACCCTAGGCTAAGCAGGAGAAGAGAAATCATAAAGATCAGAGCAGAAATCAATGAAATAGAAACAGAAAAAACAATAGAACAAATCAATGAAACTTGAAGCTGGTTCTTTGAAAGAATTAATAAAATTGATAACCCCTGGCCCAACTTATCAAAAAGAAAAGAGAAAGGACCCAAATAAATAAAATCATGAATGAAAGAGGAGAGATCACAACTAGCACCAAAGAAATACAAACTATTATAAGAACATACTATGAGTGACTCTACGCCAACAAATTTGACAATCTGGAAGAAATGGATGCATTCCTAGAAACATATAAACTACCACAACTGAACCAGGAAGAAACAGAAAGCCTGAACAGACCCATAACCAGTAAGGAGATTGAAACAGTCATTAAAAATCTCCAAACAAACAAAAGCCCAGGGCCAGACAGCTTCCTGGGGGAATTCTACCAAACATTTAAAGAAGAACTAATTTCTATTTTCCTGAAACTGTTCCAAAAAATAGAAATGGAAGGAAAACTTCCAAACTCATTTTATGAGGCCAGCATCACCTTTAACCCCAAACCAGACAAGGATCCCATCAAAAAAGAGAGCTATAGACCAATATCCTTGATGAACACAGATGCGAAAATTCTCAACAAAATACTAGCCAATAGGATTCAACAGTACATTAAAAGGATTATTCACCACGACCAAGTGGGATTTATTCCAGGGCTGCAAGGTTGGTTCAACATCTGCAAATCAGTCAATGTGATACAACACATCAATAAAAGAAAGAACAAGAACCATATGATACTCTCAATAGATGCTGAAAAAGCATTTGACAAAGTACAGCATCCCTTTCTGATCAAAACTCTTCAAAGTGTAGGGATAGAGGGCACATACCTCAATATCATCAATGCCATCTATGAAAAACCCACCGCAAATATCATTCTCAATGGAGAAAAACTGAAAGCTTTTCCGCTAAGGTCAGGAACACGGCAGGGATGTCCATTATCACCACTGCTATTCAACATAGTACTAGAGGTCCTAGCCTCAGCAATCAGACAACAAAAGGAAATTAAAGGCATCCAAATCGGCAAAGAAGTCAAATTATCACTCTTCGCAGATGATATGATACTATATGTGGAAAACCCAAAAGACTCCACTCTAAAACTGCTAGAACTTGTACAGGAATTTAGTAAAGTGTCAGGATATAAAATCAATGCACAGAAATCAGTTGCATTTCTTTACACCAACAACAAGACAGAAGAAAGAGAAATTAAGGAGTCCATCCCATTTACAATTGCACCCAAAGCCATAAGATACCTAGGAATAAACCTAACCAAAGAGGCACAGAATCTATACTCAGAAAACTACAAAGTACTCATGAAAGAAATTGAGGAAGACACAAAGAAATGGAAAAAATGTTCCATGCTCCTAGATTGGAAGAATAAACATTGTGAAAATGTCTATGCTACCTAAAGCAATCTACACATTTAATGCAATTCCTATCAAAGTACCATCCATCTTTTTCAAAGAAATGGAACAAATAATTCTAAAATTTATATGGAACCAGAAAAGACCTCGAATAGCCAAAGGGATATTGAAAAAGAAGGCCAACGTTGGTGGCATCACAATTCTGGACTTCAAGCTCTATTACAAAGCTGTAATCATCAAGACAGCATGGTACTGGCACAAAAACAGACACATAGATCAATGGAACAGAATAGAGAGCCCAGAAATAGACCCTCAACTCTATGGTCAACTAATCTTCGACAAAGCAGGAAAGAATGTCCAATGGAAAAAAGACAGCCTCTTCAATAAATGGTGCTGGGAAAATTGGACAGCCACATGCAGAAAAATGAAATTGGACCATTACCTTACACCACACACAAAAATAGACTCAAAATGGATGAAGGACCTCAATGGGAGAAAGGAATCCATCAAAATCCTTGAGGAGAACACAGGGAGCAACCTCTTCAACCTCAGCCACAGCAACTTCTTCCTAGGAACAACGCCAAAGGCAAGGGAAGCAAGGGCAAAAATGAACTATTGGGATTTCATCAAGATCAAAAGCTTTTGCACAGCAAAGGAAACAGTTAACAAAATCAAAAGACAACTGACAGAATGGGAGAAGATATTTGCAAACGACATATCAGATAAAGGACTAGTGTTCAGAATCTATAAAGAACTTAGCAAACTCAACACCCAAAGAACAAATAATCCAATCAAGAAATGGGCAGAGGACATGAACAGACATTTCTGCAAAGAAGACATCCAGATGGCCAACAGACACATGAAAAAGTGCTCCATATCACTGGGCATCAGGGAAATACAAATCAAAACCACAATGAGATATCACCTCACACCAGTCAGAATGGCTAAAATCAACAAGTCAGGAAATGACAGATGCTGGCGAGGATGTGGAGAAAGGGGAACCCTCCTGCACTGTTGGTGGGAATGCAAGCTGGTGCAGCCAGTCTGGAAAACAGCATGGAGGTTCCTCAAAATGTTGAAAATAGAACTGCCCTATGACCCAGCAATTGCACTACTGGGTATTTATCCTAAAGATACAAATGTAGTGATCCAAAGGGTAACGTGCACCCGAATGTTTATAGCAGCAATGTCCACAATAGCCAAACTATGGAAAGAACCTAGATGTCCATCAACAGATGAATGGATCAAGAAGAAGTGGTATATATACACAATGGAATACTATGCAGCCATCAAAAGAAATGAAATCTTGCCATTTGCGACAACATGGATGGAACTAGAGCGTATCATGCTTAGCGAAATAAGTCACGCAGAGAAAGACAACTATCATATGATCTCCCTGATATGAGGAAGTGGTGATGCAATATGGGGGCTTAAGTGGGTAGAAGAAGAATCAATGAAACAAGATGGAATTGGGAGGGAGACAAACCATAAGTGACTCTTAATCTCACAAAACAAACTGAGGGTTGCTGGGGGGAGGGGGTTTGGGAGTAGGGGGTGGGATTATGGAAATTGGGGAGGGTATGTGCTTTGGTGAGTGCTGTGAAGTGTGTAAACCTGGTGATTCACAGACCTGTAGCCCTGGGGATAAAAATATATGTTTATAAAAAAATAAAATATTAAAAAATAAAAAGCTGAAATCACAAGTATGAGGCTTATCGGACTGAGTCACCCAGGTGCCCCTAGGCTGTGTATATTAATAATGTGTGTGGCCCATACTTTTATTCATATTGTGATCTGTAGGATATATTTTATTGATGTTGCTCAAAATCTTCAACTACTGGTTGTATGGGAGTGTTTGGCATTTTTAGGCTACAGTTTGACATTAAATTTCAGACAAGTTTCTGTCACCTTAAATAAAGAAATATCCTTGTTAAAAAAAAATAAGAAGAATTTTATTAGGGTGCCTTGGTGGCTCAGTTGGTTAAACATCAGACTTCTTATTTTAGCTCAGGTCATGATCTCAGGGTCTGGTGGTGAAACCCTATGTCAGGCTTCCCTCTTTCTTACCCTCTGTGGGGGTCTGCTTCCCCTCCTTCTTTCCCTCTGCTCCTACCCCACCTGAGGGCAATCTCCCTCTTCCCCTCTTTCTTAAATTAAAAAAAAAAAATTTTTTTTAAAGAATATTTTTGTTAGTGCCTTCAACTAGGGATCATTTAGTTTAATTTCTTATAAGAAAGCTTGAATGAAACAAATATTATCATATTTTGTCAAGAAAAATTACTCTGATCATGATTTTTTTTAGTCACAAAACTATACACACATATATAGTACCTGAATTAACAACAGATACGATATCTGGGTGATATTCAAGTCACGTATTAGTTCAGAAAATTAAGAATACAAATGGAGCAAAATCTCTAGAATTATTTAGGAATAATAGTGATGCATTGTGTATAAAGAATCAACAAACTACACCATAAATAATGCTAATAATTAAAATTATGCATGACAGAATTGTGCTCCGTTTGTGTTGTAAATTTCCTATACTAATACGTGACGGGGGTGTCACTCAGATATCGTACCTGTTGCTATTTCAGGTACCATATGTGTGTATACGGTTTCATGAGTTTGGTCAGTTTGTCTCTTCAGGAGAAGCAACTTCTAGAGATGAAGAATGAATGAATCTTTCAATGAATGACCTCACATATAAAAAGAGGATGTATAAATAAATGATGTGGATAACAGAAAGGGAGTAGAATCAGATCATGGAGGACTGAGAAACTGAGAAAAGCTTTATACCAGTGCTTAGGTCTCCAGGTTTTGCACTTATTCTTTTTTTTTATTAATTTTTTATTTTTTATAAACATATATTTTTATCCCCAGGGGTACAGGTCTGTGAATCACCAGGTTTACACACTTCACAGCACTCACCAAAGCACATACCTTCCCCAATGTCCATAATCCCACCCCCTTCTCCCAAACCCCCTCCCCCCAGCAACCCTCCTTTTGAAGAATGGGAAGAATCTGCATATCTGAAAGGGCCAAGCAGAGGTAATGGCCCAAACCTGAAGATCAGAGGACCAACAGAAGAAAAGGTACAGAACTAATAATGTGCATGATAAATTGCCTATAGCATGGAAAATACTTTTTAAAAAACATGATAGTATGTGCTCAACCATATATGGGCTTAGAAGTGACTTGGGTGCTAGTTTGCAATCTCTGAGTCAGAAGTGGAATGCAGGCTGCAGTTTTGTTTGCTCTTTACATGTAAAATCTTAAAAAAAAACTTGATAAATCAGTAAAATATTTGTGTTTTTTTTTTAAAGATTTTATTTATTTATTTGAAAGACGGAGATCACAAGTAGGCAGAGAGGCAGGCAGAGAGAGAGAGAGGGAAGCAGGCTTCCTGCGGAGCAGGAGCCCGATGCGGGGCTCGATCCCAGGACCCTGAGATCATGACCCGAGCCAAAGGCAGCAGCCCAAACCACTGAGCCACCCAGGCGCCCCGATCAGTAAAATATTTGAATTGAGGGGCACCTGGGTGACTCTGTGGGTTAAAGCCTCTGTGTTTGGCTCAGGTCATGATCCCAAGGTCCCGAGATCCAGCCTCACATTGGGCTCTCTATTCTGTGGGGAGCCTTCTTCCTCCCCTCTCTCTGCCTGCCCCTCTGCCTACTTGTGATCTCTGTCTGTCAAATAAATAAATAAAATCTTAAAAAAAAAAGATTTGAATTGCATTGGGAAGGAAGTGCCTCGATTATAAATGATAATGATGGTGAATATTAGACATTGTTGGGAGACAGTATACATGACAACTTTGAGCACCAGTTAATTTTACTCAAGAAGGTAAGGGATAGATGAAATGACAGACTGGGATGAATTTTAGACAAAGAAAGTTAGAAGGAAAAAAGTCAGCTGGGGTTAAGCAGTAGAAATCAGAGGGTGGGTCTGGAATGACAGGAAAAAAGGTTACTGTTATTGGAAGAAGTATGATTCCTTGATTAGGTAGAATATGAGTGATAAAATCAGATTAAACTGATTTTTATTATAATTATGTTTAAAATTTAGAACTCATCAGTTTAGTTTATATGCACATACACATACATACACACTTATATAATTTACATTATAGATATACAATTCACATGATATAAATGATATAACTTTTGTTGATACTTAATCCCAAAAGAATCAATTTGCTTTGGAGAAATCAGAACTCTGTCCCTTTCCCCCTTACATAAAGACTAGAAAGTACTTACTGCTTTTTCTTCCTCAGGTTCATTCTGGTCTTATGGAATATACATTTTCAGTTTTATTTCAACAGAACATCTATGGATAGCTTACATTTCTATTTCTTTATCTTTGTCGACTTTTTTATTTCTCCAGTGGACATTTCTGCAGAATCCATTTTTACTTCTATGTGATCCCAGGAACTCTACTGGTCAAATTCAATAACGTCTTTGGTGTAATTTCAGGAGGAAATTCCAGAGAGCACTTCAGGTTTACCACTTTCTTGGAAGGTAAATATTAACACCCTCACCTCTTGCTCCCAATATAAGATTCTGGATAGGAGTGAGTTACTCATTTTCTGAAGAAGGATTAACTCTTTTAGACCTCTCCAGTCACTTAGTAAATTACCTCTTTTCTTGTCCAGAACAGAGATTTCAAGGACTCAGAGATTTCAAGGACTAAATGCTTCAAAAGTAGAAAAATACTAAGAAACCCATTATATAAGTGGTTCCCTTCAAATTTTATTTTAAAAAAGTGTTTCTTATATAAGGACATGTACATATAGATTTATGTATAAGTGTATGTATGCATTTGTATTTATACAAAAGGATATTGGGGCTTTTAGTTGTATATTTGTATTATTAGCTAAGCTACAGGTTTTCTGGCTATAATAGAAATCCAACAAAATAGTGGCTTACTCTAGATCAGGATTTCTCAACTTTGGCACTGTTGACATTTTAGACTATATAATTCTTGGAAATGAGAGCTTTCTTGTGTATTGTAGGATGTTTAGCCATATCACTGAGTTCTACCCACAGATGCCAGAAGTAACCACACTGTCCCAGTTAATGATAACCAAAAATGTCTCCTAAATGTCCTCTGGGGGTCAGGGGGGCCACGTTGGCCCCTACTGAGAATCACTGAGCTGGATATAAATATGTGACTCACCTGGAGAGCCTAAGTGGACACAATGGCTTTGTTCCGCATTAGGACCCCTTGTTTTCTCATCTCTGGGACCTGCCCTCATGATACAGGCCCACAGATCTTACTCAAGTATCCTGATTCTAGGAAAGCAAGGAAAACAGTGCTGGTAAACTTATTCTGTGTATAAAAAAAAAAAAGTCCCCAGCTGGGGGATATTGGCTCTGATTGGATTAATGGATTTCCATGTGGTAAACACTTTTCTCATGGCTGATATTAAACTACCAACAGTTTAATAACTGGCTTGCTAGAGTCTTGAATGTTTAACAGTCAACTTTTGTAAGGTGGTTTTGGTGGGAAGAAGCATACCACAGACAGAAAAAAGGGGAAGAGGAAGGAAAAGGTACAGCCTTCTGTTTAATAGTAAAGTGGAGGTTTCATTTCTGTTCATGACCATGTTCATCCTAGCTGCAAGGAGGCTGAAATGCCGTGTTTCTTCTGGTCAGCATACAGCTGCCAAAGAATCAGACAATCGATCTCTAAGAGACATAGAGAATATTTATTGGTGGGGGGGACTGCCCCTTCTATACTATTATAGCAAAAAATCAACCAGGAATCTCAGTGAATTTTATTTAAGAGGTTATTAGAAATCTCAGCAGATGAGATACATCACAGACCTGCCTACTCCAACAGTCAAAGTTTCCTCACACAGCTAATATCAGAGGTTGCTGGGTAAATGTTCTTGCAATTTCTTAAACTGAAGGTACACGTGTCTCTAAAATTCTAAACTTTTAGCTCAGTTTGTTTGAGTTTGAAGTTGGTTACCTATGTTCTCCAGGAATAAATATTGGAGGATTTTGGAATTAGAAGAAGCTTAATAATGATAATGATAGCAGTTTTAATAGATAACCTATATAATACCATGTGTCAGTCACTATCTAAATATTTTACATATTTTTATGTTAATTTAATCTTCACAACAACTCAACTAAGGCTGAAATGGGGTAAGTAGGACAATTCCAAGGCCATAAAAAGCCAGATCTAGCATAAAACTGTGTTAGCAGTTTTAGTGATAGAGTAGAAAGCTGGATTGGGGTCTTAAAGATTTTTAAAAATTTATTTATTTTGAGAGAGGTTGAGAGAGAGAGAGAGGTGGAGAGAGAGTGCACACATAGGGGAGGAATAGAGGGAGAGAATCTCAAACAGACTCCCACCTGAGCACAGAGCCAAATGTGGGGCTCAATCCAAGGACACTGAGGTCATGACCTGAGCTAAAACTAAGAATTGGATGCTTAACTGCCTGAGCCACCCAGGCACCCCTGGGTTTGAGTTTTAGACTTAGGATTGCTACTTGCTGGTTCTGGAAACTTGGTAGGTTTTTGTTTTGTTTTGTTTTTACAATTTCCTCATTTGTAAGATGGAGATAATAACCTTTCCTTTTTAGGATTGTTGTGAAGATGGAATGATTTATCAGGGAGTTGCTTTGGTGCTAATGACAGATCCAAAATAATAGTTGATTAAACAAGATGGACATTTGTTTCTCTATACTGCAAAAGTCCCAATACACAGTTCAGGCTTGGGTTGCAGCTCTCTGATCTTCAGAATCCAGGCTCCTACCCTGTTGCTTAACATTTATCAATATTTAGTACTCAGTAGTGCTCTAAGATGCCTATTCCCACATCCTAGCAGTGAGAGCTGGGCGAAAGGGAAATAATCAGTGTGTCCTTCCTTTAAGGACAAGACCTGGAAGCTGTGCACATCATTCCACTCATGCCCCCTTGTCTGGCAATTAGACTTATTTTCATACTTTTTTTTTTTATTTTGGTGGGTGCAAGGCAAGATTTATTAAAGGCACTCTCTGGTGATGTTTCAGGGCTCAGGAGAAAGGGAGCCAGGAAAGTTGCGTAGGGAGGAGGTGGACACCCTCAGGCGAGGTTCCTCGACTCCGGAAAGGGGAGTGGAGGAAGCTGCACTCTATTTTCACACTTTTGATGCAAGCGTCATCTTTAAATTGCAGCCATCAGCTAGGCAGTTATGGTCTAAACATTTTTAACTCAAAGCTTGGGAAGACGGCAGAGTAGGAGGACCCTGAGCTCACCCTGTGCCATGTTTATACCTAGGTATCATCAGCATCCAAATCAATAAACTGGAGCGTGATCCAAAGACTGGCAGAACAAACTCCACAATGAAACAGAGAGAAGTTGGATCTGAAAGATTAGGAAGGTCAGAAAGGGAGAGGGAGGCTGCCGGCAGGAACAAAGAAGCTGTGTAGACAGAGAGGTCTGAGAAATGAGCCCTGGCACTGGGGAACTCACACAGGGAAAACTAATCACCATAGCATTTGGCTTTAAAACCTAGAGGGGTTGATTACATGTGTGTGTAAAATCAGTGGGACTTAGAGCCTGAAGCTTTAAAAGTCAGCTGACTCAGTGCTTCGTGAGCTGGGAAGGCAAGGGATAGCTGGGGCACCACACTCAAAGAGACAACAGCCTGCATGAACAGGCAATAAAAACAGCAGTTACACACGGCCCAGGGCAAATGGGAGATAGATCTGTTCATACTGATTTCAGAGCACATTGGGGAACTTCTCTAAAAATGAGGGATCTGGCAAGGGCCATTTTCCTCCTTCATCCCAAAACATAAACACAGAGCTAGCTACAGGAGGCAAGGCTGCACAGACACTTGCTACCTAACCTGCAAGCAGTGCACCATACTCACAAGGTGTCCTGAGGCCTTGTCTACTCAAAGCCTCCTAGCCTCCACCCAGAGCTCAGGCTAAACTCTGTTAAAGTTGTGTGCACACCTCACATGGCTATTGGGTGCACCTGCTGCCACACCCCATGCCTAGCCTTGTGCCCCCAACCACTGTCATTTGCTTCCCCCAGCCTCATGCCTCTGACTGCCCTAACATGCAGCCTCCAGCCATCAAGGGCTTTGGGGGATCTGGCATAGGACTAGTGGCCCAACACAAATTTGATAACACAGGTGCTCCACTCCCAAGTTCCCCAGAAGACACAACGGCTCAGAACTGGCCTGTGTCCCACTAACACCACAGAGAACAAGCACAGCCCACAGCAGGCAGAGTCAGGAAAGACAACCCACTGAAAGGACAACTGACCCAGACACAACAGTAGAGTGTAAGCATCACACACAGGGTCCCCTCCTGAAGTGCCAGGCTCTGGGGAACAGGGCACCGCAGGGCACTCCAGGACCTACTCTTCATAAAGCCACTACTTGCAAGAGCAGAAGCCATAGCTGACTTTCTTCACACATAGAAACAGACACAGAGAGGCAGATAAAATGAGAAGACAGAGAAAATTTATTCCAAATGAAAGAACAGGACAAGGCCATGGCTAGAGGTTGAAGCAAAACAGACATAAGTACATACCTGATAGAGAATTTAAAGCAAGGATCATGAGGATATTCACTGGACTTGAGAAAGAGTAGAACACAAAAGTGAGACCCTTAACACAGAGATGAAGCATAATGCAGCAGAAATAAAGTTCTCAATAAAATGAGAAACACGTGATGGGATGAATAGCAGGTTGGAAGAAGAAGAGGAATGAGTTAGTGACCTAGATGACAGGGTAATGGAAAGTAGTCAAAGTGAACAAAAGAGAGAAAGAAGAATTACACAGAGTGCGAATAGACTTACAGAACTCAGTGGCTTCAAACATAATAGCATTTGTATTATAGGATTTCCAGAAGAAGAGAGAAAAATGGGCAGGAAATTTATATGAAGAAAATATAGCTGAAAACTTCCCCAATCTGGGGAAGGAAACGGATATCCAGACCCAGGAGGTACAGAGAACCCCTATCAAAATCAACAAAAACAGGTCCATACCAGAACATAGCATAATTGAGTTGGCAAAATAGAGTGATAAAGAAAACATTTTAAAAGCATCAAGACAAAAGAAGTCAGTAACTAACAAGGGATAACCCATAAGGTTAGCAGGAGATTTTTCATAGAAACCTTACAAGCCAAAATAGAGTGGTGTGATATATCCAAAATGCTAATCGGGAAGAATGTGCAGCTGAAAATACTCTATCCAGCAGGACTACCATTCAAAAAAAGGAGAGATAAAGAGCTTTCCAGACAAACAAAAACTAAGGAGTTTATGACCAGTAAACCAGGCCTTCAAGAGATACTAAAGGGGACTCGTTGAATGGGAAGGAGAGACCCAAAGTGACGGTATAGAACTCAAGAACACAAACACAGAAAAAATAAATACTTCTCTTAAAAATATCAGTCAAGAAACTCACTAAGAGGGCATAAAATATAATAAAAGATGCCTAAAGTACAAGGAGGAGAAAAGAACTGAGCTCAAACTTCACTGATCAACGTTTATTGACTGCTATATTCAAAGAGATTATATACAAACCTAATGATAACCATGTATCCCAAATCACTAAAGAATATGCAAAGAATAAAGAGAAAGAAAGCCAAATACATCACTAAAGGAAACCAAATCAGCAAAACATGGAAGACAAGAAAGGATCAGAGAAAATATTCAGAAACAACAACAAAACAAGTAATAAAATGGCACTACTGAATATACATCTATCAATCATTACTTTGAATGTCACTAGGGGATGGGGACTAAGGAGGGCACTTGTTATGATGGACACGAGGTGATGTATGGAAGTGTTGGATCACCAGATTGTACACCTGAAATTAATAAGACTGTAAGTTAACTAACTGGAATGAAAATAAAAACTTGAAAAATGTTTATCTTTATTACTAATAGTATGTAAGAAAGCTATTGTGGCTGTATGGGATGACTAGAGTCTCTGCCCCAGATGGGATAACATAGGCTAAGCGCTTGGTACATGTGCAGTAATAATACACAGTAATATTAACATCCTCTTTTTTATTGACTTAGGGTCTCTTATCTCCCAGAGATAATGTTATTTCAGATTTCCGTTGTAAAGGTAATGGTTTGGAATTGTGTTATCCGAACACTTTAGGAAGTACTATTTGTCTCTGAATCAAGCTTGTGAAATAGATCTTGAACCACATGCTAAGAGGAAATGTTATTGTCCTTATAAAATGATTTTTTTTGCTCATATATTCCCTTGCAGAGAAATAATAATAATTAATGACATTTTGGAAACTTATTGGGATGTTATACACACTTCAAGCTTTATGGCAGTTCCAGGTGACATATTTGCTTTTGCAGAATACTGAAATCCTCAATGCGGCTGGTGGCTGTAAGATTGTTTTAATTATTCTTTTCAAACAGTGAGTTCTGGAGTTAGCAAAAGACCTGATCAGTAGAACATTGTCAGTTTGGTTGAGGGGCCTGGGAACTTATCCAAGAAGACCTTTTATATCCCACAATTCTAACTTTAATTAGTGAGAAGAGAAGAGGGCAATCATGGGCACTGGAATGGAGTGGGCCTTGGAAAAATTGTGTCACAAGCAAGCTTGCCTTCAACATTTGCCCACATTCCTTTTTAAGTTTCCTTCTTCCCTCCCATGGCAGTGCCCAGCCCATTAGGCTCCTGCCAGGTGTATCTCATTTTACTATCTTGTTAAAAGAGCTGAATACTGACTATTACTCTCACTTTGCAGGTGAAGCAAACTTTTATCTCAAAGACACGACGCCCAAAAGCCTGAGTAAAGGGTTCCAGAGGTATTTGGAAAGATTTTCTTTGTACCCATAAACTCACACCATGTTGGCGGCGACTCCGCACATACAGAAGTTGCACCTGGTTAGATTTGCTGGAAGTTAAGCCTTTCTAATTTGGGGGCAAAATTAGCATGTTATTATACAGATAAGTAACTATGCAAGGGTCATTTAGCCTGCTTACTGAGACTATCAAAATATTACATAAAGTTTGGAGTGGATCCTGGATTATAATTTTTTTAAAGATTTTATTTATTTTTTTGACAGACAGAAATCACAAGTAGAGGGAGAGGCAGGCAGAGAGAGAGGAGGAAGCAGGCTCCCTGCTGAGCAGAGAACCCGATGTGGGCCTCCAACCCAGGACCCTGAGATCATGACGTGAGCCGAAGGCAGAGGCTTTAACCCACTAAGCCACCCAGGCGCCCCTGGATTATAATTGTTAATACTGTTATTCTTGATAAGAGCAGAAAGAGGAGTAGCTATTCCTCTTTGAGAGTTTTCTATTTCTGCCTCTGATCATACCACATGGAGATGTTCAAAGTGGCCTGCCTAGAGAAATGACAGAAGTCACAAAAGATATTAAGTATCCTCCTCTGCTTCCTATAGGACTTCTGCTCTCTGTAAGTGAGGTCAGGGGTGATTTCTCTGTCCTCAACACTTGAAGCAATGGCTGGAGAACTAACAGCTGATTGCAGATTCCATTTTTGGGGTAGTTTTGGAATCCCTCAGCTGCATCTTAGGCCACACAACTCATGTTTAATTTTGTGCTTTAAATTCCACGTTTTTTATTTAAAAATCTGCTTTAGAAACTAAAAGTGCTGCTGAATATTAAAAAACCATAAAATCCTCCATGTTTATCTTGTATGTAACTCTCTCTCTCTCTACATGTCTTTTTTTCTAAAAGGTCTTATTCATTTATTTTAGAGAAAGGGTGAGAGAAAGAGCAGTGGGAGGAGCAGAGGGAGAAGAAGATAATCTTCAGCAGACTCCATGGCACTGAGAGCAGAGCCCCATGTGGGCCTCAGTACCAGGACCCTGAGATCATGACCTGAGCCAAAACCAAGAGTTGCATACTTAAACCAACTGAGCCATCCAGGTGCCCCTCTCTACATGTCTTTTTATCCCACTGTTTAGCTTTGGAAGCCCAATTATTGATCCAGGGCAAGAAATAATAGAGAAGATGTGTCAATAAAAGATACGCTCAAGATGTTTTGAAGTTGGCAAGTGTGACTATAAGAAGAAAAAGAAATCCTCTAACAGTGAATTCTAGACCTTTGTTACATTAAATGGGCCAGCAGATGTGGCTCTGTAACTTATAAGATTTAAAAAGAAGACAGGGTGCCTGGGTGGCTCAGTCATTAGGCATCTGCCTTTGGCTCAGGCACTGATCCCACGGTCCTGGGATCAAGGCCCGCATTGGGCTCCCTGCTTGGTAGGAAGGCTGTTTCTCCCTCTCCCAGCCCCCTCCTTGTGTTCTCTCTCTCATCGTCTCTCTCTGTCAAATAAATAAATAAAATCTTTTAAAAAGAAGCTAAAATTCACAGTCAAAATTTAAAAAGAAACAGAAAAGGGTGAAATTCATTATTTGTAGCAAGAGGTCCTAATTAGAATTCAGTTCCTAAAATCAACCAATGAACTAAATGAACATAACATTCTGTTGATGGTAGAAGTTACAGCAAATTCTGACTTCAAATGTGCCTGCAAATGATTTTTATCTACCAAGAAAGAAAAACTTGAATTCAGACTGTGCTTGTGTTTTTATGAACAACAGATTATTTACTCAAATATTAATAATTCACTCCATGATTCTTAAGAAAAATTGTAAAGTGATTAAAATGCAGACGTGTAAGATTAAAAACCTGCATGTTTACTTGGTAATGTGAACTCCTTCCATTTTTAGCTAGGGTGCCATTCTTGTAGATTTTAATTCTTTGGGAAATATTGCTTTTCTCAAAGATTTAGCCTGGGTGTATGGGACCCACAATGTGGAGATGTGTGTGTAAGCAGTCACCTTAGGGAAACGAGGCTATACACAGGCAGGAAATTCACCTCACACTGGAGGAAATTCGCTCATAATCTCCTGGGTAAACAGCTTGGGATTATGTTTGAGAGAGTTCCCTGCAACAAAAAATTATCTGGCCTAAAAATGTCTATAGTGCCATGACACCCTGTTATAGATGAAGAAATTCTGCCTAGACAGGCTAAGAAATGTGTCCAAGGACCCACAGCCAGCAGGTGACTGCATAGCACTTGGCACCTAGAGGGCTCTGAACCAAGAGCCTTCTGCATTCAGTCTGGAGTGAAGGCTCCAGGGTACCTGATTCATGACAACGCACATAAATTTGCTTTTTTCCCCCTTTAAACTAAGCACTCTTAATTTTTCCCTACTAAAATTGAGTTCAGCTGTCATAAAGAGTATGAAGAGCTTTGCTTATTTTTCCCCCAGTATAATTTCATTTAAGCATTGAAATTGGGCTCATTTTTATTCTATTTTTGGCCCAGGATTGAGGTGCCTTAGGTGATTCTTAGATTAGCTCCGTCTAATTAAGGGTTGGTGCATTGTGTTCTAGACTGTCTTCCATCATTGTGGCATGCTAGTGTTGTATCCTAGGTGTCTAGCAGTGTCCCTTGTCATCTTTCTCCTATTAACTCCTCCCCCCACCCGATTTTATTTCAGTGATTTGTAATGGTCCACAAATAATGCTTTTTAAATGACCAAAATAGCCTAGAGAGGTACAGGATGTATTTGAGAAGGCAAAATTTAGGTCTGATTACATATTGGACAAATAAGTAACAAAAAGGTATACAGCATGATACCCAGTGAGAAAGAATAAATAAGCAAATATGAATAACACCTTTTGTATTAATAATATGTAGCCATATTCCAATTAGCAATTTTACTTCTATACATTTTTCACCTGAGAAAGGATTTGATATGATTTATAAAACACTCACTTTACAGAATTTGTAAATCTGGAAAATTAATGTTAAGTTTCTTAAGATGTATTTCATTAGATTTATGATCTTTTTGGCTTTGCATTTCTCAGAATCTCATGTTTGGAATACCCCCAATCCTCTTAACATGTTTACCTGCTGCTAATGAAACGTCCCTCACATTTTTCCCCCATCAGGGTACACCTTCTAAAATTTAAATTTGATCATATCATTATTCTGCTTAAAATTCTTCAACTGTTTCCATAAACTTTCTAAGCACCTGTTGAAATATGTGAAGACCTCCACCCACCCAACAAAACCCCTTCCTTCCAGGCTGCCCTAATGTAGGCCAAATGTAGTTTCTTGTACAAGCCAGGCTATTCAGTGCCTGGCTCCATTTGCATTTCGAGTAGGCTCACTGCAGACTGTGTACCCAACAAACTCACTTATTTTTTAAAATGCAAATAATCCCCTTCTGTAAAATGTCCCATAATAAGCCATACATTCCTCTATTACAATATTGAACTATATTGTATTTTAATTAATCTGTTTACCCATCTGACTTGTCCACTAAATGTTGAACTCCTCCTCGGCAAGTCCTTCCTGATCATGTTTGAACACTCTGCATTTTACATTCTGGTATATAGTAGATCCTCAATGAATATTTTTAGAGGAAGAGAGTGAGTAAGTAAATGATGAATATATCAAATTACACTAGAGTCCAATTTAATCAGTCAATTTCAAGAGCTCTTCTTTATCTCTTAATCTTTTTTGTTAAAGCATTCTGTAAAGAGTTTTATCTCAAAGTTTGGTTATAGCATATTTAAAATGTAATAGAGGATATTATTATAGGCTAACCAGACAATTGCCCATACTCATTATTGCGAAGATTGAAGGACTATTTTGATAAGCAAATAGAATATAGAACTGCATTCAAAATAAACTCAAATAGCATGACTTGAAGTGCTGTTATCGCAAAATTTCATTAGACTGCAAACATATTTCCAGTATTCATAAATCCAGTGATGAATTACTGCTAGAGCAATATTTTCAAATCCCACTTCTAAAGAAGTATTTTATCAGCTAGAAGGAGGCTAGTTTCTGCTGAATGATTTCATATTTTATGTGTATATTTAGAGGACTAAATTGAGCTGAGCTTTAGTCATGCTTACTTTAAAGAGAAAAAAAAACAATAATTTTCTTCCAGAAAGGTCCTTCTGGTCATTATCTTTTCCATGTAATTAGTAACCTGTGAGAGTCCTGTTATTTAGTTAGTATTCATCATAATTTCCTGCCCTGAAAAAAAAACTCATACATTAAGTTCCCAATTTTGCACAATGTTTGCTGTATAATGTTCACCAAAAAAATGAGGAAGAAAATTACCTTATGAGGAACAGCTGTACTGTGAGTGTTTTTTTTTTTTGTTTGTTTTGACAACAGAAAATGTTACAGAAGTGGAGGCAGTAAGAAATTGGGTAGCCACGAAAAGACAGATAATATTTCATCAAACTAATTTTTTTTTCTAATTTGATAAAGAGAGAGAGTGAGGGAGAGAGCCTAAGCAGGGTCGGGGGTGGGGAGAGGGGCAAAGGGAGGAGCAGACTCCCTGCTGATCAGGAAGCCCATCACAAAGCTCCATCCTAGGACCCTGGGATCACGACCCAAGCAGAAGGCAGACACTTCAAACCAAATTCTGATGGAACAAGTCAAATTACAGTATGCTGGATATTGTGTGACTTTCCAGTTATCAGAACTTCACACATTCAGGGGGCACCAGAAATGGGAGCATCTCAGTATTACTCTCCACTTTAGCAGTGATTTGTGACTTTGTTTGTAAAATGAGAAGAAATGGTTGCTTGCCCTGTAGTGTCAAGGCAGCTTAAAGGAACTATGTAAGCTTCTTCTGACAAGTATAAAGCCAACCCTCTTTTACCCAGAGTGAATTCAGAAGTAGTAGTAGGCTGAGGAACCGCTAAAAACATGGGCCAAAACAGAAATAAACCAATACTATGGCAAACTCCTAAGGGGGAGCCAAGCTCTAGGGGAAATAAATAAGTACTTTACCTTGACATCAGATGATTTTAAAACAAGCTGATTTCAAAACATAGTTTTGAGGATTATCATCTAGTATTGTCAAATGCATTTTTAAACTTTATGTCAAAGATCTAATATCCCATTGAAAAGAAAGCTTATGCATAGGTTATTTGAAATAATGTTCTGAGGAACGCTATTCTAACAGGAATCCACTAGAGGGCAGTATATAGCAAGCGTCATTCCCGATTGCCTGGAATATTGATTTGTTTCAGAGAATATAACCTGAATATCATATTACAGCTTAATTTTTTAAAATGACATACAGTTCTACTGTCTGTTTTAAAGTTTAAAAAGATTTTCCACATTAGGTGCCGGGATAAGTCTGCGTATTTCCATTTGTTGTGAAGAATGATGGGGCTGATTAGATGTTGAAAGCATTTCTGTCTTCCTGACAAATCAAAGAGTGAAGAATTCGTTTCTGTACTTAGTTGAGCAGTGATGCATTTCAATCTGGCTAGACTTTAATTTATACTCTCTACCTTAGGAAAGAAACCAGGTTTCCAGAGACAGCTGTCATTAATTGCAGTTAGGTCACACTGGCTCACACGCCTTGACCCCAGAACATGGAGTGCAGTGGTCTTGATCCTATCAGCTGCCTGTGTAGCACACGCTTCCTTGAAGAAATGTATTTAATTTGATTTCTGAGAGTAAATGACACATCTGTGAGACAGAGTTTAGAATTCAAATTGCTCATTTAACTGTAAGGAAATACTACAGTTGATGAAAACTAGGCATCTTTTGCTTATAATAATACCTGCCTCCTCACCTATAGTTTCTTCCTTCCTCCCAAAATCCACCCATTCACGATCTTCCATTAACTTACTCAATATTTATTATTCTTTTACAATGTATGTGCCATGTAAGCCCTGAGGTTAAAGGTGAGCATGAAATTTCAGTTCATTAGAACGGATAAACTTTTCTCAGAATATTAGGACATGATGAGCCTTAGATGTTCCTCAAATAAGAATAGCAGATGTATGTATAGCCATCTGAACCAGGCAATTGTTCTGAGCTCCTTTCATAATATCTTTGGGAGGTAGGTTCCATCATTATCGTCACCATGACCATCTTCCTCCTCCTTCTCCTCCTCATCACTATCATTATCATCATCATCAACATTCCAATTACTATCACCTCCATGATCATCCCACTTCTCATCCCCATTTATGGATAGGTACATTGAGGCACAGGAAGATCAAGTCCCTTGCCCGTGGTCATACAGTATGAATGGCAGAGCCTAAATTTGAGACTTGCTCCAGACTCCATGCTCTAAACAGCTGATCAAGCTATACTTCTTCAGAGCAAGAGTTTCGGGTGAAGCAAAAATCAGCTTGGAAAACAGGTAATTTAAGGATGGTGTTTTGCATTGGTGAAAGAATGTACTAGACAATTAAGGAAATGTTTTATCTAGGCTATTGCAGTAGGGAGAATGTTCATTAATGAATGTCTCAAAGAAGAGGGAGAGAACTTAGTGGGCCAGACAGCCATAAGGAACTCGGACGCATGTCTGCTGTGACCCATGACCCAGGTCTGCTGTGGTGTTGAGTGCTTTGAGGTTTATATGAAGTCCTCGGGCTGCAGCTCACAGGGCTTCTTCATAATTTGAGGGAAAGGGCTAGCTGCCAGACAACCTAGAATCCTAGTAGGGATTTGGGAAGTAATCTAGACAGATTACATAAAATCAGAATAATCTTTTACAACCACTTCTTAGAGCGGGCCAATAATCCAAGAAAAATTTTCCATATTAACAAAAAAGACCAAATTCTGTCTTTGTACCAATACAACATTTATCAGAATTTTTTTTTTAAGATTTGTTCACTTATCATTTGAGAGAAAGAGTGAGAGTGCATGGAGGGAGAGGGAAAGAGAGAAAGAGAATCTCAAGCAGAATCCCCACTGAGCATGGAGCCCAGCACGGGGTTCCATCTCATCATCCTGAGATGATGACCTGAGCCAAAATCAAAAGTTAGATGCTTAACTGACTGAACCACTCAGGTTCAAAAAGTTTCATAACAGGTGTCCCTGTTATGAAACTTTTTGAAAAGTTTATAATTAATTCATTGTGGTAGGTGGGGAAATGGCCCCTCAAAGATGCCCACTTCCTAATTCCTAAAAACTGAATATGTTATGTTACAGGACAAGAGGGAATTAATTCCATTGCAGAAGGCATTAAGGTTACCAATCATCTGACCTTAAAGTAACAGGATTATCCCGAATTATCTGGTAGACCCCACATAATCACAATGGCTGTTTAATTAATGTAGAAGAGGGAGACAGAGGAGTCAGTGTTAGAATGATATAATGTGAGAAAGACCAACTGGTTATTGCTGGCTTTGAAGATGGAAGTGGGCTGTGAATCAAGGATTCTAGGAAACCTCCACAAGGGTGAAAAGGAAAGAAAATAGGTTCCCTCCTAGACCTTCCAGGAGGAATGAAGCCTGCTGTCTTGACTTTAGCCCAGTGAGACCCATTTTGGACTTTTCTGAACTGTTTTAAGCTACTTCATTGTGGTAATTTGTTATAGAAGCAAAAGGTAACTAACACACCCCTCAAACTTAGTCAGCTTTGACCATTACAAAAAGAAAAAAAAATAATAATTCCAGCACACTTTCTACAGCTATCTGTATTCATTTGGGTTTTATCCTATATTTTCCTCTTATTCTGGAAAGTCATTTTACCTTAAGGCAAAACTACTCTCCTCTCCTTAATATGAACACATCCCTTATAGTATAGCTTCTCAAAGTAGCAAAAATGAACATGTTAACGGACCCAAATACATACTCTCTCTATACCGTAGAAATAAGAGGCAAAATTATAAGCAAAATTATGCTTAGTAATTAATGTTTCAGTATTCTGTTTTACTTAGAAATGATCTAGGCATTTAGTAAATATTGATTGATTAACTCAATTTAATATCAATACAAGGGTTTAAGTTACCTAAAAATCTTAGAAATTGTCTTCAAGTTCACATATTACAAAACACTGACACTGTTTTTAATTAGGAGTCTGACTCCTAATTGATGTTTGACTACTCTAGGCAAGTTGATAGGAAAGACCAAGTGCTTCCTCCTTTGCTACTGGTGGGAAGTTCAAACCATGCCAAGTCCCTGCCAGCACGTAGGAAACTTCACTCCAGCCCCTTCCCCACACCGCCATAAAAGACCCATGCCAGTCTTCTTATTCTCTGTCAGGACCCTTTGGACCTGTTTGGCAGGCCTTCCCTGCTCTCTCCAGAAAGCCCCCTTATGTGAGTAATATTCCTACCTTCTTGGTGTTCCTGTAGCAACATCAGTCTCCAGTCTGAACCACATTTTGGGTGGATGTCCATCTTTTCTTTGCAAGAGTGTCTAAAACACTGTTGAAATAAAATTTGTCAAAATTATTATTCAATTTTGGTTAAGCATATTCATATTTTTCATAATCTTAAAGATTTAGTAGAAGTCATATCTTTTTTTTAAATTGTTAATATGTATATGTTTAGGAAATCCTTACCAAAATAGAAAAAAGACTCTATGCATATTATACTTAACTTTGATCTAATAGAAAATTGGTAGCTGCTTTTAATTAAATCAAAACATCTTATTTACCAAGGATTTACCTAAATTATGTGCACTTGAATTCTTTTTTTTTTTTTAAAGATTTTATTTATTTAGTTGACAGAGAGAAATCACAAGTAGACAGAGAGGCAGGCAGAGAGAGAGAGAGAGGGAAGCAGGCTCCCTGCTGAGCAGAGAGCCCGATGTGGGACTCGATCCCAGGACCCTGAGATCATGACCTGAGCCAAAGGCAGTGGCTTAACCCACTGAGCCACCCAGGCGCCCCTGTGCACTTGAATTCTTAAAACATTTCTGGGTTAATTTCTATAAGGATACCTCTGTTTTTGACTTAGAAAATATTTGAGGTTTAATTTCCTTAGTATCTGGAAATTTTAGAAATAGTCGGCTTACTTAAGTGATTTTTATCACTAAGTCAATCAGAGTACAGCTCCTATAAGAGATTTTATGATCTAATTTATTAATACCCTGAAGGGTAGGAAAATATTATACACTTGCACAATGAGATGTAAAGACCTTTCTGAGTTACAAATATATAAACATACAGACACAAATGGAGAGCTTATAACTTTATTGTAAAACATTCAGCCATGAGTCAAGCATAAACACAGAAACAAAATATCACTGGTCTAAATAGGGTTTTATTAGTAGTGGGTACAATTCTTAGCTGTTTTTAGCTCAAGACAGGGAAAAAGATAAACAGAAAAAACTAACACCAGATTGGTGATTGTCTTTCAGCCAAAAAAACAAGATCTCTATAAACCACTGATACATTTACAGAAATCACAAAAATGATCAGACCATGAAACCAGAAGAATCTGGCACCATATATAAAGCAAGTACTCAAAAGGTATCAAATCAAATCTTTATCATGCTATGAATGGACAGGAGTCCAGAACACAGGATTAGGAACTGAGCTCACTTTTGGGTCCCTGGATCATCACACAGGAATGAAGCACAAAAGCTCTGAAGGGGTCTCATTACCTGGTAGGAGTAAACAGGATCCTGAGGCTGGGACAAATACTACCTGGGTCGTAGCATCAAATCCTGAAAGACAAAATGTTCCAGATAGTTATGGAAATAATTTTATTCAAGCCATTGCAACAGAGAGAATATTCATTATGATAAATATCTTAAAGAAGATGGACAAAATTGGAGATTTTTTAAAACATGAGAGTCCTTCAGGAAGAGACTTAATTCAGAGTATGAAGGGGCATGGTGGTCTTTTGAAGTTAGCTGGTTAGCTGCTTGGCCATTTTGTCACTTCTCAAACAAAGAATTACAAAGGGATAGGGAGGTTTCTCACCTGTCACTGCTCTCAGAAGCACAGGGCTCAGAAGAAGTTCAACTTTGTTACTTTATCATAAGTCCTTTGCTTCATCACCTCTTTGACCATGGAACTCTGATACACAAAGACAGATGGCATGATGCTTAGGAGGGTTTTGGCTTGTAAAACATCAGATACTATATAGATATTTTGTATCATTCAAAACTATTTTTTTATGTACTACATGATTAGGTATTTGAAAATTTTTTTAAAAGAAAAACACATTTGTTGCTTATAAAAATTTTAGAGTCAGCATGAAGAGCAAATTACTAAACAGAAAATCATCTTTTATTTTGGTTTTCATTGAATTTGCAGGGTGAGGAATTGAAGTGCTTTTAAGAGCAAGTAAACATGTTCTAGATGCATCTACTATGACTGAGGGATAACGCTGCTTTAACTTCCTGGGAATCTACTTAAAATGGGCGCTTTCTTTCAAGAGGAGCTATATGAACGGAAGGTCAGAGGAAACTTTGTTCAGTATCTGTGAGAACATCAGGGACTGAGGAAGATTAGATATCATGCATGACAGTTTAAAAAATATTGAACAAGTTTGATTGCACCACGGTAGCCCCTGGCATTTCAGTCCACAGAGTAGCAGAAACAACTCAGCAAACTGATAGAAACTATAGAATTCTGCAGAGCAGTGTTCCTGTGGAAACCTCATAATTCAGGATGTAGAAGTTTCCAGAAATGTTCTATATGTGAGGAAAATTGGTATTCTCCAATTTTTGTTTAGGGTTCTATGTATGTCCATTAGATCAAGCTGGTTAATCTTGACATTCATGATTATTTTTACCTATTTTAAAAATCTACTTGTTCACTATCATATGATCTCCCTGATATGAGGAAGTTGAGAAGCAACATGGGGGACTTGGGGGAAGGAAAAGAATAAATGAAACAAGATGGGATCAGGAGGGAGACAAACCATAAGAGACTCTTAATCTCACAATACAAGCTGAGGTTTGCCGGGGCTGGGGGGATAGGGAGAGGGTCGTTGGGCTATGGACATTGGGGAGGTTATGTGCAACAGTGAGTCCTGTAAAGTGTGTAAACCTGGCAATTCACAGACCTGTACCCCTGGAGCTAATAATACATTATATATGTTAAAAAAAAATCTACTTGCTCTATCCATTATGGGAGATGTGTCAAAAATCTTTTTCTGTAATGGTGAATTTGCCCATTTTATTTTTCCTCCTAGATTGTCTTATTCATTGGAGTCTATTTCTTCCAGAATCCTGACCTTAAGTCAGTGACCTTTGATCCAGCTCCCTCCTCTACAAAGGCACAAGACTTTGTCCCCAGCTGCACTTGTGCCCTGAAGCTCCAGGCTTCAAGGCGGAGGTTGCTCCTAAGCATCTCACAGAGTTGGTGCTCATTCTCTTCCCTCATCTCATGCTCCCTTGTCTATATGGTTTTTTCCCTCCACATTTCTTTAGAGGCTCATTTAATATTCCAAAAGAATTTTTTTTAATTTTTTAAATTTTATTTTTTTAAAGGTTTTATTTATTTATTTGACAGATCAGAAGTAGGCAGAGAAGCAGGCAGAGAGAGAGGAGGAAGGAGGCTCCCTGACAAGCAGAGAGCCCGATGTGGGGTTCGATCCCAGGACCCTGAGATCATGACCTGAGCCAAAGGCAGAGGCTTAACCCACTGAGCCACCCAGGTGCCCCTTTATAGGGTGTCAGAATAGATTTTTTTTTAGATTTTATTTATTTATTTGACAGACAGAGATCACAAGTAGGCAGAGAGGCAGGCAAAGAGAGAGGCTCTCTGCTGAACAGAGAGCCTGATGCCAGGCTTGATTCTGGGACCCTGGGACCATGACCAGAGCCAAAGACAGAGGCTTTAACCCACTAAGCTGCCCGAGAATTTGAAAAATATATTTTATTAAGTATTTTTAGAAGTTATATTTAGAAGGTAAACATTCAAGTTATAAAATATATTGAAATAACAAATAAGGGAAGCAATTACACAAACTTTTAAAAAATAGTATAGAAATACTATTCAAAATCTATTTCATTGTATTTATTAACATTTTACTGCACTTACTATGCACTTACTATGCATCACACACTGCTAAGCACTTTGCATACATTATCTAATTCAATCCTTGTAACAACTCCATGAAATAGGTATTATTATTACTACTATTATCATCCCATTTAACACCTTGGAAAAATGAAGCTCATAAATATTAAGTAACATATTAAAAATCATAACATATAAGTGTTAGAGATGCATTTGAACCCTGGATTCTCTGACTATAAAATCCATGTTTTTAACCATATTTCTGTAAAATTTCATACATAATAGAATGAGTGGGCTGTGCTACATCCAAGTAGTCATCATAAAACATTACAGAAGGCTATTTGAGTCAGAAGGTTATTTATTACATTTTTAAATTTCAAAATTCTAAAGTCCACTTTTCTCTGAACTCTATTCATATCAAAGACTTCACTGGAGTCCGGCAAGCTCCCATCAACTTCGTATCTGCCTTATCTGTTCTTTTGGTCTTTTTTAAACCCTTACCCTTAAAACATGCTAAGTGTCAGGTAAATAGGTAAGAAAAATAAAAAGAAAGAGATGACAAATCAAACAGAATTTTAGATGACAATTAGCAACTCGTGCTTGAGATCCCTCTCCTTAGCATAATTTTTTGAAAGTATGATTATGGTTGTGACAAATCTTTTTTCTATGAATGTGAATTCAACTTAATATATGTCACATTGCAAATCAAAAACAAACAAAAGAAACACAAAGAAACTTCACAAAAGACATTGAATAAGGATAATGTGAATCAGATTCTTTTAAAAAATTATTCCTAATTTGAGTTTTAGTTTTCTTGCAGCAAACTTTTTATGTGTGATCAGTTTTTTTTTTTTTTCTCATCAACTTAAAATTTTATTTTATTTTATTTTTTTGGTGTTCCAAAATTTATATTGCATGGAGCACCACACCCAGTGCTCCATGCAATATGTGCCCTCCATAATACCCACCATCACTGTGATCATTAATAAAAAATCTGCAAAGCAGTAGAAAGCCAGGCTCAAGAACAAATGAAAAAATAAAGAAATGAATATTTAGAAACTTCATACATGGTTTTTAAAAAAAGAAATATGAAATGGAGATTGGACAATATTGTTGATTAATCGCTGCAGCAGGCATAAAGAAACATGCAGAGATAAAAATGCTATAGGAGAACCTGAGCAGAGCTTAAGTCTATCCAGTTCTTGCTGTACAATGAATGCAGAATCATTCAGCAATTAAATGAGTTTTGGTCATTACCAAATGTTAAAATTCCCTCTCCCTATGCCTATGAAGAAAAATAGCTTTCATTTTCTAGGATCTTTCAGTTTTCACAGCTAATGTTAAAAATTGAAGTGATTCTCATAAAATCCTTAAAGTTTAGTTCAAGAAGTAGAATGCCATTACCATGAATGGTCTTTGAGAAATATTAAACGTTCTACTTAATCTAACAAAGATATTTAAAAATGGAGTATTACTGTACTGTTAGAAAATGACAGTGTGCAGAAGTAATATATAAATAAGAAAAGCAGTTTGGCTTTTCTTGGTAGTTGATACCTGAGGTTGATTCAGTCCAATAAACTCTCTCTTGTATCTAATATTATCTAGTATGGAAGATAGGTATTGTTGGCATAGCAAGATGAACAGTTTTCAGGTTACCTGATATAACCTGTGTTAGAAAGTGGGACGACAAGGAATGAAATTCTGGTATCTACTTATGATTGTATCACCATATAAAACCCCTTTATTAAGTTTTAGGATGATGGAATTGCATGTTGTGATATACAAAGGGATGAGCTTACTGAAAAAGCAAAACATTCCACTAGGAATCTCTGCACCGACCAGGACAACAAACCAAACACCTCTTTTACTCCATTAGCTCTTCTACCTTCAGTGACTTGTGCCTACAGTCTGCAGCAGAATTTACAACAAGGTTCCTATGAGCCACATTTCCTGCTCAAGGTACAAACCCTCATGTACACTAACACTTGTGTAAGTAGGAAGATCTCACTCTACATCACCCATGCAGAGTTCATGGTGCTATTTATGCTCAAGAAAGAAAATTACACAATCTTATTCAACCAAATATTTACATTGACCTCTGTCCCCTCTATATATTATACTGAAATGAGTATAAGGAAAAATTTTTTTTTAAGATTTTATTTATTTATTTGACAGAGATCACAGGTAGGCAGAGAGACAGGCAGAGAGAGAGGAGGAAGCAGGCTCCCTGCTGAGCAGAGAGCCCAATGCAGGGCTCGATTCAGGACCCTGAGATCATGACCTGAGCCGAAGGCAGAGGCTTTAACCCACTGAGCCACCCAGGCACCCCGAGTATAAGGAAATTTAAGTTAGAATTAATTCATGATGGTCCTGAGAGGAGAGGAAAGAACAACCAAGATCAGAGATCAGCTACACTTAACACGGTGAGCACGGTGCAATGTGTACAAGTATTGATTCACTATGTTGTGCACTGGAACCTAACCTAATATTGTAGATCAACTATACTTCAATTTTTAATAAAAAGCACCAAAAAAGTTTCTTAAAGATGTAAAGCCAAAGCAGTGATATTGAAAAATTACCTAGAGCAGAAACTAAATTTCAAAAGAATATTAAATAAATGTCTATAATAGAAGTAACAGCTAGTGCCATAGCCATGGAAAAATGATAGAGAAAGAAAGAAAAAGAAAGGAAGGAAGGAAGGAAGGAAGGAAGGAAGGAAGGAAGGAAGAAAGAAAGAAAGAAAGAAAGAAGGAATTAAGGAAGGAAGGAAGGAAGAAACTAACTACAGACCAAGAGCTGGTAAGAAGGAAGACAAGAATGGGTAAGTGATTTATTAAAGAGCTATCAAAAGAAGTATTTTGATCTTGGGCTATCACCCCCATCACTTGCCATCATCTCCTCAATATATTCTGATAGTTTTTAAGATAAAATGGTAACAGTGATCTCTAAAAATGTCAACTGATCTGTCTGAGGAAGAGCTAGGTACCCGAGCTTAGATAGAGGCACTCCAAAATAAAGTCCTTTTTGTTGCTGTTTGGTGGGGATGGGAGTTTGGTGGGGTATTCTCTCTTGCTAGTTGAAAGGAAGTATTCATGTACATGGAGACTAGAGTTAACCTTCCCATTCAGGTGAGGGAGTTAGTAGGAAAATTAGAATGTACATATTCAGAACATCCATGCTGTATAGCACATTAACAACTCAGCCCTTTATCCATGAATGAGAATAGACAATTAACAATCATTCATTTTCAAGGACATTAAAGATACAAAAGAAAAAGAGAACTGACCTTAGATAAAACAGACAATTGAGATATCAGAAGAGAAATCAAAAGAAATGTTGTTAATATGCTCTGAGATATTGGAAAGATAATGATCTATAAAACAAGAGTTAGTCTACATATATTTCAGTAATTTATGAACACAGTGTCTGACTATGTCCCCTCATGGTGGTGGAGATGGTGTGAAAAATGACAAGGAAACACAAAATTACTTTTATTAGGATTATTTTTTATAGTAGGGTGGGTGAAGCAATTCTGTAACTATTTTAGCTAAATTATAGGATCAAGCAAATAACTAAATGTATTGATGTTTCTGGAAGCCAGGAAGAAAGATCACATGTGTTTGGAAAGAGAGAAGGCAAGGAAGATCCATAAGGAGATAAACTTGAATGGGGATGTTGATGCAAGTTCATGAATTTTAAAATATGTTTATGTATGTGTATGTGTGCATGTACATATATGTGCATGCACGTGTGTGTGTGTGTTCGGTTTTATCTGCTGAAAGACCCTAGAAATAGAGACATTCTAATAGTAACAGTTACCTCTAGTACTCAGATCTTGCTCTATAATACCATTACCCACTAAAAGTACTGGGGCTCCTCAGAGAAGCAGTTGATTCCACAGCCACGGAAAGGAAAGTACAAAATGAATAGAATGTCTTGTTAAGCCAGAGGCAAGAAAATATATTTTTTTTAAATGCTGGAGACATGGTAAGAAGACACAAGATTCAACACACATAAAGGTGCTCCAACTGATGAAATGTGGAAAATTTGGTCATTAAACTAATGAAGACTGTAATGAATTCTAGATTTAAAAAATGAGATTCTATGTATCCTTTCTATGTAGATAAATAAAAACATGCAGAAGGAAAAATAACTCTTATTTATAGTAGAAAGACTTCCAACCAGTAAATGTAGAGAAAGTACTGGAACAGGAAAATTATTGTTTGGGACCAAAATGGTAAAGATTGATTCAGACAATAATCATGAAAAGATGCTAAATCTGAGAAGGTAATATTTTTGAGAGGAAGGATATTTATGTGGTCTTAATAATCCTACGGATTATTAGTTGCTAGAGAGAAACAGTGACTATACAGTAAAGAAATGACAACATCTTTACTGGGTCATCAAAACTAACATCCCAGTTGAGGGGCAAATGGACATTGAGTGCTCTATTAGTTGGCTAGACAAAGTAACAGAAGCTAGGAGGTTTAAACAACAGAAATTTACTGTCTCATAGTTCTGGAAGCTAAAAGTCCAAATAAAGGTGTTGGCAAGGTTTCTTTCATTCTTTCTTTCTTTTTTAAGATTTTATTTATTTATTTGACACAGAGAGAGATCACAAGTAGGCAGAGAGGCAGGCAGAAGCAGGCTCCCTGCTAAGCAGAGAGCCTGATGGAGGGCTCAATCTCAGGACCCTGAGATCATGACCTGAGCTGAAGGCAGAGGCTTAACCCACTGAGCCACCCAGGCACCCAACCAAGGTTGGTTTCTTTAGAGTGCTATAGGAGAAGAATCTGTCCCAGGCCTTTCTCCTTGGTTTATACATACATACATACACAGAGATACTATGTGTACATACATGGAAATGACTAAGCCAATGGGGCAAAAAGTTAGCAACTGGTTAATTTGGGTAAAGGACATGTAAGTGTTTATTATACTGTTTTTGCAAATTTTTCTATAAGTTTGAAGTTACTTCTAAAGAGAAAGTTAAGAAAGATACAAATTGCTGCAATTTTTAAAAATCAGCAGGAAATTTGTAAGAAAAGATCTAGGGAATCTCAGAATTTAGTGCAAAATGACTAAGAAGTATGAGCCAATACACAAAAGATGAGAAAAGAGGTTAAGTCTAATCCATACAGAGTTGTGTATATTTGAAAGAATGAGTAGAGAAGATTCAAAGAAATTATAGGAAGATGTGTTCCCAGAAATAAAAAAAGCCCCATATTATTTTTTAAAGATTTTTTATTTATTGGAGTGCTGGGTGGTTCAGTGGGTTAAGCTTCTGTCTTCAGCTCAGGTCATGATTTCAGGGTCCTGGGATTGAGCCCCAGTCAGGCTTTCTGCTCAGCAGGGAGCCTGCTTCCCCTCCTCTCTCTCTGCCTTCCTCTCTGCCTACTAGTGATCTCTGTCCATCAAATAAATAAATAAAAATCTTTTTAAAAAGATTTTTATTTGTTTGAGGGAGAGAGACTGAGAGAGAAAGCATGAAGCAGACTCCGCATGGAGCTGGGAGCCTGATGTGGGACTGGATCCTGGGACTCCAGGATCATAACCTGAGCTGAAGGCTGTTGCTTAACCGACTGAGCCACCCAGGCACCCCAGAAAGACCCATATTATTGTTGAAAGGACTCACTGAGCATCAGGAAGAATGAATAATAATTTTAAAAGGATCCACACTCAGTCCCACTCTTGGGAAATCCCAGTACCTTAAGGATAACGCTAACATCTAAAAGGATGAGGGAGTAAAAGGCAGGTTATTTACACTATAATCTGATGCCAATCAACATCAAATTTGTCATCAGTGTCACTAGATTCTAACGAAAATGGAACAGTACCTTCAAAGTGAGATCTGCTGGTGAGAACCAACAATACTAAGACAGTAAGGATGTCATACAAGTTCCAAGAAAAAATTACTTTAATACTATATTTTGACCCTAATCACATGGCCAATTAAGAATGAAGGCAGAGTTCAGCCACAGCAACTTCTTCCTAGGAACATTGCTAAAGGCAAGAGAAGCAAGGGCATAAATGAACTATTGAGACTTCACCAAGATCAAAAGCTTTTGCACAGCAAAGGAAACAGTTAACAAAATCAAAGGACAACTGACAGAATGGGAGAAGATATTTGCAAATGACATATCAGATAAAGGGCTATATCCAAAATCTATAAAGATCTTAGCAAACTCAACACCCAAAGAACAAATAATCCAATCAAGAAATGGACAGAGGACATGAACAGATATTCTAGAGAAGACCTGCAGATGGTCAACAGACACATGAAAAAGTGCTCCAAATCACTCAGCATCAGGGAAATACAAGTCAAAACCACAATGATATACCACCTCACACCAGTCAGAATGGCTAAAATTAACAAGTCAGGAAATGGCAGATGCTGGTGAGGATGCAGAAAAAAGGGAACCCTCCTACACTGTTGGTGGGAATGCAAGCTGGTGCAACCACTCTGGAAAACAGCATGGAGGTTCCTCAAAAAGTTGAAAATAGAACTACCCTACAACCCAGCAATTGCACTACTGGGTATTTGCCCTAAAGATACAAGTGTAGTGATATGAAGGGGCACATGCACCTGAATGTTTATAGCAGCAATGTCCACAATAGCCAAACTATGGAAAGAGCCTACATATCCATCAACAGATGAATGGATCAAGAAGATGTGCAATAGAATACTATGCAGCCATCAAAAGAAATGAAATCTTGCCATTTGCGATGATGTGGATGGAACTAGAGGGTATTATGCTTAGTGAAATAAGTCAGTCAGAGAAAGACAACTATCATATGATCTCCTTGATATGAGGAAGTGGAGATGCAGCATGGGTGGTTTGGGGGTAGGAAAAGAATAAATGAAACAAGATGGGATCAGGAGGGAGACAAACCATAAGAAACTCTTAATCTCCCAAAACAAACTGAGGGTTGCTGGGGGAAGTGTGGTAAGGAGAAAGTGGTGGGGTTATGGACATTGGGGAGGGTATGTGCTATGGTGAGTGCTGTGAAGTGTGTAAACCTGGCGATTCACAGACCTGTACTCCTGGGGGTAATAATACATTATATGTTTATTAAAAATTATTTTAAAAAAAGAATGAGGGCAGAGTGAAAACAGTTTTAGATTTGGAATATTTCATAAATTTGTTACTGACACAACTACTTTAAGAAAAGTACCACAAAAATGAAAACAAGTATACATGAAAAAGAAAGACAAGGGACCCAAAATAGTGGGGATAATCCAGAAGTATAACAAAAGGGAATCTAGAATGATGAATGGATACTATGCAGAAGTCTTCAAATTGTTGATTTAAATTCAAATGGAAAAGTTTTCAAGATGTCTTCAAGAAGAGAATTAATTATACTTGACAAAAATTGTATGATTAAAACACTGGGTGGTCTTTATGATAAAGATAAGTCATGTGATACCAATAATACAATAGTAATAGCAACAGCATCATGAATGCAATTCCTTGAGCCTCTGTCTTGAAAGAAGGCCTCTTCCCTTATACTTTTCCCTCCCTGTCCGTGCTTCCTCTCTCTCTCTCCTGCATTCCCTCCCTCCTTCCCTCCTTCCTTCCTATTATAATGTTATGGGGTGAAGAGAAAGGAGATGTTTCTTTTAAATTATTAAGTTATATTCAAATACAACTGAGAAAGTTGTATTTTCATCTTAAATTAGACTTTAGACAGTTGTTGCATCTAATTCTTTTCATCATGCCTTTAGAAGCCCTGTTCCATCTTGAACAAAATACCCCTTGATCTCAATTATTCCTTGAAATACTTCAGAAAGCACTCTAGTATCCCTTTGCCTTTATATTCCTTCTCTATCCATGGAAAGGACCACTTGACCACTGGCTCCAGACTCTGTGGCTGATTTGTCCTTTTTTCCTCAATATTCAAATGTTTTAGCATTGACTCAACCCCACTTTGACTTTGTGTCTAAATTTTCATAGTTGGGCATTAACCAACTTTCCACTTTTTTTCCTTCTAGTTCCAGTAACTTGGGCCCTATTCCTCTTGCTGAGACTCCTGTGTCAAATACTTGCCAAGTGTGCTGGTCACCTAGAATAGGTCCTGCCCCATCAGGCTTCACATCTGCCTCATGGACTGCTACTTGGATCTCCACAAGTGACTGGCTCCCACATTCACCTTTTGGGTCTAATCATGACAACAATTTTTACTTTCTTAAACCATGCTGATGTCACCTCCCCAACTTAGATTTCCATGCATTGGCTGTCTTCACATTCTCTGGAATCCAACTTGCATTCCTAAAGTTCTGAACCTTTTAGAGAGTGTGTCTGGCCACCAAATGGATATTTCTAGCTCCAGACCTGAAATTTTCTGTTTTGTCCAACCTTCTGAAAGAATACATTCATGCTGTCTACCTTCTTCCCCTTTCCTATAACAGAAACTTGGCTTTCCCATGGTGATGCCATTGCTTTGTCCCACTTCAGCTGTAACTTTTGCCCGACTCAGTGAACAAGGAGTACAGAGTAAAACCTTTGTCTGTACTGATGCATTCAGATCAGACTGTTCTTCACCATTATTATTTACACCTACACTTGGAAATGCTGTCCTTGTTCTGGTGCTTGTCACCTCAAGGCTGACCAACTGAAATATACCCCAACTGCTTTCTTTTATTTTTGTCCCTGCACACTAATCCATTCTGCCACTCTGTCCAAGTTATCTTTCTTTTCTTTTTTTATCCCCAGAAGGTCTTTATTAAAAAATTAAATAATAAAATAACTACAATACCACCATTGTACCAAAAAATATTGATATTACTTCCTTAGTAAAACCAAATCCAGACTGTTTACATTTTCCTTTTTGTCTGATATAACCTCATACTCCTTATAATCCACATATTGCATTTAAACGATCTGCCTCTTAAATCTCCTTTCATCTAAGATTCCCCTGTCTTTTCACTCCTTGCATTTCTCTTGAAGAAACTGGATCATTTGTCTTGTCCCTGGTCTCATTTTATAAGAGATGAATGAGCACCTGACTCTTAATTTCAGGGTCATGGGATTGAGCTCCAAGTCAGGCTCACCACTCAGTAGGGAGTCTGCTAGAGATTCCATCTCTTCCTGGCTCTCTGCCCCACCTTCTGCTCGTGCATGTGCACATGTGCACACAAATAACTAAATAAAAATCTTTAAGAAATGAAATCGAGAAAGGGCCAAAATTATAGTCAAGAGGTTTTAAAGTAAAGAACAAGTGTGGAGTTGTCTGTTGTGAGCATATTTATGGGAGGTGACCTCTTCTCCTTCCCACCGTCTCAGAGCAGCTTGTTGCACTGTCCGTTTTCCTGTAAAATAGCAAGACATCCTTATTGTCAGTCTATCTGTGTATATGGAGTTTGGTTGGACTTGAACACAGGTTCTTTGTTTTGTGTGAATTCCTTGTACCGACTCCTCAGTGTAATAAACTGTTGCTGACTACTGGGGTATTTTGTGTGTAAGAAACTTACAGATACTGACACAGCAGCATCTCTGACTTGGCAGCTCTGGTCACCTAAGGGACAGCTCAGCCTCACGGTGTTGAAAAGTTGCTTCCAGTTAGCAGGAGGCTCCAGCCTCTGCCACTGCCTGAGAGCAGGTTGCTTCCTGCCTGTGGCTTTCTGCTCAGTCTGGTGACACTTGTCTCCTCTGCAGAGGACATGGTGCTTTCCTTTACTATGTAAAGTTTGGAAAGCTATCAGTTGGAGCCACCTGAGTTGAAAGCAAAGACACTGAGCTGTGTGTCAGCGGTAAGGCATGAAGGCAGATAATGATGCTAAGTGCCACAGGAAAGCACAGACGCAGATGGAATCATCAACCAGCCATGCATGTCATGGTGCTTTAAACCTGATGTGCAGTTTGAGGTAGTACACAGATTTTCGAGTTGCCAGACACCCACCTTCAGATTCCTGTTGCTCCATTTACTTGGAACACTGGGCACATTCTTTGATCCATTTACTCTTTGGTGGGATGGAGCCAGAGGTGAGGAGTGAAGTTTGTTTACTTACATTTCTGACCTTGCAGGATTTCTGGGAGAATGGAACCAAATCCTGTATGTAGAGCAGCTCCTATAGCTTCTGTAGTTCACATGGCCACTATGATGGATGGGGGAGGGTGTGCGGAATTGTTTGAGAACTTGACATTTGAACTGGACTTTCAACAGAGGGTTAGATTTTATTGTGAGGAGGTTAGTAGAACAGGCATTTTGGGTAGAGCCCAACACAGAATTCTTCACTATCTCTCCTTCAGATCTCACATATTTTTTCCCTAGTAAACAGGAGTGCATGTACGATCTGGAGCAGCTACATCATCCATCTATGGGACCCAGGCCCATGCCGAAGCTTCAATCCCATGTCCCTCCGCGAAGACGCGGGCGGGTGCCCAAAGTTATCTTTCTTAAAGAGAAAAACATTTCTTTCTTTTTTTTTTTTTTCATTCTTTTTTTTTTTTTGTAATATAATTTTTATTTTTTATAAACATATATTTTTATCCCCAGGGGTACAGGTCTGTGAATCACCAGGTTTACACACTTCACAGCACTCACCAAAACACATACCCTCCCCAATGTCCATAATACCACCCCCTTCTCCCAAACCCCCTCCCCCCAGCAACCCTCAGTTTGTTTTGTGAGATTAAGAGTCACATTTCTACTGAAAACTCTGTCTCTTTCCAAGTCCACGATGATTTTTCTATCTTTTGGAAGGAATCATGAATAATCATTAATAATTCCTTGTTCTGGAGTCAAGGCCCTCCATTGATTTGAGATAGCCATTGATGCTTAGACCCTCCATCTCTAAAGTGTATATTAAAATGACCCTCTATGTAGCCAAGCCATTGAGAGACATGGAATGTAAAAGTTGTTTGGAGGCTTTGATCATTTTAAATGTCACATAAATATTTTGTACCACCAACAATAAACATAGCTCTGTTCCCAAGGAAACACAGTTGAGAAATGACCTTTATTGCAATACATGGAAGAAACAGATCTTGTTGTTCATTGATCACAGAGCACACTTCTCATATTTATGTCCAGTACATCTCACTGTAGTATCTTGTGAGTATTATACGCCCTGAGGTATAGGATCACAAAATTCAGTTAAAAGAGGGGATTGTAGTAGACTACTGAGACCTTCTAAGTAATAAATGCAGTTTAGTTATTATGAAATGAAAAAAGAAATCAAATATGAACAGTTAGTGGCATTGGTAGAAACTTTCTCTTATGCCACATATTTTGTTCTTAATAAATCTGAACCAGATGTATATTTATTTGTTACATTGTCATGTAAATGTGAAACTGACTTTTCTAACCAACTCTGTTGGTGCTATACTTGGTATCAGTTACTGTGGTCCCTGACCAGTATGGTATTATTATATTAAAGTTGTTTTGGCTGAGAAAAATTTCAATGTATGGTCATAAATACCACGATAATCAAGACATAAAACATATCCATCATCTTCCCACCTCCAGACCCAGGCACCCGCTAACCTTGTTTAGATTTCTTTTTTTTTTTTTTAATTTCATATAAATGGAAAAATACACAATTTTAATTTTGCTCTCTGGTTTCTAGAAATCATTTTTAAGAAGATTTTGTTTATTCATTTGAGAGAGAGCACAGAGAGAGTGAGAGAGGAAGGAGCAGACTCCTTGCTAAGCAGGAAACCAGCCTGATGTGGGACTCGATTCTAGGACCCTGAGAGCATGATCTGAGCAGAAAGCAGATGCTTAACCAGCTGAGCCACTCAGGCACCCCTAGAAATCAATTTTTAAATGCTTTAATTTCTTATATGCATGTGCATGAGTGTGCACACATGTAACAAGTTTTTTTTTAATTTATTTTTTATTTTCAGCATAACACTATTCATTATTTTTGCACCACACCCAGTGATCCATGCAATCCGTGGCCTCTATAATACCGACCACCTGGTACCCCGACCTCCCACCCCCCACCCCTTCAAAACCCTCAGATTGTTTTTCAGAGTCCATAGTCTCTTATGGCTCACCTCCCCTTCCAATTTCCCCCAACTCTCTTCTCCTCTCTATCTCCCCATGTCCTCCATGCTATTTGTTATGCTCCACAAATAAGTGAAATCATATGACAATTAACTCTCTCTCCTTAATTTATTTCACTCAGCATAATCTCTTCCAGTCCTGTCCATGTTGCTACAAAAGTTGGGTATTTGTCCTTTCTGATGGAGGCATAATACTCCATAGTGTATATGGACCACATCTTCCTTATCCATTCATCCATTGAAGGGCATCTTGGTTCTTTCCACAGTTTGGTGACTGTGGCCATTGCTGCTATAAACATTGGGGTACAGATGGCCCTTCTTTTCACTACATCTGGATCTTTGGGGTAAATACCCAGGAGTGCAATGGCAGGGTCATAGGGAAGCTCTATTTTTAATTTCTTGAGGAATCTCCACACTGTTCTCCAAAGTGGCTGCACCAACTTGCATTCCCACCAACAGTGGAAGAGGGTTCCCCTTTCTCCACATCCTCTCCAACACATGTTGTTTCCTGTCTTGCTAATTTTGGCCATTCTAACTGGTGTAAGGTGATATCTCAATGTGGTTTTAATTTGAATCTCCCTGATGGCTAGTGATGATGAACATTTTTTCATGTGTCTGATAGCCATTTGTATGTCTTCATTGGAGAAGTGTCTGTTTATATCTTCTGCCCATTTTTTGATATGATTGTCTGTTTTGTGTGTGTTGAGTTTGAGAAGTTCATTATAGATCCTGGATATCAACCTTTTGTGTGTACTGTCATTTGCAAATATCTTCTCCCATTCCGTGGGTTGCCTCTTTGTTTTCTTGACTGTTTCCTTTGCTGTGCAGAAGGTTTTGATCTTGATGAAGTCCCAAAAGTTCATTTTCGCTTTTGTTTCCTTTGTCTTTGGAGACATATCTTGAAAGAAGTTGCTGTGGCTGATATCGAAGAGATTACTGCCTATGTTCTCCTCTAGGATTCTGATGGATTCCTGTCTCATGTTGAGGTCTTTTATCCATTTTGAGTTTATCTTTGTGTACGGTGTAAGAGAATGGTCGAGTTTCATTCTTCTACATATAGCTGCCCAGTTTTCCCAGCATCATTTATTGAAGAGACTGTCTTTTTTCCACATTTTTACAAAACATTTAACAAATTTTAATGATTATTATCTTTAAGTGATGGTAGCATAATAGCAGACATTTCCCATTCCCATTCTTTCACCTTCAATCATGATCCCCAGTTCTTTACAGTGTCAAGCTCTCCATTACTGCAGGCCTTGTGCTCTGGGAGAGGACTTCACCTATGGTTCCCTAAGTTAGTCACTGCTGAACCTGTGAGGGATTCAAAGCCGGGCCCATTTGGAGCCAACTCAAATCTGAAGCTTTGGTTTCAGCCTTTAGAATTGCAATTTTTTCTTTTCTCATAGATTTGGAACTTTAGAATAGTTGCAGTGTAACCATGCAGCAGCCTTCAAGAGGTAGCCCATCTGAGAATGAAGTCAGCCTCATGCACAGCAAAGCCAGAGATGGTGAGACAGAAATCTACTCTTCATAACATCATTTGACTTCAAGTCAAGTGGTAACTGAAGCTAGTTCAATCCCTGCTGTTTTCAGTACTAGGAACCAATAGATCCCCTTTTTGTTTTAAGCAAATTTAACTGGGTGTTCATGTTATATAGAGTACAAAGATTCCTAACAGTTATAAATTATGGATTTTTTATCTTAGTATCTTTCTGTATTTTCCATTTTTCTATGATATACATAATAGTTATAAATAGAATCCCCCCACCATGACCCACAAGGGTTACAAAATTATTTTTAATTCTCCAAAATAGTATTACCAAATTCTTTCTCTTATTTTTAGTGTTGAAATTTTAGTCTTTTAATGTTATATCTGAATCTTATTTTGCATATAAGGAATATATTTCCTTAAAGAAATATTTATTCCTAAATCTTGTTCAAGCTATTTTGGTAACTGACAATACCCAAAATGGTTTCAGAATAATCTTCTTACTTTCTCTGAAGCTAACATATTTAAGAAAACCTTGTTTTTCTTAGCAATGTCAATGTATTGTGGGCTACATTTATCATTCCATGCAGATTTCCATCCCAGACTAAGAGAACTATGACACACATTTTTCTTTTGAAATAACTCTTCATAAGTAGTTGTATGCATATTTTTAATATGAGGCACTATATTTAACACAAACACTCACAGAATAGTTTTGATTATTAAATATTTGCTGATAAACAGTTTGAAATCCTTGATCTTCTCTAGTTAAAACTTACTGGAATTAGAGAAGTTGAAACAAGGGGTAGGATGGAGGAGAGAGCTAGGTGTCATCTTTAAATAAGAGGAGTCAGAACTCTGCATGGAAATCTGGAAACAATAAATTATGTATTGTCTTAGTACTTTCAGGCTGCTATAATAAACTGCCATAGACTGGGTGGATTATAAAAAAAACAGAATTTACTTCTCATCATTCTGGAAGCTGGGAAATCCAAGATCAAAGTGCTAGCAGATCTGGTGAGGATCTGCTTTTTAGTTTGTAGACAGCTGTCATTTCTCTGTGTTCTCACATGATGGAAGGGGCCAGAGAGCTCTCTGGAGTCTCTTCTATGGGAGTACTAATTCCATTCATGTGGACTCCACCCTCATGATCTAGGCACCTTGCAACACCCTGCCTCCAAATGCCAGCACATTGGGGATTAGATTTCAACATATGAATTTGTGGGAGAACACACAAATTCAGTATATAGTAGGTTATGTTTCAGGAATTTGTTTTAGGCACAAAATATATCTAGATAAAAAATGTCTTTCCATACTCAAGGACCTTAGCTATTTAGTAAGTGTCTACAATTTGCTTGATTCTACTTAGCTCACTCATGTGGGAGAACCATTAAGGCTTTTGGTGAAAAGCAAGAAAAACTGGCTCTGAATGGAAAATGATAACTTTTGGAAGGACCTGATATGGCTCACCAAATAAAAGAGCTGCTGAAGAACTAGGCTGGAAAGGATAGGAAGATGGTATGCTCTGGGCATCCCATAGCAGGGACTAATCTATAACTTCGATAAATCAGCTCCATAATTTTTCCCTCTCTTTGTTTCTCTCCTAAAAATGTAAAGTCCTAGGAAATAAGTAGTCAGGCTAAGAAGGGCAAATCATTTTGTCTTGATAAATTCATCAATTCTTCTTTTACCAGAATAACGGTGATAATAGATGCTAGGCATCAAAAACCATAATATTTACCACCTTCAGTTAGGTTTTGGCAGTGGATATAAAACTTGGCTACTCAAAGCTCCCATTCATGAGATGGATAGTTCATGTTTTAGAGTAACTCCTTATGGATATCTCCTATTTTGTGAAATAATTCTGTAAAGTACTCAGCACGATACTGGTCATATATTAAGCCATCAATAAATGACGGCAGTTACTAAAGCTTTTATCATTCCAAAATTATGGCTTTTATATTTCCTTAAAATATTTCAGTATGTTGTCCTGGAAAACATTCATATTAGGCCACTCCTTTAGAATACAGTGACATGACATGAGGATAGTGGCATGACAATCACTCTACTAGTACATTTTGGAATCAGTCTGGACAAGGAGGAAAATTGACTTTTGACCTGGAATGAAAACTGAACAAGAAGTAGAGCAAATGCTGAAGAACTAACCTGGCTGGTCGTTAGGGTTTAGGCCTAGATGTGTATCCTGGTGGTCCAGGAATAGGATTCAGGATTTAAGGAAGCATACCTGTCCTCATCTACCATTTATGGCAAATGACCTTTTGGTTCTGATGTGTAACTCTGTTGTGATAGAGTTAGACATCTCTGCAGTTGCCATGGCCTCATATTTCTGCCCCTTGACTTCAGGTCGTATGACTTGCTCTGACCAATGTAATGTTCAATGTTAAAGAGAGGAGGCTTTAAATATGCTTGTACTTTAAAGCTTCTTATTTCTGCCATTCTCATGAGAATAGAATGAAACACATGGCGCCAGAAGAGACACATGGAACAGAGCCACCCATGCTGAATCTCAGATATATTACTGAGAAACAGATACTTATTGTAAAGTGCCACAGAATTATAGGGTAGCTGGTGAGCAGAATTATTGTGTCAACAGCTGACAGATAGGTTATTTTAAAAATTATTTATATATAGTTGGGAGATGAATGATTAGAGAATGTGCAATGACCTCTAGCACAGATCACTAGGAACCCCAAAACCAGCAATGAATCAAAATTTGATGGATGTATATTCAGACATTATTGTTATAAAACCTCTGCACTTCACTAAAATAGTGTTCATCATTTTATAATGGAGAGTTCTCAAAAAATATTTAAAGAGCTTCTCTTTTCAAAATAATGCAGCTCCATCAATTAATGAAAAAATATGAAAATTTTAAGTTGAACTTAATTAACATTCTTTTAAGTGCCCATGAAAATTAGAAAAGGATAATGACATTTGAAAGCCATTTTCAATTTTAAGAAGTTAAATGTTTCATGTCTGAACAGAGGAAGGGACAAAGCAAAAGATCTGCTCAACAGAGTATGTGGAAGGCAAGTTCTATTTTTAATGCTTACTAAACAGAAGAAACGGTCAATTAAATGAATAACATTCAGCAATAAAAAAACAATTTTTTTACCATTATAAGATTGTTATAATATGCCTTCATTTTATCCTAATGGTGTATTTTTTTTTATTCTTTTGCAAAGATGTCATGCAAACTTTGGTTTTTGTTTTGTATTGTTTTAAAGATTTTTTTTTATTTATTTGACAGAGATTACAAGTAGGCACAGAGATAGGCAGAGAGAGAGAGGAGGAAGCAGGCTCCCTGCTGAACAGAGAGCCTGACATGGGATTTGATCCCAGGACCCTGGGATCATGACCTGAACAGAAGGCAAAGCTTTAACCCACTGAGCCACCCAGGCACCCCATAAACTTTGGAAATAAAAAGTTATTTTCAAGAAGTGTTTTTTTCTCTAGACTTTTGTATAGGTGACTTGTAAAAGATCACAGTGTTAGTCAGAGTGTTCCCAGAGCAGTTTTTAAAAGATCAAAATATGTTCAACTAATCCATAAGACAAAGGTAAAGCCTTTGGGTCAAAAGCTATTTCTGCCATAGATGAAGTGAAAGAAATCTAAATTAGTTAAGTAACCCAAGTAAATAGTAAAGTCCCATCTATTGGGAAAAATATAAAAGTAAAGTTGAGTATGAGTGATAGTAGTGGTTACTACCTGTTTCAGTTGCCTATTTCTGTAAGCAAACTACCCCAAAATTAGCGTCCTGCAACAAGAATCATTTATTGTTATGATCTCTCATAGATCTGAGGATAGACTGGACTCAGTTAAGCATTTTTCACTGAGGATATCTCCTGTAGTATAGGCAGAGAATGGCTGGACTAGAGACATCCTAAAGGCTTCATAACTCAAATGTCTGATGCATGGGCTGGGCACAGTCAAAAAGCACACCCATAGGCATGGGATTCAACCTCTATTTCCTCCCTCCCTGTCCTGCCAAGTAACATTATAACCAATATGGGCAAGTGCTTGTTTTGCCAACCTCCAGAGTGGTCATCCTATTTTAAGTCAGTAAGTATATACATATATAGGAGACTGGGAAGGTGGTGGAGTAGGAGGAACCTAAGCTTGCCTTGTCCTACAGATACAACCAGATAATACTCACATCAGGTTAATAACCCAGAAAACTACCAAAGACTGGCAAGGAGAGTCCATCTTGAATAAGGTAGGAAAGGTGGAGAGGTGATTTGAAGCCTAAACAGGCCATGGCTACTTGTGGAAAGGAAAGAGCCAGGGGTGTTGAGAAGGGTGAGAAACAGACTGTCACAACACAGAGGAAACTGCAAGGATAATACAAACCATGTAACATTTGGCTTTGAAGGTGAGAGGGGACACATTTTACTAGTTCTTAACAACAAGCAGCCTTAAATCTTGGCCTGGTTAGTACCTGGATAGAATTCTAAATGTCAGTAAGCTCAGCTCTAGGAGAGCCCTGAATGTTAGGAAGTTAAGTCCCCAGCCTTAAAGAGATAGCATGCCAAGCAACCTTAGCAGATAGAACATAGAACCAGAAATTTGAAAAACCACCAGGGAAAGACTGGAGGGAGAGTGATTTGCTCATCACAGGGCATGTCCTAGAGATACAAGGATCTCAGAGAGACTCCTCCAGGAACAAAGGAACTGATGGGCACCATACTCCTCTCCCTCCCTTCCTCCCTGCCCTCAGCTCCTAGCATAAACACACTGCCATCTGCAGAAAACAGATCAGTGTCCCCACTCCCTACTTAACTTGTTTGGACCAAGCCCTGTCCCCATCACTTCAGTAGACACACTTTTCCCAGTCACACTTGTCTCAGTCCTGGTGCTGCCAGTTCACGCCCCTAGAAGACCAGTGCAAATCTTCACAGCAACACAAACCCTGCCTTTTGTGGGATCCTCTTTCCTGGAAGTGACAGCCCATGCACTCTTGGCACTTCTGCTAGGTCATCCCCTGAAGCAAGGGCCCCAGGTCTCACTTAACAAGTAAATGGGCATGTACCTTGTTAAAACCCACTCTCTATCAGCTATGCTCACTACAGGAAAGAAAGCCACTGCAGCCAAAAGGACTGAAGGAAAAAGTGTCCAGAACAAAACATGACACACACAACAAACACAGGAGTCAGTCCTTGAAGTGCCAGCTCCTAGGGAATAGGAGACATGGCACTGAAAGGTATTACAAGACCGCTTAGTCATAAGGTCACTAATTGCAAGAGCAAAGGATGTAGCTGATGTTCCTAGTATAAAAAAAAACAAACAAACAAAAAAAAAACACACACACAAAAAAACCAGACACAGGTAGTTAGAAAAATGAGACAGAAAAATATGTCCCAAATGAAAGAACAGGACAAAATGACAGTAAGAAAGCTAAATAAGGGCGCCTGGGTGGCTCAGTGGGTTAAGCCGCTGCCTTCGGCTCAGGTCATGATCTCAGAGTCCTGAGATCGAGTCCCACATCAGGCTCCCTGCTCAGCGGGGAGCCTGCTTCCCTCTCTCTCTCTCTCTGCCTGCCTCTCCATCTACTTGTGATTTCTCTCTGTCAAATAAATAAATAAAATCTTTAAAAAAAAAAAAAGAAAGCTAAATAAAATAAAGATACATAATATGCCTCAGAAAGAACTTTAAGTGATGGCCAAATAGATACTTAAGAGTGGAGGACCTCAGTGAGACCTTTAATAGATAGAAAACATAAAAAAGAACCAATCAAAGATGAAGAAGTCAGTAATGGATGTTAAAAATAAACTAGGGGAAATAAATAGTAAGCAAGAGAAAGCAGAACAGATCAGTAACCTGGAGAACAGAGTAATGGAAAACAATGAAGTGGGGGGACAGAGAGAAAAAAATAACAACAACAACAAAAAAAAGAATATAGACTAAGGGAATTTAGTGATACATTCATAATAATATTCACACTATAGGGATCCCAAAAGACCAGAGAGGAAAGTGGGCAGAAAAATTATTAGAAGAAATAATACCTGAAAACTTCCCTGAATCTGGGATGGGAACAAATATCCAGATCCAGGAAGCACAGAGAAACCCAAGGAAATCAACCCAAGGAGGTCTACACCAAGACATATATTAATTAAAATGGCAAAAGGAGAATTTTAAAAGCAGCAAGAGAAAAGAAAACAGTTACATACAAGGAAATCCCATAAGGTTAACAGCTGATTTTTCAACAGAAACTTTGCAGGCCAAATGGGAGTGTCATGATATATTAAATGTGCAAAAAACAAACAAACAAACAAACAAACAAAAACCTCTGCAAAAAAGAATACTCTATACATCAGGACTACCCTTCAGAATAAAAGGGGAGATAAAAAGTTTCACAGACAAAAAAGAAATTAGAGAAATTCATCACCACCAAAGAAATCCTAAAAAAAAAAAAAAAAAAAAAAAAGGTACCAGGGACTCTGAATGGAAAGGAAAGACCATAAGAAGGAATAGAAAAGTAGAAAGCAGAAAGTGGTAAAATTAAGTATAATTACAAAAATCAGTCAAAAAATTCACAAAATTAAAAGATGTAAAGTAAAACACCATAGGCATAAATCTTGGAAATGAGAGGAGAAAAAATAGGTTCAAACATAAGCAATTATCGACTTAGTATGGACTGTTATATGCAGATGCTATATACAAATCTAACAATAGCCACAAATTAAAAAAAACTGGTGATAGATATGCAAAAAATAGAGTAAGGAATTTCAATTGGGGTGGAGTTTTTTGGACTTTTCCACATAAAGTATCATGTCATCAGTGAAGATTGAGAGTTTCACCTCTTCCTTGCCAATTTGAATTATCTTTATTTCCTTTTGTTGTCTGACTGCTGAGACTAGGACTTCTAGTTCTATGTTGAACAATAGTGGTTGATAGTGGAAATCCATGGTTGTGTCCCTGACCTTAAGAGAAAAGCTCTCAGTTTTTCCCCATTGAGAATAATATTTGCTGTGGGCTTTTTGTAGATAGCTTTTATGATATTGAAGTATGTTACCTCTATCCCTACAGTGTGGAGAGTTTTAATTAAGAAAGAATGGTGTATTTAGTCAAATGCTTTTTCTGCATCAATTGAGAGGATCATGTTTCTTGTCTTTAGTTTTATTAAATTGATATGTCATATTTGATTTGCAAATGTTGAAACACCTTTGCAGCCCAGGAATAAACTCCACTTGGTCATGGTGAATAATCCTTTTAATGTATCTGTTGGACTTTACTATTATCTTGTTGAGAATTTTGGCACCCATGCTCATCAGGGATGTTGGTCTGTAATTCTTTTTGGTGAGTTCTTTGGATTTGAAATCAAGGTAATGTTGGCCTCATAGAAAGAGTTTGGAAGTTTTCTTTTGGTTTCTATTTTTTGGAACATGTTCTGAAGAGTAGGTATTAGTTTTTCTTTAAAATATCCCTGGAAAGCCATCCACACCTGGACTCAGGTGTTGGGAGATTTGGTTTTTTATCACTGCTTCAATCTCCTTGCTGGCGAGGGTTTGTTCAGATTTTCTGTTTCTTTCTCTTAGAGTTCTGGTAGTTTATAAGTCTCCAGGAATGTATCCATTTCTCCCAGGTTGCTTAATTTGTTGGCATATAGTAACTCAAAATATGTTCTTATAATTGTTTGTATTTCCTTGATGTTTATCATGATCTCTCCTCTTTTGTTTTTCAATTTACTAATTTTCAATTTATTTGGGTCCATTATCTTTTCTTTTAAATAAATCTGGTTAGGGGTTTAACGATCCTATTAATTCTCTCAAGGAATCAGCTTCTAGTTTTATTGATATGTTCTACTTCTTTTGGTTTCTGTTTCATTGATTTCTGCTCTAATCTTTATTATTTCTCTTCTGCTTAGTTTAAGCTTTATTTGTTGTTTTTTTTTTCTCCAGTTACTTTAGATATAAGTTTAGATTGTGAATTTGAGACTTATCTAATTTTTTGAGAAAGGCTTGGATGGTTATATATTTTCCACATAGGAACATCTTTCCAGTGTCCTGAAGGTTTTGAACAGTTGTGTTTTCATTTTCATTTGTTTCCATTAATTTTTTAAAATTTTCTTTAATTTCCTGGTTGACCCATTCATTCTTTCGTAAGACGTTCTTTAACCTCCGAGTGTTTACGTTTCTTCCAAATTTCCTCTTGTGATTGAGTTCAAGTTCTAAAGGATTACTGGGAATAAAGGTTCTAAAGGATTACTGGGAATAATTTCAATCTTTTGGTACACATTTAGACCTTATTTGTGACCCAGTATGTGGTCTGTTCTGAAAAATGTTCCATGTGGACTCAAGAAGAATGCGTTTTCTGTTAGGATTGAATGTTCTGTAAATATCCGTTAAGTCCACCTGGTCCATTGTGTCATTATCATTCAAAGCCCCTTGTTTCCTTGTTGATCTTCTGCTTAGATGATTGTCCATTGCTGTGAGTCGGGTGTTGAAGTTCCCTATTATTATTGTATAATTATCAACCTGTTGCTTTAATTTGGTTAATGGAATTGGCTGTTTCCAAATTAGGAGTATAAATATTTAAAATTGTTAGATCTTCTTGTTGGATAGACCCTTTAAGTATGATATACTGTCCTGCTTCATCTTCTATTATCATCTTTGGTTTAAAACCTAATCTATCTGTATCAGCCACAGCAACTTCTTTCAAGATATGTCTCCAAAGGCAAAGGAAACAAAAACGAAGATGAACTTTTGGGACTTCATCAAGATCAAAAGCTTCTGCACAGCAAAGGAAACAGTCAAGGAAACAAAGAGTCAACCCACAGAATGGGAGAAGATATTTGCAAATGACAGGACACACAAAAGGTTGATATCCAGGATCTATAATGAACTCCTCAAACTCAACACACACAAAAAAGATAATCATATCAAAAAATGGGCAAAAGATATAAACAGACACTTCTCCAATGAAGACATACAAATGGCTATCAGACACATGAAAAAATGTTCATCATTTTTTCTCAGCCATCAGGGAGATTCAAATTAAAACCACATTGAGATATCACCTTACACCAGTTAGAATGGCCAAAATTAGCAAGACAGGAAACAACATGTGTTGGAGAGGATGTGGAGAAAGGGGAACCCTCTTCCACTGTTGGTGGGAATGCAAGTTGGTGCAGCCACTTTGGAGAACAGTGTGGAGATTCCTCAAGAAATTAAAAATAGAGCTTCTCTATGACCCTGCCATTGCACTCCTGGGTATTTACCCCAAAGATCCAGATGTAGTGAAAAGAAGGGCCATCTGTACCCCAATGTTTATAGCAGCAATGGCCACAGTCACCAAACTGTGGAAAGAACCAAGATGCCCTTTAACAGATGAATGGATAAGGAAGATGTGGTCCATATACACTATGGAGTATTATGCCTCCATCAGAAAGGATGAATACCCAACTTTTGTAGCAACATGGACAGGACTGGAAGAGATTATGCTGAGTGAAATAAGTCAAGCATAGAGAGTCAATTATGATTTCACTTATTTGTGGAGCATAACAAATAACATGGAGGACAAGGGGAGATGGAGAGGAGAAGGGAGTTGAGGGAAATTGGAAGGGGAGGTGAATCATGAGACACTATGGACTCTGAAAAACAAAAACAACCTGCCTCTTGAAGAGGCAGGTGGTGGGAGGTTGGGGGAACCAGATGGTGGGTATTAGAGAGGACACGGATTGCATGGAGCATTGGGTGTGGTGCAAAAACAATGAATACTGTTAAGCTGAAAAGAAATAAAAAGCAACACACACACACACACACACACACACACACACACACACAAACTCTAATCTGTCTGATATAAGTATTCCTACTTCAGCTTTCTTTTAACATTCATTAGCATGATAAATGGTTCTCTACTCCCTCACTTTCAATCTTGTGGTGTTTTAGGTCTGAAATGAGTCTCTTGTACACAGCATATGGATGGTTCCTGCTTTTTTAATCAATCTAATATCCTCTGTATTTTGATTGGAGCATTTAGCCTACTTATATTCAGAGTAACTACTGACAGAAATGAATTTAGTGCCATTGTATTACCTGTAAAGTCCCTGTAGATTATCTGTTTCTTTCTGGTCTATGCTAATTTTGGGCTCTCTTCACTTACAGGATCCTTTTTAATCTTTCTTGCAGGGCTGGTTTAGTGATCACAATTGTTTTAGTTTCTCTTTTTCCTGGAAACTCTTTATCTCTCCTTCCATTCAGAATGACAGTCTTGATAGATGAAGTATTCTTGGCTGCATGTTTTTCTCATTTAGTACTCTGAATATATCATGCTAGCCCTTTCTGGTCGACCAGGTCTCTGTAGATAGGTCTGTTGCCAGTCTAATGTTTCTACTATTGTAGTTCAAGGAGCTCCTGCCTTGAGCTTCTTTCAGGATTTTCTCTTTATCTCTGAAATTTGCAAGCTTACTATTATATGGCAGGGTGTTAATCTATTTTTATTGATTTTAGGGGAAATTCCATTTACTTCTTGAATTTGAATGCCCTTTTTCTTCCCATATTAGGGAAGTTATCAGCTATGATTTGCTCAAATATACCTTCTGTCTCTCTCTCTCTCTTTCTTCTTCCTCTGGGACCCCAATAGTTCTAATATTGTTGCACTTTATGGTATCACTGATTTCTCAAAACCTCCCCTTATGGTCCATTAATTGCTTTTTTCTCTCTTCCTCAGCTGCTTTCCTTTCAACTGTCTTATCTCCTATGTCATTGACTCTCTCTTCTGCCTTATTTACCCTAGCTATTAGAGCAGTGATTTTAGACTGCATCACAGTTAGAGCATTTTTAAATTTCTGCCTGATTAGATTTTATTTCTGCACTAATAGATTCTCTAAAGTCTTTTTTTTTTCAAGAGAGCTAGTAACTTTATAAGCAATATTTTAATGCCAGCTCTGACATTTCACTTATGTCCATATTGATAAGATCTGTGGCAGAAAGTATTACCTCTGGTTCTTTCTTTCGTTGTGGTTTCTTTCTTCTAGTGATTTTTCCCAGAGAAGAAAGGATGAGTGGGAAAACAAAATAAAAAATATCAAGTGAAATACACACTAGACAAATCGGAAGAGGGAAGAAAACAAAAAAGAAAATAAAAAGAAAAAAAGTAGAAAGAAAGAATATAATCTCACAGGTGAGGTGGACACAGGTAAACAAAACAGGGTAATACAATTGCCCTGTGTGTATTGTGTCCTGTTTGTTAGAAGATGCTAAATCTCAGAATTGTAAAGAAAGCAAAATTTATATATAATAAAAATAAAATTGTATACAGAGAAAGGAAGCCAAAAATGAAGTATAGATCCATAAAGTGAAAATGGAAAAATGGAATTAAAAAAAGACTTAAAAACAAAGATAAAGTAAAAAAACTAGTTGAAAAGGAAAAAGAAAAATCTTAAACTGAAAGATTAAAGACTCATCCCCAAACCCCAATTCTATATACTATTTTCCCCTAGCACAAGAGTTTTTCAGTTTTGAGTGATCTATTAATTTGGTATTCTCCTGAGGATCCTCCTGGCCTTCTGGGGAAGAGGGCTGTTGCACTGATTCTTGGGTGTCTTTGCCTGGGTGGAATTGCACCATTCCTTGCCAGGGGCCAGTCTCAGTGTAAACTCATTTGGATTTCTCTATTTGTCTTTTCCTGCTGCTTTATAGGGTGAACAAAGAAACTAAAAAAAAAAAAGGTGCCACCCCAATCTCCAGCCCCAGAGCTGAAGGATCATGTCCCCCACTCTCCAGTGCACCTTCAGGGAAAGACAATCAGACCCTTTCATATGCTTCAAACTCCCCAGACTCCTGTTGTGTGTACTCACACCAATCCTCCCAGGGGAAGGAGAGGTGACTTAACCTAGCCTGTTTGGGGAGGCTTTGCCTTATCTTTTTTTAATCCATGCCACTCCTCCTGGGAAAAGGAGCCAGCTCTCATAGCAGTTGTTCTTTTTTGGGTCCCTTCTTGGAGAGTGGTCTCCTGATTGTGTTGGGGTTCAGGGTTTATTGCAACACATAGCTGAGAAGCCACTCTGGAGCTCGCTAACTATAGCTGGCTTCTCTGCTCCAACACTTGGGTACTCTGCTGCACTCAGGCATCCCCCTTCTTTCTGTGACCCTGTGGATCCTGAGACCACACTGCTTAAGAATCTCGCCTGCTTCACCGCCTGAGCATATTTCAGCTAGCGATGTCCCTGATGGAAGCAGACTTCTAAAACTTCCGATTTTGTGTACTGCTGCTATATAACTTTCCAGTGGCCTGCTCACAGAGGCTCCCTCCCCACTGTGGTTTATATATTCCCCAAAATTCATGTCTCTGCACCTTCTTCCTTTGCAAAAAGTGGTCTCTTTTCTATTTGTAGAATTGTAGCAATTCTTTCCTTAGATCTCAGGTTGAATTTACAGATATTCTGAATGATCTTTTAGATATCTAGGTAAATTCAAGAGACCAGATGAAACACAGTTCCCCTACTTTTCCATCATCTACAGAATTCTTCCAGACAAAATTGTCTTTGAAAACAAAGACTATAACAAGTTACAAAGAAGAATACTATATAACCATAAAGGAAACAATTCAACAAGAAGATATAACAATTATAAATATTTATGCACCTTCCAATGGAGCCTTCAAATACATAAAGCAACTAATAACAAACAAAAAGGAAGTAAAAAAATAATAAAAAATAATATGGGACTTTAACATCCTACTTACATCAATGGGTAAATTATTCAAATAGAAAATCAATGAGAAAACAATGGCATTGAATCACACATTTGACCAGATGTATCTAATTGGTATATTCAGAATATGCCATCCTAAAATAGCAGAATATACATTCTTTTCAAGTACACATTGAATATGCTCCAGAATAGATAATGTATTAGACCATAAAACAAGTCTCCACAAATTAAAAAGGACTGATATCATACCATGCATCTTTTCTGACCACAAAGCTATGAACCTAGAAATCAACTATAAGAAAAACTCTGGAAAGCACATACAAACAACTAGGTTAAATAACATGCAACTAAACAATAAAAGGCCAACCAAGAAATCAATGAGAAAGATTAAAAATACATGAACATGAATGAAAATGAAACACAATAGCCTGGAATCTTTTAGAGCAGAAAAAGCTATTCTAAAAGGGAATTTTAAAGCAAGTTTAGGGACCTACCTCAAAAAGTGAAAAAAATTTCAAATAATTAACCTAATCTAAAACCTAAAGGAGCTGGGGTGGGGGGCCCAAAACCAACAGAAGGAAGGATATAAAAAGAGATTGAAAGCAGAGAATGAAAAAAAGATTGAAGCAGAGATAAATGAAATTGAATTTAAAAATGAACAAACAAAACATTGGAAGAGATAAATGAAATTAGTAGCTCGTTCTTGGAGAACATAAAAAAAAAAAACTGATAAACTACTAGTCAAACCCATTGGAATGAGAGAAAGAGAGATAGAGAGAGAAATAGGACTCAAAATCAGAAATGAAAGAGGAGAAATAACAATCAACACCACAGAAAAACAAAGGCATGACAATATTATGAAAAATTATATGCCAACAAATTGGACAAACTAGAAGAAATGGATAAATTCTTAGGAAAATATGATCTCCCATAACTGAATCAAGAAGAAATTAAAAAATTTAACAGACTGATTATGAACAATGAAATTGAATCAGTAATTAGGAAAATAAAAATTTAAAAAAAGACCTCCCCCAAACAAAAGTCTAGGACCAGATGACATCATAGGTGAATTTTACCAAACACTTAAAGAAAAGTTAATACCTATTATTTTTAAACTATTATCAAAAAAAAAAAAAAAGGATGGAAAGTCTCCAAATTCATTCTATGAGGTCAGTATTACAAAAACCAGGTGAAGACACTACAAAAGAAAAGAATTACAGGCCAATATCTCTGATGAACATAGATGCAAAAATCCTCAACAAAACACTAGCAAACCAAATGCAACAACTCGTTAAAAAAAAAATCATTCACTATGATCATGTCAGACTTATTCCTGGGATGCAAGAGTTGCCCAATATAAGGGGTGCCTGGGTGGCTCATTTGTTAAGTATTTGCCCTCGGCTCAGGTCATTATCCCAGGGCCCGGGAACAATCAAATTGTTTCATTGGCTTGAGCCCCACACCAGGCTTCCTGGGGGAAGCTTGCTTCTTCCTCTCCCAGTCCCCCTGCTTGAGTTCCTGCTCTCACTGTCTCTCTCTCTCTGTCAAATAAATAAATAAAATCTTGGGAAAAAAAAAAAGGTTGTCCAATATTTGCAAATCAATCAACATGATACATCACATCAATAAGAGAAGGGTAAGTGCCATATAGTCATTTTGACAAATGATAAACATGCTTTTGACCCAGTACTACACTAATTCATGATAAAAACCCTCAACAAAGTAGGTTTAGAGGGAACATCCCTCAACATAATAAAAGCTTTATATGAAAAACCACAACTAATGTCATACTCAGTGGTGAGAAAAATGAAAACTTTTCCCTTAAGGTCAAGAATAAGAAAAAGATATTCACTCTGAGCACTTTTATTCAACATGGTACTGGAAATCCTAGCCATAGCAAACACACAACAAAAAGAAATAAAAGTCATCCAAATTGGTAAGAGAGAAGTAAAGCTTTCATCATTTGCAGATGACATAATAATATACTGAAAACCCTAGAGGCCACCGAAAAGCTACTACAACCAATAAATGGATTCATTAAGGTTGTAGGATACAAAATCAATGTACAGAAATCTGTTGCCTTTCTATTCACTTATAATCAAGTAGCAGAAAAAGAAATTAAGAAAACAATTCCATTTACAGTTATACCAAGAATAATAAAATACTAACAAATAAACTTCCCCAAGAGATGAATGTCCTGTACTCTGAAAACTATGAAATATCACTGAAAGAAATTAAAGATGACACAATCAATGGAAAGATATTCCATGCTCATGGATTGCAAGACAAATTTTGTTAAAATGTCCATACTACCTAAAGCAATCTACACATTTAATGCAATCATTATCAAAATACCAATAGTATTTTTCACAGAACTAGAACAAATCATCTTAAAATTTGTATGGAATCACAAAAGACCCTGAAAAGCCAGAGATGTCTTGAAAGAGAAGTACAAAACTGAAGGTATCATAATTCTAGATATCAAGATACAATACAAAGATGTAGTTATCAAAACAATATAGTACTGGCACAAAAATAGACACACAGATCTATAGAACAGAACAGATGCCCCAGAAATAAACCCATGATTATGTGGTCAATTAAACTTTGGTAAAGGAGACAAGAATACACAATGGAGAAAAGATAGCCTCTTCTATAAATGGTGTTTAAAAAATGGGACAGCTAGTTGCAAAAGAATGGAACTGGATTATTTTCCCACATCATAAAAAAAAAAAAAAAAAAACTAAAAATAAATAAATAAATAATCTCAAAATGGAGTGAAGACTTAAATATGAGAACTGAAACCATAAAAATCCTTGAAGAGAGCACAGTCACTAATTTCCCTGACATTGTCCATAGCAACATTTTCCTACGTAAGTCTCCTGAGGCAATAGAAACAAAGCAAAAATATACTATTGGCACTATATCAAAATAAAAAGTTTCTGCATAGCAAAATAAGAATTAACAAAACAGAGGCAATCTACTGAATGGGAAAAGATAATTGCAAGTGATAAAAGATTAGTACCCAAAATACATAAAAATCTTATACAACTCAATCCCAAAACCCCCAAAACAAAACAAAACCTAATAATCTAATTAAATGGATTAAAAATGGACAGAAGCCATGAGCAGACATTTCTCCAAAGAAGACATACAGATGGATTACTCATAGGAAGAAGATGGAAGGCACATCAGGTCATCCTGGAATTTGATTTTCTTAAAAATATTTTTACAATATGTAAAGTAGATTTATTCACATAGAAGGTCACAAATATGTAATTTATATATGTTTATGCATGTTGAAACAATTTGAAGGATGTAGTGAATTATTTAAAAAGCAAGCATGGGGCACCTGGTTGGCTCAGTCAGTTAAGTGGTTGACTCTTGATTTTGGCTCACATCATGATCTCATGGTCCTGGGATCCATCCCCACATCAGCCTCCATACTCAGCAAGTGCCTTTTTCTGCCCTTCCCCTCTACCTCTCTAGAGCACACTCTCTCTTTCCAAACTAAATAAATAAATCTTAAAAAAAAAAAAAAAGAAAAAAAAAACAACAACTAAGCAAAAAGCAAGATCCCTATTCCTTTGGTGTAGGAATTCTTTTATGTTTATTTAAATTAATAATCTTCGGGATGTGCCCAGGGCGTATGATATGTTCTGGGCTTATTAAATGAATATATAAATAAATGAATAATTTTTGGTTACTAAATATGCCAGAAAACCTGGGTCACCATAACAACACAGTCTTTCCCTGTAAGTAGATATTTATAGTCATATTCTAATTAGAAGCTTGCAAGGGGAGCACATAATTATGACAGGTAAAGGCCATTATTGGTGTTAATATTCCTAGGGTACAATAGCCAAATCTAGTAATTTTCAGAGGGACATACTTGCCACAGGAGAGAGAAAAATTAGGTCTAAGGGCTGGTGGACCCAGTCAACCATTGGCTTGACTTCTAGTCCTTTGGCTATTCCATCCCTTCACTATGTGAATTGGACAGATTATAAACTACTGGATTAAGATTTTTGCTTTACAACTTTTATATTCCAGCCATCCCTGCCTTATTCATATTTTTTTCAGGCTATCCATTTCTTCTGTTTTTACTTTTTTTTCCCTTGACCCATGGGTTTTTTTTTTTTTTCATAATTTCAACTTTCTACTTAGACATTTCTCAATGCAAGAATATTGATTTTCTTACAATGTCTTTATAATTTCATTTTGTTTTTAAATCTTTCAGTTATTGATAATCAATTTTGTATGGTATGAGGAAGGATGTACACTTTTCCCTAAATTGTCTTAAATGAATAATTATTGATTTCTGTTAAGTTTTCTTAATCTTTTGTACATTCAACCATCTCCAGAAAGAATGGAGGGGAAAAAAATGCTGAGAGATAACTTATTTTTATGAGCTGAGGATAACATTGTACGGAAGTGATTGCATCTCTTATTGTGTTATTGAGATGTTGAGAAAGTTGGTTGATACCACCTCTGGCTCTAATTTGTCTATATAAAGTAGCATAATTAACTCTGTATTGCTGACTTTTTTTTTTTTTTTTACTAATTAATTATTTCTATAACTAACTCATGCTCAATGCAAATATTCAAGAAAGTCTAAATGCTTTAATGCCCAGTCAGGTTGCACGACTAAGAGTTAACTTTCTGTTACCCAGTTTTCTGTCTTAGGTCATATTGTGAAATCCCAAGAATAAAGACCTTATTATAAGGTTTCCTAACTTGAGTTTGGTTGATTAGAAATGACACTGGAAATTGATCTGTGTGGGAGTATAGAAAAATCTATCACAGAATAAAAATAGTAATGGTGAAGGAACAAAAAAATCAAACCACAGACCATCAACAGGTTTTCAACATCATTAGTTATATAGTCTGGGTTTAGAATGAGATTTTGGTTCAATTTCAGGATATTTTGATACTGAATTCACTTTGAATTGGCTTCTTTTTCTGATGTCTTAAGAGGGGATTATCATTCAATATTTCAATAATAGCTTTGTGTGCTAATGAGAGTTTTATACTATATTAGAAAGAAAAAGATTCAATTCTGAATCTAGCAGGAATAAGCAAGTTGGGGTTGACTTTTCCTTTTTCAGTGTATTTGTGAAGACTGAACATCAGCAAATAGGGCAAATAAAGACTTTACAGAGTTGAAAGGTATTCAGATATATGCTCTTCAAATATTTTGCAGCTGATGATGGGAAGGGAAGTAAAGGCCTGAGTCAGTGTGGCCAAAAGAACTGGAGGCTACAGTAGAATTTTAAAAGTACCTGACAAGTGTTATACAAGAAAAGTGTTATGTATAAGGACAGATTTTCAACACTGATGAGACCCGCTTGTTTCACAAGGACCTTGGCAAACAAACCTATGTAACACATATTGTGTTTCAGTTGATGAAAATGTTTTGACCAGAGACTCACAGAAACTTAACCCTATATTCTGTGACCCACACCACAAAGTAATAGCTCAGTGTTCCCTAATTCAGTGCTCACAAGTTTAAAGTATATAACTACCATGAATAGTGAGAATTGATTATGCTCTCCAATATTATTGCCTTAGGGTCTCCATTTCCACTGCACTATTTGTGGTTGCCTGTAAATGCTTTTCCTGGTGTTCTTGCCCTCTCCTCTTCATCTAAACACCTAGATTCAACCATTAAACCTAGGCAACATATGAAATAATAGAAAATATATATATTGGCCTCTGGCCTTGGTTACTGGCAGAGAGTTCCTGAAACCGTTATAATTTCCCAAGAGATAGGAGCTTTATCTAGGAGCATTTGTTCTAATATCTGGTCTTTGACACTGGTTCCTTACACAGAGCTCCTAAATCCTTTGGAATTTTCTAGCTCCTGGATGACAACTGGTTGCCAGGAATATGCTTGGAACTTTTAGCCCAAGCCCCAACCCCAAGGAACAGAAGAGGGCTAGAAATTGAGTTAACAATTAATCATACCTATGTGATGAAGTCTCGATAAAAATCCCAAAGGTATGGGATTCAGGGAGCTTCCAGGTTGGTGTACACAACCACATGTTGGGAGAGTACTCAACTCCACAGGGATAGAAGCTCCTGTGCTTAGGACCATGCCAGACCTTGTCTTATGGAGCTCTTCATCTGGTTCCTCATCTAAATCCTTAATCATATACTGTATTTATAATAAACATAATAAATGCAAGTAAGAGTTTTCTTGAGTTTAGTGAGTTTTTCTAGGAAATAATTGAATTCGGGGGGGGGAGGGGAAATCATGGGAACCTCTGATTTGTAGCTAAGTTATGGGTAACCTGGGGACCTATTACTTGCAATTGACAAGTTGAAGTTGGGTGCAGTCTTGTGGAACTGAGCTCTTAACTTGTGGGGTCTGCATTAATTCCAACTAGTATTAAAATTGAACTAAGCTTTAGGATCCCCAACAGGCATTGCAGAGAATTGCTTGGTTTGGGAAACACACACACACACACACACACACACACACGCACTCACACACATCTGGTATCAGAAGTGCTGTTAGTACATTAGTAGAGTAATGAGAGAGAAGCAGCACACAGAAGGAGTGTTGTTTTATTCTCCACACTCTGTAATGGCCAGGGAGTCTCTCTCTCTCTGGACACCCAACCCTAGTGTACCTGAGGTATTCTTCTTCTTGTTAACACATCATGTGTACACCTCTCTCTCAGCATTTATCACAGCAATCTATTTGTTGATTTGTCTGTTTTCCCCATCCATTTTTAAGCTGTTAGATGCAAGTTCCATATATATGTCTCTCTATATATCAGATAAAATAGTTTTATCTGATTTATTTATTTATAAAATAGTTTCTGATATATATATAAGGTAAAATAGTTTTAACATATTAAATTAAGTTTTTCTCCTTAAATATTTTAATAATTCCTCTACCCCCCTTTCTTTTTAATTTGAGCTATCTATAATAAAATTTTGCTGAACATAAATAAACTGCAGCTTAATCCAAATGGAATAATTAGAAATTTGGAACAAGCTATCTGAAATAATGTGTTTCTACTGTGCTCAGAATAATTCTAGAATATTAGAGCCAGAAGGAATCCTAACTTATTTACACACTTGCTAATTAGCTCTTCCAGGTTATCTAAGAAGATAGGAAGGATAAAGATCTGAAACAGCTATCTGAGGCCGGAAAGGAAGGTCATGTGAGGAGAGTGCCATGTCCAGCCTCTAACAGCAGCTCTGTGATTAAACAACTCCTAGCGATCTTCTCATGAACAGGCATACACTGCTGCCAGAGCTGGAACTACTGTTATAGAGCCACTGCTCTAGGGGCTACCTATTCCCAGCTTGCCGTAAGTCATTATTTCTATCACTACTCTCTCTGCCTACTTTATGCTCCTGTCTAGAAGTGCAAGTGTTGATGTTCTCTACAAGCCTAAAACTCAAACCAAACCAAATTTCACAGGATCAGGTTTCTTTAGATAGCTACTCTCCTTCCTGCTGCATGGAGATCTTGTGCATGCCCACCTACTAAGATGCTGGTCACCCTATAAATTAGTTGCCTTTTGGACAAGCACTTCCTTGATGAGTTATAATGGTGAGAAGGTATGATCCAGCTTCTTAGAAATCCTAAGAGTGTGAAATGACCACAAGTTACACCACTGGGAGCTCCTCCTCCTTCATTGAACAGAGGCAGAAAGTGAAACCTAAAAAGTTAGTTGATCAGTGCAAGAAGGGTTCCATTCAAAGCCTTCCCTGAAGTACATCATCTCCTCATAATAAGAAACTGTCTCTTTGGCTCAGTCCTTTTGACCTATTCCAAATGTTTGGGTTAATCCCACAAGGGCTGAATTAACAGACACATCAGGTTTATGGAATGTGTAAACGTATTGTCAATGTATGTTTTATTAGAATTATTTAGGCTTAAAAATTAAGGGTGTTTATGGTTTCTGGATTGGTATGTAAGGACATTAGAGGGTCACCACTTTATCTTAACAACAGATACAAAACTGAACAAACTGAAAAATCAACAGCTTTTTGGTTTTTGGTTTTTCTGTTTTGTTTTGTTCTTTTTTTTTTTTTTTTTTTTCCTTTAAGAGGATTAAGGTCTTAGGGCAAACTGTTTCCAACAAAATTGGACAGATAGAGAATTACAAAATATTGGAGTAGAAACCTCCCCAGGAACCAGTTATAGGGTCAGAAAATCTGAGTGTATTGGTAAATTGCTGGAGGCTAGGCCTGTACAAATCTGAGAATTAAAGGCTTTAGGGGAAACGAGTCATAGGGGACTGCCACACTTTTGTGACCTTACTGTCAGGAGCTTGACTGGTGCTCACAGGAAATATCACAGTGAATTCCCTTCATGTTTCTGGCAGGGAGAGGGAAAAGGAGTCATTTGGAAATATGCCAGAACACTCTACTCTTCTTAACATGGTCTATCTTTGGGAAAAACTAGTTAATCAGAGCCTAACCTGCTGGGATTTTCTCTGAGCCTAGCTGGCCTAAGGAGGAAAATACCCAATTTCAGCCTTTGTGGAGTTAAAAAATAAAATAAAAAATAAAAAACAGAATCAGTTGTGAAGCTCACAGTCCAGAGGCACAAGCACACTAAAAGACTGAGACCTAACCACTGCACTAGAGAATGCTTCCCTCTCACTAGAACTACAACTACATTACCAAAGGCCTACTTACTATTGTTCATTTCCCCTAACACATCATATCCAGTAATCAAGAGAAAATTACAAGGCATATTAAAGGCAATAAAAACAGTTTGAAGAGAAAGAGCAAGCACCAGAACTGGACACGACAGGGATGTTGGAATTTTCAGACAGGGAACTTAAAACAATGAGGATTGGACATCAGGAAAGAGAGCAGAGTAGGAAGTTCTTAACCTAACCCTTCATCCCCTGGACACAACTAGAAAACACCAACATCAGTGTAAATAATCCATAAAATGACCTGAAGACTAGCAAAAGCTAGTCCCCACAGCTAAATGTAGAGATGAGCCCACATTCAAGACAATAGGAAGGCCAGAGACATAGTTGGAAGCCAAATGGAACTGTGAGACTGTCTGCAGGAGGGAGGGATGTTGTGGGCTCAGTGGGGGAGAGGAACAGACCCCACACCAGGCATCCCAGGCATGGGAGATCCAGACTGGGCAAACAAATCAGCAGAATATTTGGCTTTGAAAACCAGAGTGGGCAAACAATCAGTTCGACCTGGAACTTTAAAATTCAGCAGCTTGGATCTAGGAGAGCCATAGATAGCACAACAAACACTGCTCCTGAGACACAGCACTGAAGTAGCAGTTTGAAAAATGCCTAGAGTACACAGGAAGATTGATTGATTGACTGATTTCTTAATCTCAGAGTATGTGCTGGAGGGCAAGGATTTTTGGGAGACTTCAAGAAAAAACAGCTGGCAGGTACCATTTTGCTCCCCTGCACCCCAGCCTAAATACAGGGACACCTGAGGGAACTAGCACAGCATTAATACTCTAAACCTAGCTTGCAAACAGTATGACTTGTCCACACACAATTCTGTGAAACCGTACCTTCCATCCCAACCTGACTCCCCAGTTTTCCCAGGCAGCTGCAGGTCCTGTCCCGCAGCAGGCCAGCTCTAACCTTGCTGGCACCATGTGTCCTGCCCCCACATTCTGCAGACATGCTTCCACCAATACACCCTTGGCTGGAGACCATCAAAAGCAGTGTTACAAGCCGAGCTGTGTGCAAGCAGCCCAACAAGCAGCCAGCACCACTCTAAAGTGATTCCTCCCCTGGGAAGAGGAGAAGATAACCACACACACCAGTTCCACTCTGGACCCAGCAATGAGGTAGGGGCAGACATCTGGTATGACTGCAGGCCCCATCCACCAATGAAAACTTCTCAGGGAAAAACACAGGCAAAGCACCCTGCAGTTTGGTGTTACTGCATCTTTAGCAAATGCCTGGTCTGAAAACATGATTTTAAGGTGATTCCACACTAGCCCACTAACACGGGGACCACTCACTGCACTGCATACAACAGGCAAAGAGAACCATTACAAAAAACTGGACTGAAGGCAAACATGGCTCAGCCACATCAAAAGGGTACATACAACACACATAGGAGAAAATCCTAAAGTGATAGTTTTTGGTGAATAAGGAACAGAGCACTACAGGACATGACAGGACCTCTTCTTCATAAGGCCACTACTTTCAAGAGCAAGAGATGTAGCTGACTTTTGTAATACCTGGAAACAGACACAGAGAGTTAGACAAAATGAAGAAACAGGAAAAAAAAAAAGTTCCAAATGAAAGAACATGACAAAATCACAGAAAGAGAGCTAAACAAAGTGGAGATTAGTAATACACCTGATACAGAATTTAAAGTAATGGTCATAAAAAGAGAAAAGAATGGAGGACCTCAAGGAGGTCCTTGAAAAAGAGATAGAATGCATAAAAAAGAAGAAGTAAGAGTTGAGCATCTGGAGTAAAGTTAAAAATATGCAAGGGAATAAATAGTAGACTAGAGGAAGTAGAAGAATGGACCAGTGATCTGGAGGGCAGAATAATAGAAAGGAATGAAGCTGAAAAGGAGAGAGAAAAAAGAATTATAATAAATGAAAATAGACGAAGGAAATAAATGACACCATCAAGTGTAATAGCATTAGCATTATAGAAGTTCTGGAAGGAGAAGAGAGAGAAAAGAGAGCAGAAAGTTTATCTGAAGAAATAATAGCTCAAAGCTTCCTGAATATGGGGAAGGAAATAGATATCCAGATCATGGAGGCACAGAGGGCCACCAACAAAATCAACCCAAGGAGGTCTACACCAAGACACATAGTAATTGAAATAATAAAAAGTAGTAACAAAGAGAGAATTTTTAAAGCAGTGAGAGAAAAGAGTTATGGACAAGAAAATCCCATAAGATTATCAGCTGATTGTTCAGCAGAAATTTTATAGACCAGAAGAAAGTGGCATCATATATTCAAAGTGCTGATGGGGAAAAAACCTGCAATCAAAAATACTTTATCCAGAAGATCGCGGAGAAGTAGCAGGCTGAGACTACTTCAGCTAGCCGGAGATCAGCTAGATAGCTTATCTAAAGATTGCAAACACCTGAAAATCCATCAGCAGATCAAAGAGAAGAAGAACAGCAATTCTGGAAACAGAAAAACAACCACTTTCTGAGGGGTAGGACCGGCAGAGAAGTGAATCCAAAGCCACGGGAAGATAGACCCCAGGGGGAGGGGCCGGCTCCCGGCAAGCAGCGGAGCAACAGAGCACAAAATCAGGACTTTTAAAAGTCTGTTCCGCTGAGGGACATCGCTCCAGAGGCTACCCGGGGCGAAGCCCAGGCGGGGTCAGCGTGGCCTCAGATCCCGCAGGGTCACAGAAGGATTGGGGGTGTCTGAGTATCGCAGAGCTTGCAGGTATTGGAACGGGAAAGCCGGCTACAGAGCCAGAGCCAACAGTAAGCTCACAGCTCGGTGTTACCTTGAACCGGTCGCAGGCTCGGTGAGCTCGGAGCGCGGCCGGAGGTCAGGCAGACGGGAGTAACTGGGCGCTGTTCTCTGAGGGCCACTGAGGAGTGGGGCCCTGGGCTCTGGGCTCCTCCAGGCCGGAGACCAGAAGGCCGCCATTTGTATTCCCATCCTCCAGATCTCTACGGAAAGCGCTCAGGGAACAAAAGCTCCTGAAAGCAAACCCGAGCAGATTACTCACCCCGGCCCCTGGTAAAAGCGGTGCAATTCCGCCTGGGGCAAAGACACTTGAGAATCACTACACCAGGCCCCTCCCCCAGAAGATCAACAAGAAATCCAGAAAAGCCCAAGTTCAACTACCAAGGAGTGCAGTTTCAATACCAAGGAGAGCAGCAGAATTCCAGAGGAGGAGAAAGCAAAGCAAAGAACTCATGGATTTTTCCCTGTGATTTTCTTCAGTCTTGCAGTTAATTTAATTTTTTTCTTTTTCATTTTTTGTTTTTTTTCTCGCCTTCTGGTGAATTTTTTTTTTAACTTTTACCTTTTTCTTTTTTAACGTTTTTTAACTAGTTTATCCAATATATATACATTTTCTTTTTTATATTTTTCTTATTTGTTTTCTTTTTCTTAATTCTTTTCTTTTCTTTTCTTTTCTTTCTTTCTTTCTTTCTTTCTTCCTTTTTGAACATCTCTTTATCCCCTTTCTCACCCTCACGATTTGGGATCTCTTCTAATTTGGTTAAAGCATATTTTCCTGGGGTTGTTGCCACCCTTTTAGTATTTTACTTGCTCCTTCATATACTCTTATCTGGACAAAATGACAAGAAAGAAAAATTCAACACAAAAAAAAGAACAAGAGGCAGTACCGAAGGTTAGGGACCTAATCAATACAGACATTGGTAATATGTCAGATCTAGATTTCAAAATGACAATTCTCAAGGTTCTACCCGGGCTCAAAAAAGGCATGGAAGATATTAGAGAAAACCTCTCGGGAGATATAAAAGCCCTTTCTGGAGAAATAAAAGAACTAAAATCTAACCAAGTTGAAATCAAAAAAGCTATTAATGAGGTGCAATCAAAATTGGAGGCTCTCACTGCTAGGATAAATGAGGCAGAAGAAAGAATTAGTGATATAGAAGACCAAATGACAGAGAATAAAGAAGCTAAGCAAAAGAGGGACAAACAGCTACTGGACCACGAGGGGAGAATTCGAGAGATAAGTGACACCATAAGACGAAACAACATTAGAATAATTGGGATTCCAGAAGAAAAAAGAGAGAGGGGAGCAGAAGGTATACTGGAGAGAATTATTGGGGAGAATTTCCCAAATAAGGCAAAGGAAACGAGCATCAAAATTCAGGAGGTTCAGAGAACGCCCCTCAAAATCAATAAGAATAGGCCCACACCCCGTCACCTAATAGTAAAATTCACAAGTCTCAGTGACAAAGAGAAAATCCTGAAAGCAGCCCGGGAAAAGAAGTCTGAAACATACAAAGGTAAAAATATTAGATTGGCAGCTGACTTATCCACAGAGACCTGGCAGGCCAGAAAGAGCTGGCATGATATTTTCAGAGCACTAAATGAGAAAAACATGCAGCCAAGAATACTATATCCAGCTAGGCTATCATTGAAAATAGAAGGAGAGATTAAAAGCTTCCAGGACAAACAACAACTGAAAGAATTTGCAAACACCAAACCAGCTCTACAGGAAATATTGAAAGGGGTCCTCTAAGCACAGAGAGAGCCTACAAGTGGTAGATCAGAAAGGAAAAGAGACCATATACAGTAACAGTCACCTTACAGGAAATACAATGGCACTAAATTCATATCTCTCAATAGTTACCCTGAATGTTAATGGGCTAAATGCCCCTGTCAAAAGACACAGGGTATCAGAATGGATAAAAAAACAAAACCCATCTATATGTTGCCTCCAAGAAACGCATTTTAAGCCCGAAGACACCTCCAGATTTAAAGTGAGGGGGTGGAAAATAATTTACAATGCTAATGGACATCAGAAGAAAGCAGGAGTGGCAATCCTTATATCAGATAAATTAGATTTTAAGCCAAAGACTATAATAAGAGATGAGGAAGGACACTATATCATACTCAAAGGGTCTGTCCAACAAGAAGATTTAACAATTTTAAATATCTATGCCCCCAACGTGGGAGCAGCCAATTATATAAGCCAATTAATAACAAAATCAAAGAAACACATCAACAATAATACAATAATAGTAGGGGACTTTAACACTCCCCTCACTGAAATGGACAGATCATCCAAGCAAAAGATCAGCAAGGAAATAAAGGCCTTAAACGACACACTGGACCAGATGGACATCACAGATATATTCAGAATATTTCATCCCACAGCAACAGAATACACATTCTTCTCTAGTGCACATGGAACATTCTCCAGAATAGATCACATCCTCGGTCCTAAATCAGGACTCAACCGGTATCCAAAAGATTGGGATCATTCCCTGCATATTTTAGGACCACAATGCTGTAAAGCTAGAACTCAACCACAAAAGGAAGTTTGGAAAGAACCCAAATACATGGAGCCTAAACAGCATCCTTCTAAAGAATGAATGGGTCAACCGGGAAATTAAAGAAGAATTGAAAAAAAATCATGGAAACAAATGATAATGAAAATACAACGGTTCAAAATCTGTGGGACACAACAAAGGCAGTCCTGAGAGGAAAATATATAGTGGTACAAGCCTTTCTCAAGAAACAAGAAAGGTCTCAGGTACACAACCTAACCCTACACCTAAAGGAGCTGGAGAAAGAACAAGAAAGAAACCCTAAGCCCAGCAGGAGAAGAGAAATCATAAGGATCAGAGCAGAAATCAATGAAATAGAAACCAAAAAAACAATAGAACAAATCAACGACAGTAGGAGCTGGTTTTTTGAAAGAATTAATAAAATTGATAAACCCCTGGCCCGACTTATCAAAAAGAAAAGAGAAAGGACCCAAATAAATAAAATCATGAATGAAAGAGGAGAGATCACAACTAACACCAAAGAAATAAAACTATTATAATAACCTACCATTAGCAATTCTATGCCAATAAATTTGACAATCTGGAAGAAATAGATGCATTCCTAGAAACATATAAATTACCACAATTGAACCAGGAAGAAATAGAAAGCCTGACAGACGCATAACCAGTAAGGAGATTGAAACAGTCATTAAAAATCTCCAAACAAACAAAAGCCCAGGGCCAGACGGCTTCCCAGGGGAACTCTACCAAACATTTAAAGAAGAACTAATACCTATTCTCCTGAAACTGTTCCAAAAAATAGAAATGGAAGGAGAACTTCCAAACTCATTTTATGAAGCCAGCATCACCTTGATCCCAAAACCAGACAAGGACCCCTTAAAAAAAGAGAGCTATAGACCAATATCCTTGATAAACACAGATGTGAAAATACTCAACAAAATACTAGCTAATAGGATTCAACAGTACATTAAAAAGATTATTCACCACGACCAAGTGGGATTTATTCCAGGGCTGCAAGGTTGGTTCAACATCCGCATATCAGTCAATGTGATACAACACATCAATAAAAGAAAGAACAAGAACCATCTGATACTCTCAATAGATGCTGAAAAAGCATTTGACAAAGTACAGCATCCCTTCCTGATCAAAACTCTTCAAAGTGTAGGGATAGAGGGCACATACCTCAATATCATCAAAGCCATCTATGAAAAACCCACCGCAAATATCATTCTCAATGGAGAAAAACTGACAGCTTTTCCGCTAAGGTCAGGAACACGGCAGGGATGTCCATTATCACCACTGCTATTCAACATAGTACTAGAGTTCCTAGCCTCAGCAATCAGACAACAAAAGGAAATTAAAGGCATCCAAATCGGCAAAGAAGTCAAATTATCACTCTTTGCAGATGATATGATACTATATGTGGAAAACCCAAAAGACTCCACTCTAAAACTGCTAGAACTTGTACAGGAATTCAGTAAAGTGTCAGGATATAAAATCAATGCACAGAAATCAGTTGCATTTCTCTACACCAACAGCAAGACAGAAGAAAGAGAAATTAAGGAGTCAATCCCATTTACAATTGCACCCAAAACCATAAGATACCTAGGAATAAACCTAACCAAAGAGGCACAGAATCTATACTCAGAAAACTATAAAGTACTCATGAAAGAAATTGAGGAAGACACAAAGAAATGGAAAAATGTTCCATGCTCCTGGATTGGAAGAATAAATATTGTGAAAATGTCTATGCTACCTAAAGCAATCTACACATTTAATGCAATTCCTATCAAAGTACCATGCATCTTTTTCAAATAAATGGAACAAATAATTCTAAAATTTATATGGAACCATAAAAGACCTCGAATAGCCAAAGGGATATTGAAAAAGAAGGCCAACGTTGGTGGCATCACAATTCTGGACTTCAAGCTCTATTACAAAGCTGTCATCATCAAGACAGCATGGTACTGGCACAAAAACAGACACATAGATCAATGGAACAGAATAGAGAGCCCAGAAATAGACCCTCAACTCTATGGTCAACTAATCTTCGACAAAGCAGGAAAGAATGTTCAATGGAAAAAAGACAGCCTCTTCAATAAATGGTGCTGGGAAAATTGGACAGCCACATGCAGAAAAATGAAATTGGACCATTTCCTTACACCACACACAAAAATAGACTCAAAATGGATGAAGGACCTCAATGGGAGAAAGGAATCCATCAAAATCCTTAAGGAGAACACAGGCAGCAACCTCTTCGACCTCAGCCACAGCAACATCTTCCTAGGAACAACGCCAAAGGCAAGGGAAGCAAGGGCAAAAATGAACTATTGGGATTTCATCAAGATCAAAAGCTTTTGCACAGCAAAGGAAACAGTTAACAAAATTAAAAGACAACTGACAGAATGGGAGAAGATATTTGCAAACGACATATCAGATAAAGGACTAGTGTCCAGAATCTATAAAGAACTTAGCAAACTCAACACCCAAAGAACAAATAATCCAATCAAGAAATGGGCAGAGGACATGAACAGACATTTCTGCAAAGAAGACATCCAGATGGCCAACAGACACATGAAAAAGTGCTCCATATCACTGGGCATCAGGGAAATACAAATCAAAACCACAATGAGATATCACCTCACACCAGTCAGAATGACTAAAATCAACAAGTCAGGAAATGACAGATGCTGGCGAGGATGTGGAGAAAGGGGAACCCTCCCACACTGTTGGTGGGAATGCAAGCTGGTGCAGCCACTCTGGAAAACAGCATGGAAGTTCCTCAAAATGTTGAAAATAGAACTGCCCTATGATCCAGCAATTATACTATTGGTTATTTACCCTAAAGATACAAACATAGTGATCCAAAGGGGCACGTGCACCCGAATGTTTATAGCAACAATGTCCACAATAGCCAAAGTATGGAAAGAACCTAGATGTCCATCAACAGATGAATGGATCAAGAAGATGTGGTATATATACACAATGGAATACTATGCAGCCATCAAAAGAAATGAAATCTTGCCATTTGCGACAACATGGATGGAACTAGAGTATATCATGCTTAGCAAAATAAGTCAAGCAGAGAAAGACAACTATCATATGATCTCCCTGATATGAGGAAGTGGTGATGCAGCATGGGGGCTTAAGTGGGTAGGAGAAGAATAAATGAAACAAGATGGGATTGGGAGGGAGACAAACCATAAGTGACTCTTAATCTCACAAAACAAACTGTGGGTTGCTGGGGGGAGGGGGGTTGGGAGAAGGGGGTGGGATTATGGACATTGGCGAGGGTATGTGCTTTGGTGAGTGCTGCGAAGTGTGTAAACCTGGCGATTCACAGACCTGTACCCCTGGGGTAAAATTATATGTTCATAAAAAAGAAAGAAAGAAAGTTAGCTATGTCTCTTTCTCTTGAAAGTAGTGTCCTTATGAAAAATAGGCCCTATGATGCTCTGCCATGTCCCGTCCCTTGTTCACCAGAATCTGGCACTTCAGTGTTGTTTCCTATGTGTGTTGCATGTACCTTGATGTTATGGCTGGTCCATTTTTCCTTTAGTCCAGTTGTCTGTAATATCTCTCTTTGCTTGTTGTGGGCAGTTTTCAGTCCCTCTGGTATTAGTAGGCTAGTCTGGGACCACCTTGGGCTGAAGTTGATTCAGCCCAGTTGTTTGTCAGAGAAGTAATAGCATGAAATTGCAGAGTGTTTTCCACTGAGAAGCTTTCACTGGTGGGTGGGGCTACATTCAGACCAGCTGTTTGCTATCAGCCCACTTCTGGTTTGGGTGGTCTTACTGTTCTGTGTTGTTATCTTTCACTCTCCCTTGGGCAGGACTCAGTATGGAGTGGTGCTGGCTCTTGTCAAGGCTGCTTGCACATTGCCAGTTTTGTGATACTGCTTTGGTTGGTCTGTGGTCAAGAGCATTTTGGAGGAGATGGATCTGCAGTGTGCACAGAGCAGGATGCATGCTGATTTGCAAGGCCTTCACACTTGTCTTCTAGGGGAGGGTATCTGCAGTGCTGGCACAGAGGGCCACCTGGATGGAGGGAGTGGGACACATTGTTAATCAAGTTAGGTAGTGAGGTGACTGTGTGTTTATGCTGGGAGACATGGGGACTGAAATGGTGCCTGCCATTTCCTTTGTTCCTGCAGGATTCTGCCAGTGACCTAATCCCCCTAGGACATGCTCCAAGATGAGTAAACAACTCTCTCACCCATATGCCTCACACGTTTTTCACGCTGCTATTTCTATGCTGTATCTTGTGGGACTATTTGTTGTGTTGTCTCTTTAAGGATAGGGATTCTTTCCTATGGACCTCCCACCTCTCCCAGAGCCAAGCCCACTGATTTTTTAAAATCCCATGTTAAAGTCCCACTGATTATAAGTACTTATAAAATTTGGCCCCTCTGGTTTTCAAAGCCAAATATTATGGTGATTTGTCTTGCCCTTTCAGGTTCCCCAGTGTGAGGGCATGTTTCTCTCTCCTCTCTTTACCAGTGACATCCCTTTTAGCTGTGGATAATCCCAAGGGAGTGTTTAGGAACTATGTCTCTGCCCTTCCTATGCTCTACCATGTGGCCTCTCTTCTACACTTAGTTTAGTGGGGTTTGTTTTGCCAGTCTTGGAGTCATTTTCTGGGCTATTTACATTGTTATTTAGTATTTTCTATGGGTTTAAGTGTGCTTAGGGTCCTCCTACATTTGTCATCTTCCCAGCTATCCCAGGGTATGCTAATTTTTAGATCTAGTATACACCACCAAACTCAGTGCACTTCCTCCTGTCACAAATGAGTTGTTGCTCTGCATCCATGTAAATACTGAGGGGTTGTCAATCTCTTCAATTTTTTTTTAATTTTTATTTTTTTATTTTTTATAAACATATATTTTTATCCCCAGGGGTACAGGTCTGTGAATCACCAGGTTTACACACTTCACAGCACTCACCAAAGCACATACCCTCCCCAATGTCCATAATCCCACCCCCTTCTCCCAAACCCCCTCCCCCCAGCAACCCTTAGTTTGTTTTGTGAGATTAAGAGTCACTTATGGTTTGTCTCCCTGTCAATCTCTTCAATTTTAGCTAGTGCCGTATTTGTGGTGGTGCCTCATTATGGTAATTTTCATTTGCTCTGATATATTTATTAATGAAAGTAAATACCACTTACATACTTTCTTTTGTAAGTTACCCTCTCAGTTCTATTCATTTTTCTCTTAGATCATTTGACTTTTTCTTATTAAGTTTTAGGAGGTTTTTACATATTCTGAATGTGAGACCTTTGTCAGTATATGTGTTGCATATATTTACTCACACTGTTACTTGCCTCATCACTCTCACCATGGTCTTTTTTTTTTTTTTAAGATTTTATTTATTAATTTGACAGAGAGAAATCACAAGTAGACAGAGAGGCAGCCAAAGAGAGAGAGAGAGGGAAGCAGGCTCTCCACTGAGCAGAGAGCCCGATGCCAGGACTCTGAGATCATGACCTGAGCCGAAGGCAGCGGCTTAACCCACTGAGCCACCCAGGCGCCCCTCACCATGGTCTTTTTGATTAAAATATCCTTGATTTGAATGTAGTTTAGTCTATCAATCTCCTCTTTTATAGTTATTGCTTTTTATAATCTGTTCACGAAGTCATTTGTAGGGTGCTTGGATGGTTAAATTATTTAAGTATCCAACTCGTGAATTCAGTTTATGTCATGTTCTCAGGGTTGTAAGATCAAGCCCTGCATTGGACTCTGCACTCAGCACTCAGACTTTAGATCTGCTTGAAATTCTCTCTCTCCTTCTGCCCCTCCTCACCTCATGCCTCTCTTTCTCTCTCTCTCTCTCAAAATAAATAAAATCAACGCTGGGTTTTGGCTCAGGTCATGATCTCGGGGTCATGGGATTGAGCCCTGTGTGAGTTCCACATGCTTAATAGGAAGTCTACTCATCCTCTGCCCCTCCCTTTTTTCAAATAAGTAGATAAATCTTAAAAAAGAAAAAAAAAAGGAGAAATCATTTCATACCTCTCCTACCTCAAGGTCATAAAAATAATTTATCTTATGAAATATTTACTTTTTACAATTCCAAGCTAATTCTTTCATGAATAGATTTTTGTAGGTGGTATAAGACAGATCTCAAGATTTACCTTTTACATATGGTTGTGCAATTGACCTAGCACCATCACTAATTTTTATCACTAATCTTTAGTACTTCCTTTGTCATAGATGATGTGTCCTCTTATGCATGGGTCTGTTTTTGGACACATCTTTTCTATTGGTTTATTTTCTATTCTTGTTTCACTCTTACTGTCTTCTTAAAGCTTTACATTAAGTTTTGGTATCTGTATAATACTTCTTTCTCTTATTTAATTCTTCTTTAAGAATGTCATTTCTTGGCCTTTTGCATATCATACAAATTTTATAGTCAGATTATCAACTTCCCTTTTGAAAACCTTGCTGGGATTCTGATTTATTTAGTGTTAATTTATGACTGGATTTTATTATATTTTAATTATAATTATAATGTAACATAGATTAACATAGATGGTGGGAGTAGGATTGCTAAATATCAGAAAGAGGGGGCAGTATTTTATGTAATCTTTTAAATATTAGCATATTCTGCCAGAAGAAAGACGTTTCTGTAAAGTTTATAGCTGGTAATTGCAAGATTTGTAAGCATATGCATCCAATCAAGATTGTGGATCATTCCAACATCTTATGGGAATCTCTCAATCCTGGCAAGGACAGATGGAGTTCTTGATTTTTTGTGCAGAAATAAACTATGGAAAGATTCTCAAAATTTGCAAGGATCTATACTTATATTCTCAATGAGTCCAGAAGTCTCAAAAAGGTTTTTAAATGTTTTGTTTAGATAATCATCTCAAAAAATTGAGATCAGCATATTCTGGATCTTCTAGATGGCCTTTGTTTTGATAACCAAATTGTTTGATTTCTATGCACAAAAGTACCATAAGGAAACTCAGAGAATGAAACATAAATTTCTTGATGAATTAATTTCAAGAGTAACAGAAACCTGTAAGCTTCAGCTCACCTGGTTGACTTGAAATGACTATTGTCTGAGGGCTTTAAGTTGTCTGAGGGCTTACTTTTCTGCACCAATAAGCTATAGAAGCACATCATATTTTAATAATAATTGACATTATTTTTAAATATAAGGATAGATTATTATAATAAAAGTGAATATGACCTTAGAAAAATCTATCCTAGTTTTATAAATTCACTAGTATGACAAGATTTCCATTTCATTTCATAATAAATGTGTTATCCTGAAACTGAATTCAACAATCATTCTACCGAAACAGGCATAATCTGCCCAGACACTTAAATATTCCTGTGAGTCGGTCAGTGTGCAAGATTGAAGTGTCTAGCAAGCAGTTGAGCTTGTGTGTCTTCTAGGTGAAGCTAACTGCTGCTTCATTTTCCAGGAGTACAGGGGATCAGAAGTGTCCTTCTCCCAGTGAAACTACTCTGTGGCCCAATATCTCAGGGTGCTCACATTTGCTCTTTGGGATTGCAATACCATCTAAATTGGGAGCATTGAAGGTGGAAGTGGAGGGCAAGGGTATATCTACTAATTACATAGAGTAATAGTTGGGGGGCCAAGCCTGAGGAGAGTCTTTGGTTGAGGAAGCAGAGTATTCAAACTATATAAGAATACAAAATGGAGTAGGGAGACAGCTCAAAGATGTAAATTTGTGCTCCAATTTAAGTGAAGTGATATTAAATATGAGCACAGTATGAGATTTGATTTTAGGTCCTAATATTCTTTTGTTTGGGGAATGATGTAGTCCATATCTGTTGACCCTGACCTGAGTTTCACAGTTCTGAGTAACAGTGTCTTCCCCCAGGAATCCAGACATTTTCAATTCCAGGGAAGGATTAAACATGGAGGAATATTGGACTTATTCTCCAGAAATCTTCTGCTTGATATTCCATTGCTGGCAACATGTATTTTCTGGTACTGAGATTAACAGCAGGAAGGAGCACTCCATGCATGAGCCTATACTTCTGGGGTTTTAATGGGTTTCAGGAAACTTCTTTGTGAGCAGTAATGAATCTGCTGGAAATCAGAGCTGGAATTAAGACAGATTCTTTACCATTGGCCTGGTGCTGAATGACTTGGATGGACACTCGTTGAGGCAATAATGAGTCTTTAGTGATGCAAACTGGTAACTGCTCAAGGCTACCAGGTCTGAGATTTATAATCCTACATCACTAGGTTTTGAAAGCTTAAAATCAAGCCAATAATTAAGATGTTGACTACTAATATTTGTTGAGAGATTTTTGGTTTTGTTTTACTTTCTCTTTAATCAGGGGAAATGATAGTAGGGTGAGAAGGAAAAGGAAGAAACCCTAATGAGCATCAGAGTCATTAATTTTGAAAACAAACTATGGGATTATTCTGACTCACAATTTTGGTTAAAATTGGAGACAAATTGTCACTTTTAATGTTCAGATTTCTATTTTGGTTGCTTAAGGTTATTCATTTATACTTTAATTAGAAAATTGTGTTAGAGTACTCTGTATGACTTAGTTTTAAACCCTCATTCCATCATTTGCCCTATTCCTCGTTCTAAAAAAAGGGAAAATGGATCTATTGAATATATATTATTTATGATACATGAGAGCAGGGACTGTATCTTCCTTATTCACTGCTGATTTCAAAGCTTAGTACAGTGTCCAACACATACTTAGTTCTCAATAAATATCAATTAAATGAATTTCTACCTTCCATATTACCTTGCTTCCAACTTCTAAATGAAATACTAAGAGCTTTACATAACGGCAGTTCTGGTAAGTTTCACACCAGTTTTCCTTGTGGTGTGACATTTACTTTTAGGCACCAATTCATTTATTTAGATTAAAGTTAATGAAAACAAATGAAATGACAAATGAAAATAATGTGTTATAGACCCATTTAGTCAGTGTTTCAATTATATCAGCCATTCTTATTTTCTTTAAGACCATTTTTAGAGTAGTTTTAGGTTTAAAGCAAATATGAGAGAAAGGTACAGAGATTTCCCTTCTACCCCTTGCCCTCCCCACATTATCAACATACCCCCACCCAGATTAGTACATTCGTTACAACTGAGGACCGAGGACCCCAGATCATTACCACTCAAAGTACACAGTTTACATCAGGGCTCACTCTTGGTGTATGTTCTGGGGGTTTGGACAAATGTATAATGACATGTATTTACCACTGTAGTATCATACACCATTGTTTCACTACCCTAAAATCCTGGTAATTCACCTATTCATCTGTCCCCCAACTCCTGGCAACCACTGATCTTTTTTACTGTCTCCATAATTTTGCTTTATCCAGAATATCTTTACAATCATACAGTGTATAGTTTTTTCATATTGGCTTTTTTTCACTTAGTAATATGCGTTTAAATTTCCTCTGTAACTTTCATACCTTGATAGCTCATTTCTTTTTAGTGCTGAACAATATTCCATGGTTAGGATGTGTCATAGTTTATCCATTCACCCACTGAAGAACATTTCGGTTGCTTCTAAGTTTTGGTAATTATGAATAATGTTGCTATAAACATTTAAGTACAGGGTTGTGGGGGTATAAGTTTCCAAATGCTTTGAGTAAATATCAAGTAATGTAATGACTAGGTTGTGTGGTAAGAGTATGTTCAGTTGAAAAAAAACAAAAAACAAACACCAATAGTCATTCAAAGTGAATCCACTGTTTTGTATTCCCACCAGAATAAAGAATTCCTGTTGCTCCACAGCCTTGCCAGCCTTTGCTGTTGTCAATGGTCCAGATTTTGACCTTTCTAATAGGTGTATAGTGGTATCTTATTGTTATAATACACATTGTCTGATGACATATGATGTGCAACATTTTTTTCATGTTTATTTGCCATTTATATCTTTTCTTTGGTGAGGTGTCTGGGGTCATTGGTCTATTTTCAGTCTCTCTCTCTCTTTTTTTTTTTTTTTAAGATTTTATTTATTCATTTTACAGAGAGAGATCACAAGTAGGCCAAGAGGCAAGCAGAGAGAGAGAGGAGAAAGCAGGCTCCCTGCTAGGCAGAGGGCCTGATGTGGGACTTGATTACAAGACCCTGAGATCATGACCTGAGCCGAAGGCAGAGGCTTAACCCACTGAGCCACCCAGTGCCTTTTTTTTTTTTTTCGACTTATTATCCTCTTCATTTTTAAGACTTTTTAAAAAAGAGTTCTTTATATATTTTGAATAATAGCTCTTTTATCAGGTTTATCTTTTATAAAAATTTTCTCTTAATGTATAGTGTCTTTTTTCATTCTCTCAAAAATCTCTTCCATAGATAGACCAGAAATTAATTTTATTTCATCTTTGATTCCTTTCATCAGAATTTTTTTGTTTCTTCATGTAGATTTTGTACTTTTTATATACTTATATCTAAATATTTCATTTTTGAGGTTTTTAATGTAAATGATGTTGTATTTTCAGTTTCAGATTTCACCTGTATATTTCTGCTGATATATAGGAAAGCTATTGACTTGTGTACATCAATATTATATCTTAAAACCTTACAATAATCATTTATTAATTCCAGAATATTTTTACAGATTCATTTGGATTTTTTACATAATAATGCCAAACAAGACATTTTTATTTCTTCCTTCCCTGTCTATATACTTTTAATTTCCTTTCATTATTATACTGCATTAGCTAATAATTCTAGTGCAGTATTCTAAAAGAATGGTGAGAGGGGATATCCCTGCCTTATTCCTAATCCTAGTTGGAAAGCTTCTAGTTTCTCATCGTTAAGTATAATGTTAGCTATAGAGTTTTTTTAAATAGATATTCTTTATCAGGTTGAGGAAATTCCCCTCTATTCCTAGTTTACAGGGAGTTAGTTTATCATGAATGGGTATTCATGAATGGGTATTGGATTTTGTCAAATACTTTTTTTTTTGCATCTATTGATATGATTTGATATGATCATGTGATTTTATTTAGCCTGTTGCTGTGAACTATTACATTAATTGATTTTCAGATGGTAAACCATCCTTGCATACCTGTAATAAATCCCATTTGGTCATAGTTTGTATTTGGTCCAGCATGAGGTCTATCTGGAATAATGTTCCATATGAGCTTGAGAAGAATGTTTATCTGCTGTTAGATGAAATAGTCCATGGTTGTCCATTACAGCCAAGTGATGAATAGCTATGTTGATTTCATTTGGGTCATTACTGATTTTCTGCCTGCCAGATCTATCCATTTCTGATAAAGGGGTGCTGAAGTCTCCAACTATAATAATGTATTCATCTATTTCTCTTAGCACTTCTACCAGTTTTTGCCTCATAAATTTTGACCTTATATACTATTTTTCCATTTTCAACATTTTGAGGAACCTCCATGCTGTTTTCCAGAGAGGTCGCACCAGCTTGCATTCCCACCAACAGTGTAGGAGTGTTCCCCTTTATCCACATTCTGACCAGCATCTGTCATTTCCTGACTTGTTGATTTTAGTCATTCTGACGGGAGTGAGGTGATATCTCATTGTGGTTTTGATTTGTATTTCCCTGATGCCCAGTGATATGGAGCACTTTTTCGTGTGTCTGTTGGCCATCTGGATGTCTTCTTTGCAGAAATGTCTGTTCATGTCCTCTGCCCATTTCTTGATTGGATTATTTGCTCTTTGGGTGTTGAGTTTGCTAAGTTCTTTATAGAATTTGGACACTAGTCCTTTATCTGATATGTCATTTGCAAATATCTTCTCCCATTCTGTCAGTTATCTTTTGTTTTGTTAACCATTTCCTTTGCTGTGCAAAAGCTTTTGATCTTGATGAAATCCCAATAGTTCATTTTTGCCCTTGCTTCCCTTGCCTTTGGCGATGACCTAGGAAGATGTTGCTGCGGCTAAGGTCGAAGAGGTTGCTGCCTGTGTTATCCTCAAAAATTTTGATGGATTCCTTTCTCACATTGAGGTCCTTCATCCATTTTGAGTCTATTTTTGTGTGTGGTGTAAGGAAATGGTCCAATTTCATTTTTCTGCATGTGGCTGTCCAATTTTCCCAGCACCATTTATTGAAGAGGCTGTCTTTTTTCCATTGGACATTCTTTCCTGCTTTGTCGAAGATTAGTTGACCATAGAGTTGAGGGTCTATTTCTGGGCTCTCTATTCTGTTCCATTGATCTATGTGTCTGTTTTTGTGCCAGTACCATGCTGTCTTGATGATGACAGCTTTGTAATAGAGCTTGAAGTCCAGAATTGTGATGCCACTAACTTTGGCTTTCTTTTTCAATATCCCTTTGGCTATTAGAGGTCTTTTCTGGTTTCATATAAATTTTAGGATTATTTGTTCCATTTCTTTGAAAAAGATGAATGGTACTTTGATAGGAATTGCATTAATGTGTAGATTGCTTTAGGTAGCATAGACATTTTCACAGTATTTATTCTTCCAATCCAGGAGCATGGAACATATTTCCATTTCTTTGTGTTTTCCTCAATTACTTTCATGAGTACTTTATAGTTTTCTGAGAATAGATATAGATATCTATTCCTAGATATCTTAGATATCTTATGTTTTGGGGTGCAATTGTAAATGGGATTAACTCCTTAATTCTCTTTCTTCTGTCTTGCTGTTGGTGTAGAGAAATGCAACTGATTTCTGTGCATTGATTTTATATCCTGACACTTTACTGAATTCCTGTATAAGTTCTAGCAGTTTGGGAGTGGAGTCTTTTGGGTTTTCCACATATAGTATCGTATCATCTGCAAAGAGTGATAATTTGACTTCTTCTTTGCCGATTTGGATGCCTTTAATTTCCTTTTGTTGTCTGATTGCTGAGGCTAGGACTTTTAGTACTATGTTGAATAGCAGTGGTGATAATGGACATCCCTGCCATATTCCTGACCTTAGCGGAAAAGCTGTCAGTTTTTCTCCATTGAGAATGATATTTGCGGTGGGTTTTTCATAGATGGCTTTGATGATATTGAGGTATGTGCCCTCTATCCCTACACTTTGAAGAGTTTTGATCAGGAAGGGATGCTGTACTTTGTCAAATGCTTTTTCAGCATCTATTGAGAGTATCATATGGTTCTTGTTCTTTCTTTTATTGATGTGTTGTATCACATTGACTGATTTGCGGATGTTGAACCAACCTTGCAGCCCTGGAATAAATCCCACTTGGTCGTGGTGAATAATCCTTTTAATGTACTGTTGAATCCTATTGGCTAGTATTTTGGTGAGAATTTTCGCATCTGTGTTTATCAAGGATATTGGTCTATAGCTCTCTTTTTTGATGGGATCCTTGTCTGGTTTGGGGATCAAGGTGTTGCTGGCTTCATAAAATGCGTTTGGAAGTTTTCCTTCCATTTCTATTTTTTGGAGCAGTTTCAGGAGAATAGGTATTAGTTCTTCTTTAAATGTTTGGTAGAATTCCCCTGGGAAGCCGTCTGGCCCTGGGCTTCTGTTTGTTTGGAGATTTTTTTTTTAAGATTTTTTTTAATTTATCTGACAGAGATCACAAGTAGGCAGAGAGGCAAGCAGAGAGAGAGGAGGAAGCAGGCGCCCTGCAGAGCAGAGAGCCCGATGTGGGGCTCGATCCCAGGACCCTGGGATCATGAGCTGAGCCAAAGGCAGAGGCTTAACCCACTGAGCCACCCAGGTGCTTCTGTTTGGAGATTTTTAATGACTGTTTCAATCTCCTTACTGGTTATGGGTCTGTTCAGTCTTTCTATTTCTTTCTGGTTCAGTTGTGGTAGTATATATGTTTCTAGGAATGCATCCATTTCTTCCAGATTGTCAAATTTGTTGGCATAGAGTTGTTCATAGTATGTTCTTTTAATAGTTTGTATTTCTTTGGTGTTACTTGTGATCTCCCCTCTTTAATTAATGATGTTATTTTTTGGGGTCCTTTCTCTTTTCTTTTTGGTAAGTCTGGCCAGGGGTTTATCAATTTTATTAATCTTTCAAGGAACCAGCTCCTAGTTTCGTTGATTTGTTCTATTGTTTTTTTGTTTGTTTCTATTTCATTGATTTCTGCTCTGATCCTTATGATTTCTCTTCTCCTGCTGGGCTTAGGGTTTCTTTCTTGTTCTTTATCCAGCTCCTTTAGGTGTAGGGTTAGGTTGTGCACCTGAGACCTTTCTTGTTTCTTGAGAAAGGCTTGTACTGCTATATATTTTCCTCTCAGGACTGCATTTGTTGTGTCCCACAGATTTTGAACCGTTGTATTTTCATTATCATTTGTTTCCATGATTTTTTTCAATTCTTCTTTAATTTCCCGGCTGACCCATTCATTCTTTAGAAGGATGCTGTTTAGGCTCCATGTATTTGGGTTCTTTCCAAACTTCCTTTGTGGTTGAGTTCTAGCTTTACAACATTGTGGTCTGAATATATGCAGGGAATGATCCCAATCTTTTGGATACCAGTTGAGTCCTGATTTAGGACCGAGGATGTGATCTATGCTGGAGAATGTTCCATGTGCACTAGAGAAGAATGTGTATCTGTTGCTTTGGGAGGAAATGTTCTGAATATATCTGTGATGTCCATCTGGTCTAGTGTGTCGTTTAAAGCCTTTATTTCCTTGCTGATCTTTTGCTTGGTTGATCTGTCCATTTCAGTGAGGGGAATGTTAAAGTCCCCTACTATTATTGTATTATTGTTGATGTGTTTCTTTGATTTTGTTATTAATTGGTTTATATATTTGGCTGCTCCCACGTTGGGGGCATAGATATTTAAAATTGTTAGATCTTCTTGTTTGACAGACCCTTTGAGTATGATATAGTGTCCTTCCTCATCCCTTCTTATAGTCTTTGGCTTAAAATCTAATTGATCTGATATAAGGATTGCCACTCCTGCTTTCTCCTGATGTCCATTAGCATTGTAAATCCTTTTCCACCACCTCACTTTAAATCTGGAGGTGTCTTCGGGCTTAAAATGCGTTTCTTGGAGGCAACATATAGATGGATTTTGTTTTTTTATCCATTCTGATACCCTGTGTCTTTTGACAGGGGCATTTAGCCCATTAACATTCAGTGTAACTCTTGAGAAATATGAATTTAGTGTATTGCCTTTAAGGTGACTGTTACTGTATATGGTCTCTTTTCCTTTCTGATCTACCACTTGTAGGCTCTCTCTTTGCTTAGAGGACCCCTTTCAATATTTCCTGTAGAACTGGTTTGGTGTTTGCAAATTCTTTCAGTTTTTGTTTGTCCTGGAAGCTTTTAATCTCTCCTTCTATTTTCAATGATATCCTAGCTGGATATAGTATTCTTGGCTGCATGTTTTTCTCATTTAGTGCTCTGAAAATATCATGCCAACTCTTTCTGGCCTGCCAGGTCTCTGTGGATAGGTCAGCTGCCAATCTAATATTTTTACTATTGTATGTTACAGACTTCTTTTCCTGGGCTGCTTTCAGGATTTTCTCTTTGTCACTGAGACTTGTGAATTTTACTATTAGGTGACGGGGTATGGGCCTATTCTTATTGATTTGAGGGGCGTTCTCTGAACCACCTGAATTTTGATGCTCATTCCCTTTGCCATATTGGGGAAATTCTCCCCAATAATTCTCTCCAGTATACCTTCTGCTCCCCTCTCTCTTTCTTCTTCTTCTGGAATCCCAATTATTCTAATGTTGTTTCGTCTTATGGTGTCACTTATCTCTCGAATTCTCCCCTCATGGTCCAGTAGCTGTTTGTCCCTCTTTTGCTCAGCTTCTTTATTCTCTGTCATTTGGTCTTCTATATCACTAATTCTTTCTTCTGCCTCATTTATCCTAGCAGTGAGAGCCTCCAATTTTGATTGCACCTCATTAATAGCTTTTTTGATTTCAACTTGGTTAGATTTTAGTTCTTTTATTTCTCCAGAAAGGGCTTTTATATCTCCCGAGAGGTTTTCTCTAATATCTTCCATGCCTTTTTCGAGCCCGGCTAGAACCTTGAGAATTGCCATTCTGAAATCTAGATCTGACATATTACCAATGTCTGTATTGATTAGGTCCCTAGCCTTCGGTACTGCCTCATGTTTTATTTTTTGTGGTGAATTCTTCCGTCTTGTCATTTTGTCCAGATAGAAGTATATGAAGGAGCAAGTAAAATACTAAAAGGGTGGCAACAACCCCAGGAAAATATGCTTTAACTAAATCAAAAGAGATCCCAAATCATGAGGGGGAAGAAAGGGATAAAAAGAGGTTCAAAAAGAACGTAAGAAAAAAATGTAAAAAAAAAAAAAAAAGAAAAGAAAAGAAAAGAATTTTAAAAAGGAAAACGAATAAAGAAAAATATAAAAAAGAAAAATATATATATTAGATAAACTAATTTAAAAACGTTAAAAAAGAAAAGGGTAAAAGTTAAAAAAAATTTTAGCAGAAGAAGACAAAAAAATTGAAAAAAAATTTAAATTAACTGCAAGACTAAAGAAATTACAGGGAGAAAGCCATGAGTTCCGTGCTTTGCTTTCTTCTCCTCTGGAATTCTGCTGCTCTCCTTGGTATTGAAACTGCACTCCTTGGTAGGTGAACTTGGTCATGGCTTGATTTCTTGTTGATCTTCTGGGGGAGGGGCCTGGTGTAGTGATTCTCAAGTGTCTTTGCCCCATGCAGAATTGCACCGCCCTTACCAGGGGCTGAGTAATCCGCTGGGGTTTGCTTTCAGGGGCTTTTGTTCCCTGAGTGCTTTCCGTAGAGTTCCGGAGGACAGGAATACAATTGTTGGCCTCCTAGTCTCCGGCCCAGAGTAGCCTAGAACCCGGTGCCCCACTCCTCAGTGTGTCCTCAGCAAACAGTGTCCAGTTACTCCTATCTGCCTGACCTCCCACCGCACTCTGAGCTCACTGAGCCTGCAACCGGTTCAAGGTAACCCCGAGCTGTGAGCTTATTGTCAGCTCTGTCTCTGTAGCTGTTTTCCCGTTCCAATACCCGCAAGCTCTGTGACACTCAGATACACCCGATCCTTCTGTGACCCTGCGGGACCTAAGGCCACGCTGACACCGGGTGGGCTTCGCCCCGGTTTAGCCTCTGGAGCGATGTCCCTCAGCAGAACAGACTTTTAAAAGTCCTGATTTTGTGCTCTGTTGCTCCGCTGCTTGCCGGGAGCCGGCTCCTCCCCCCGGGGTCTATCTTCCCGTGGCTTTGGATTCACTTCTCTGCCAGCCCTACCTTTCAGAAAGTGGTTGTTTTTCTGTTTCCAGAATTGCTGTTCTTCTTCTCTTTGATCTCCCGATGGATTTTCAGGTGTTTGCAATCTTTAGATAAGCTATCTAGCTGATCTCCTGCTAGCTGAAGTAGTCTCAGTCTGCTACTTCTCTGCCATCTTGACTCCTCCCATAGCTAACTTTCTTAATACCTAGAAACATACAAAGAGATTTAGACAAAATGAGGAGACAGAAAAAATACCAAGAAGAGGACAAAATAACAGCAAGAAAGCTAAAAATACCAAGAAGAGGACAAAATCACAGCAAGAGAGCTAAATGAAATAGGGATGAGTAATATGCCTGATAGAGAATTTAAAGTATTGATCATGAAGATACTGGGTTTGAGAAAAGAGTGGAGGACATCAGTGAGACCCTCACCAAACAGATAAAGAAGAACCAATCAGAGATGAAGAGTACAATAAATGGAGTTCAAAGTACATTAGACAGGATAAATACCAGACTACAGGAAGCAGAAGAATGAATTAATGTCCTCAGGACAGAGTGAGGAAAATAAGCAAACTGAGCAGGTGAAGAAAAAAAAAAAAGAAATTAGGCAAAGTGAAAATAGAATTAGGGAATCCAGTGACACCATGAAGCATAATGACGTTGACATTATAGAGATCCCAGAAGGAGAAGAAAGAGAAAAAGGAGCAGAAGATTTATTTGAGGAAATAATAGCTGAAAACTTCCTGAATATGGGGAAGGAAATAGAAATCCAGACTGAGAAGGCACAGAGATGGCTCAATAAAATCAACCAAAAGAGGTCCACACCAAGACACACAGTAATTAAAACTGCTAAAAGGTGGTAGTAAAGAGAATTTTTTAAAGCAACGAGAGGAAACAGTCCCATACAATGGAAACCCTGTTATGTTGTCAGCCTGATTATTTTTAAAGAATTTATTTATTTATTTGAGAGAGATACATATAGTGAGAGGGAGTAGGAGTGGGGAGGAGAGAGAGAGAGAGAGAGATGCGGGCTCCCTGCTGAGCACGGAAACCAATGCAGGATTCCATCCCAGGACATGGGGATCATGACCTTAGCTGAAGGCAGATGCTTAATGAATTACCCACCCAGGTGCCCCTGTAAGCCTGATTTTTCAGCAGAAAATTTGCAAGCCAGAAATGAGTGGCATGATATATTCAAAATGCTGAAGAAAAAAAAAAAAAAGCCACCTTGCAACTTAAAATAGTGTATCCAGCAAAGCTTTCATTCAGAATAAAAGGAGAAATAAAGAATTTCCCAGATAAAAATTGAATGAATTTATGACACTGAAACAATCCAACAAGAAATGTTGAAGCCGACTCTTCTAGTGGGAAGGAAAGGTCATAAGTTAAGAAAAGCAGGAAGCACAAAAGCAGTAAAAGTAAGCATATTTGTAAAAATTAATCAAAGGACTCACACACACACACAAAAAGGATGTAAAGTATGGCATTAAATACTTAAAACATGACAGGAAGATGAGGCAAAAATGAGTTCAAACTTATGCAAACATCAACTTAATATAGACTGCTATATGAAGATGTTATATACCAACCTCTTGGTAATGCAAAATCAAAGAACAGTAATAGATATACAAAAAGTAAGAAGAGAAAAATCCAAGTAAATCACTAAAGAGAGGCAAATTATTGTGAGAGAAGAGAACAAGGAAGAAAGGAACAAAGATCTATAAAACCAACCATAAAACAAGCAACAAAATGGCAGTAATTACATACCTGCAAATAATTATTTTGAATGTAAATAAACTAAATGCATCAATCAAAAGACATAGAATGATGGAATGGATAACAAAGAAAAAAACACTTACATGCTGCCTACAAGAGACTCATTTCATATGCCTAAAGATACACACCTATTGAAAGTAAAGGATGGACAAATATTCATCATGCAAATAAGTGTGGAAAGAAAGCAACAGTAGAGAATCTTACATTGAATGAAACAGACTTTAAAACAAAGATGATGGGGCGCCTGGTTGGCTCAGTGGGTTAAAGCCTCTGCCTTCAGCTCAGGTCATGATCCCAGAGTCCTGGGACCGAGCCCCGCATGGAGCTCTCTGCTCGGCAGGGAGCCTGCTTCCTCCTCTCTTTCTGCCTGCCTCTCTACCTACTTGTGATCTCTGTCTGTCAAATTAATAAATAAAATCTTTTTAAAAAATTAAAAAATAAAACAAAGATGATAATAAAAGACAAAATAGGGCACTACTTGATAATATAGATGAAAACCCAATAAGAAGGTATAGCAGGGCTCCTGGGTGGCTCAGTGGGTTAAGCTGCTGCCTTCGGCTCAGGTCATGATCTCAGGGTCCTGGGATTGAGTCCCGCATCAGGCTCTCTGCTCGACAGGGAGCCTGCTTCCTTCCCTTCCTCTCTCTCTGCCTGCCTCTCTGCCTACTTGTGATCTCTCACTGTCAAATAAATAAAATCTTAAAAAAAAAGAAGGTATAGCAAATAAAAATATTTATGCACTCAACACAAGAATAAACAAATGCATAATATGATTAATAACAAACATAAAGGTAGTAATCAATAATAAAACGATTACAGTAGAGGGATTTAACACCCCACTTACATCACTGGAGAGGCCATCCAAACAGAAATTCAACATGGAAACAGGTAACTGAATCCCACATTGGACCGGTGGATTTAACAGATACACTCAGAACATTTCATGCTAAAACAGCAGAATACACATTCTTTTCAAGTGCACATAGAATATTCTCCAGAATATATCACATATTAGCCCACAAAATAAGTCTCAACAAATTCAAAAATATCTGTCATACCATGCATATTTCCTGACCATAATGCTATGAAACTAGAAATCAACCATAAGAAAAAAATCTAGAAAAAGCACAGACCTATCAAGGTTAAATAACATGCTATGAAACAATGAATGAATCAACCAAGAAATCAAAGAGGAAATAAAAAATTCCATGGAGACAAAGAAAATAAAAACACAGTGGTCCAAAATCTTTAGGATGCAGCAAAAGATGTTCTGAGAAGGAAGTTTATAGCAATACAAGCATACTTCAAGAAGCAAGAAAAATCTCAAATAAACAACCTAATTTTACAATCTAGAAAAAGAAGAACAAAATTGTAAACAAGTAGAAGAAAGGAAACTGTCAAGATTAGAACAGAAATCAACAAAATAGAAACTGAAAACAAACAAACAAAACAATAGCAGGGATAAATGAAACCAGGAGCTGGTTCTTTGAAAAGTTCAACAAAATTGATAAAACTTTAGCCAGATTCATCACCAAAAAAAAAAAAAAAAGAAAGAAAAAAGAAAGAAAGAAAGAGGGAGAGGGAGAGACAGAGACACAGAGAGATGAGAAAGAGAGAGAGTGAAAATCAGAATGAAAGAGAAGAAATAACAACCAACACAACAGAAATACAAAGGATTATAAGAGAATATTATGAAAAATTACATGCCTAGACATTGGACAACCTAGAAGAAGTGGGTAAATTTCTAGAAACATACAACCTCCTTAAACTGAATCAGGAAGAGATAGAAAATTGGAATAGATCAATTTCCAGCAATGAAAGAATAAGTAATTTAAAAACTTCCAACAAACAAAAGTTCAGAAGGGATTCATAAGTGAATTCATAAGTGAATTCAAATTTTTCAGTACTTGCAAATCAAACAACATGATACATCACATCAATAAGAGAAAGAACACAAATCATATGATCAATTTAATAGATGCAGAAAAAAATTTGAAAAAATACATCCAATTATGATAGAAAGCTTGTAGGTTTAGAGGAAACATAATTAGAATGGTATAAAAGTCTTTAGGCAAATAGTAAATTGTAATTTGTTGATGTTAATACTATTGTTATAAAAGCAGCTCAAGAAAGTGATGGCCAGTGTTCTGTAAGACAAATTCAAATGAGAACTAATTCAAAACTTAAAAGCAACTCAGAAAATAAGATAGCAAATGCTTCCCTATTAAATACTTTTATTGCATTTATTTCTATAGAACCATCTCCCCTCTCCCATAAACATGGAAGAGAAAGGAAGAATAGGTGAAGGGAGAAGTACCTTGGGAAAAATAGTCCATTGTCTGAAGTTTCACCCAGCTTGTGGTAAATGACTGACTTGCAGCTAGGAATGGCTGGTGTTTTGTATCCCAATAGGCTCCTGTCAATTCTTTAAACTTAAGTTTAGCAGTTCTTTTAGATACAATGCTTTTGAATTCCATGAGTTGCTGGATACCTTAATTTGAGCTCCATGGAGAGAAGGCAACAATTTGCACACCTCCATCCTCTACTGCTCGAATTATGGGAGAGGGGAGATGGTTCTACAGAAATAAGTGTTTGAATACTTCTATACCATTCCAATTAATTTTAGCCACAAATGACCATTTTTCAGACTGGGAAATAAATGTTTAGGGAAACTGAGGACCTTTTTGCAAATCACACAGCTGGGGAGTGACTGAGCTTATTCTGTGTAATTGCTCTCTCAACCTCAGTGCTATATGGTTTTCCTCAACTCAGATCTGGAGGCCTCTAGAGTTCTGTTTTAAGGTTAATTATTATTGTGTCTCTCAAATGGACATTTCAAAGTCACATGAGAGATGAAACAATCAAATTGCCTTGTGTAGCAATTTTTAGTGTTCTTTGTGAATTAATTTGCCTGCAGTCCCCTAGGTTGTCCTCTGCACAGGCCAGACACAGTACAAATTCTACTTTGAAAATGTGGAAGAAAAATGCAGCTGTCCAGAGTGCTGGAAATGCTTACAGCATATAGAACTCCACACTGTTTAGCTTTAGAGTCCCTTTGGCACACAGGTTGACCTTCTTGGTATTATAGCTTTAGCAGAAGCCTAATCCATATCTAAAGCAGAGGACAGTGGCTAGAAAAATGGTCTCCTTCCTCCTCTCCTACTTCATAACAAAAATTTCTGTTGAACTAATTATCAAAAGTGGAATAATGTCAGGAGGATGAACATTTCATATTTTCTCAAATTCACTTATTATACTGGAAGATTCACCTTTCCCTATCCCAATTCTTTTCTATTAATATATAAATTAATTTATCCAGAAAGTTAATATTTTGACTCTTGTGCAGATTTGAGGAGCTGGATATGTATAGAATATATACACAAAAAGTATTTTTGTAAGTAATATATTTATTGGATAGCTACCATCTTCTTGCATGGTGTTAGAATAAGAAATATGAGTAAAATACTACTTGTCCTTCAAGAGCAAATATATTAGTTGGAGATTTATTCCCAAGCATTTGTTGAATTACCTTCAACTTCTAAGCACCAAGCAAGTAATAAAGAAGTATCTATTTACCTTTATTTGCTGAATGGTGGAGATAAGTGTGGATGAGGGACACTTGATCCATCCTGGGGGAGGAGAGAGTTTAGGGCTGGTGGGAAGTAGAGTAGGTGAGACATCCTACAGGACCCAAAACAAGTGATGACTGAATGGTCTTCAAAGATGAGTGGAAGTTAGCTGGCTAAGGAAAGAGGGTAAGGCAGACCTTCAGAGTGCTGGCACTGAGAAAGACAACAGAGTATACATTTCAGGGGTATATTTCAGCAGTGAACACTGTGTATATGGTAAAAACAGCACTCCTTTCATTCAGAAAGGTAGAGCAGAAGAAATAAATTCTAAGCTATTGGAGCTTATAAATTCAGAAAGTCTACCTCACCACTTTGTGGGGTTACCTAAAACATAGACATTAATAAGAAGATTTCAAATGCATAAACTAAACTCTTTCAAGAAGATGTTCTGTAGAATATAAGATGTTTGGTATAGTAATAAAAACCACTTAATAAATAGGTCCCAAGGTCAAACCAGTTGGGAAAATGTAAATATTCATTGTGAATCTTAAGAAGGGACAAAGTGTACAGTATTCCAGAAAGTTTGGATAATTTTTCACCTGAGCATCTTGAGAAACTTGTTCTCACAATACACACTGTGAAATGACATGCCAGCACATGGATGCTATATGTGCTAGACCTAACAAGTCTAATAGATCCCATTTGTCCTGAAGACAAGCTGACTCTCTGAGATCATTCAAGCTAGAAACAGGGTGGAGGGAGGCAGCTATAGATACAGTAATTATGGGAAGACCCCAAAATGCAGAGTGAAAGTTGTCTAGATAACTGGCTTTTTTATTTTTTAAGTATATATATATTTATTTATTTTAATTTATTTTCAGTATTCAGTGTTTTTTGCACCACACTGAGTGCTCTATGCAATCCGTGTCCTCTCCAATACCCACCACCTGGTTCCCCCAACCTCCCACCTCCCCCATCCCTTCAAAACCCTCAGATTGTTTTTCAAAGTCTATAGTCTCTCATGGTTCACCTCCCCTTCAAATTTCCCTCAAATCCCTTCTCCTCTCCATCTCCCCATGTCCTCCATGCTATTTGTTATGCTCTACAAATAAGTGAAACCATAGATAACTGGCTTTTGACTTAACTCACTGCTCCTCTGCTGTGTGCTATATATTAGGTCCTTCAGCTCTCCAAAGTGCCAGCTTTCTGCTATGGCCAAGAAACATTTCCTCTTGTCTTCTCTCACTTCTTTGTATTTTTCTGACCTCTTTAGGCGGTACAGTGACTCACATGGATATTAGAGTTAACACTTGTTTTTATAGCTAACCTATTAGTTGAGAGAAAGTAGGAATTCTGGGTAAGGATAGGAAAGGTTGATTGGGAAATAATTTGATCTATTTTGGTCCCTAGACACTTGAGAAAATTGTGCCCCCCCAAAAGTCCAGTTTTCAGAGTCAAAAGAAGGTAGCTAAAATTCTAAATGAAAGCTATGTAAGAGTTAGCACTCATCTATATTGGAGACATCGGGGTAATTGGCAAGGGCTGGTCACTTAGAGAGCATCTGACCTACTTTTGGACATCAAAGGGGAAAAAATAATAAATTTGTTCTGATTCCACAGAGCCTTTAGTTTTATATCACTTGCATAAAATAATTGCTCCATTTACTCTCCTGATGTCAGTATCTCCCAAGATACTCCCAAGTGTTAATTTCAATAGGCTATTCATATTTTTATTATGTTTATATATGTGTAAAATCCTATCTTTAAAAAGATCTTTACAGGTCACAGAGGATAGTGCACTCAGTTTGTGTTCTTCTATTTCTTGTAGAGGCAGACTTTATTGTGCATCTATTAGGATGCAGAGGATCTACATATAAGAGGAGGAAATGGTAGAGATGGAGGCACTTGGGATATATTGAGGGGAGTAGTTCTTGTGTTTGCCTTTCTCTCATGATTGAACATGAACTCTGTGCCTTGTGGGACATGAGTTTAGGACAGTGCAGCAGTGATAGAGTGAGAACATTCACACAGGAAAATGTATAGAGAGCAAAATTTTATATTAATCATGTTATGTCTACTTCACAACATTTGTGCTAGATGTCAGCTATGTCTAGCTTATACCGTTAGCATCATTTTTCATTCATATAGAAATTTATCATATAAATGCTTAACTTTTGAAAGTTCCATTGTGGGAGAGGAGACAAAGATCACAGAGTAGGGGACCCTAACTCAACCTGTCCCCTGAATTGAGCTGGATATCTGCCAGCCCACTCTGAACACCCATAGAATCAGCCGGAGATGTAAGAAGATATATCCAGATCTCTATAAACAGAATACCTCTGGTGGTTGGTTTTGAGGTATAAAGCAGGGAGCCATGATTATGAGCGCAAATATTGGAAGATAAATGGAAGGGAGAAGGAGCCTCCAGGATCCAGCACCTCTGGAGCACGAAAGCCTCCCCTCCGGGGACCAGGCACAAAGACCCATTAGCTAGTGGTGGGGAAAGGACTTTAGGGCAGCCCCCAGACTGAAACCTGGAACTGTGGGGGCACACGTGCAAACAGGGGGTGGCTGGCAGTTTTAGAAGCACAAAGGGCAGAGACTTGTCTGGACTTGGAAGTGAGAACTGGGAGTTGTGATATGGGGTGCACAACCCAGGATGTTGCCCCTTCTAGCAGCACAGACAAAAACAGAAACAGTGTGGCCTGGAGAGCTCACTGGAGAATAGAATGCAATTTCTCTGTTTTGAGACAGAAGTTTGGATATGGTCACTTCTGCTCTGACTCTTGGAAACATGCAGAAATTTGCCAGGGAAAACTGGCAGAGAAAAAAAGCCCTTCCAAGCCAGTATTCACTGAGCCTGTTCAACTCTGTCCAAACAGGGTTGCCTGAGTAATGGATTTCCTAGTTCCAGTCCCAGAAGAAGAGGCCTACAACCATAAAGTCCTTATAAAACAGGTGCATGTTGTTCAGGTTGTGGTCAATAATTTCAACTCTGTACATTAAACCTAACCCATGCATGAGAAGGGAAATAATTAAGATTAGAGCAGAAATCAGTGAATTAGAAACCAGAAACACAGCAGAACACATCAATGAAACTAGAAACTGGTTCTTTGAAAGAATTAATAAGTTCAATAAACTACTGGTCAGACTTATATCCAAAAGAAAAGAGAAAGGACCCAAATTAATAAAATTATGAATGAAAGGGGAGAGATCATGACTAACACCAAAGAAATAGAAACTATTATCAAGAGGAAGAGTCAAGATGGCAGAGAAGTAGCAGGCTAAGACTACATCAGAGAGCAGGAGATCAGTTAGATAGCTTATCAATCCATTGCAAACACGTACAAATCCAACAGGAGACTGAAGAGAAGAAGAGCAACAATTCTAGAAAAGAAATTTGACAACTTTCTGAAAGGTAGGACAGCGGAGAAGTGAATCCAAAGTGACAGTAAGGTAGACCACGGGGAGCAGGGGCCAGCTCCCGGAAAGAGGCAGAGCAACGGAGCACAAAATCAGGACTTTTAAAAGACTGTTCCATGGAGGGACATTGCTCCAGAGGCTAAACCGGGGTGAAGCCCTCATGGGGTCAACATGGCCCCAGGTGCCACGGGGTCACAGAAGGATCGGGGGTGTCTGCATGTTTCCAAGCTGCAGAGCTTGCAGGTATTAGAGCGGGGAAGCCAGCTACAGAGTCAGAGCTGAGGAGCGAGCTCTCAGCTTGGGGTTACCTTGAACTGTTAGGCTGGGTGAGCTCGGAGTGCAACCAGAGGCCAGGGAGATGGGAATGATTGAGCACCTTTCTCTGAGGGTGCACTGAGGAGTGGGGCCCCAAACTCTTGGCTCCTCTGCGCTGGAGACTGGGAGGCCACCATTTTCATTCCCATCCTCTGTAACTCTATGGAAAGCATTCAGGGAACAAAAGCTCTCGAAGGTGAACCCTAGCAGATTACTTAGCCCGGCCCCTGGTAAGGGCAGTGCAATTCCAACTTGGGCAAAGACACTTGAGAATCACTACAACAGGCCCCTCCCCCAGAAGATCAGCAAGAAATTCAGCCAAGACCAAGTTCACTTGCCAAGGAGAACAGTGGAAATCCAGAGGAGGGGAAAGCAAAGCATGGAATTCATGGCTTTATCCCCATGATTGTTTAGTCTTGCAGTTAATTCATTTTTTTAATTTTTTTTCTTCTAAATTTTTTTGAACTTTTATCCTTTCTTCTTTTAACATTTTTAAACTAGTTTATCTTAAAAATATCTTTTCATTAAAAAAATAATCTTTTTTTGAACCTTTGT